>NC_135498.1:155051960-155351960 GCF_052857255.1 Amblyomma americanum
GAGTGGCTGCTAATTCTGAGAAGTTTCACAAAATATTCCCTGCTTGTCAGAAGACAGCAACTAATTCTAGCGTAAGCTCAGAAATGCCGCGATTGGTTGGCACTCAGGAGCACCGGGGTAATCACTCTTCCACTTCAACCGAGGAACACAGTAGGGGACCGACGTTTATTCCTGATATACACAATCTCAGAGCTTCTCTTGAGCCCCGCTTTGAAAACCACAAGGCAACTTTATACAGTTTTCAGTCTATTCTGCCAACACACGTTTCCAAAAAAAATTTGGTGAGTCCGTGCCGCCGGCTTTTGAATTTTACATACAAGACATGAAGAAAACGCATATCCCTTCGCTAAATGGACAGTGGCAGTTGTGGTAAGCAAAATGGGAAGCTGGAAAGAGTGGCTGCTAATTCTGAGAAGTTTCACAAAATATTCCGTGTTTGTCAGAAGACAGCAACTAATTCTAGCGTAAGCTCAGAAATGCCGCGATTGGTTTGCACTCAGGAGCACCGGGGTAATCACTCTTCCACTTCAACCGAGGAACACAGTAGGGGACCGACGTTTATTCCTGATATACACGATCTCAGAGCTTCTCGAGCCCCGCTTTGAAAACCACAAGGCAACTTTATATAGTTTTCAGCCTATTCTGCCAACACACGTTTCCTAAAAAAATTTGGTGAGTCCGTGCCGCCGGCTTTTGAATTTTACATACAAGACATGCAGAAAACGCATATCCCTTCGCTAAATGGAGAGTGGCAGTTGTGGTAAGCAAAATGGGAAGCAGCAGGAGTAGACAAGATGCCACGCTACGCCAATGACGCGTTACTGAACGGCGACAAGGTCCTATTTCTGAACGTTCATACATCCCTCAAGTTTTAGCAACGATTCTAGTGATTATCGTCACTGCAGAACGCGTTATCTCGCCTTTGAAGAGGACTAAATCATGCCGTCGGAACCGAACAGGTGGAGAGCACCTTAACGGGTTAGCCCTGATATAAATTCATGGGTCTCCAGTTAGCGTTGACGAAAGAATTTCGGTATTTATTTATTTATTTATTGGAAATATCTGCAGCGCCCGAAGGCATTATTGCAGGGGGATGAGGATACATAACAGAAGAATAGGCCAGAAAGAAAAAGCAATACAACAAGGCATGACACAGCCAGTACAAAATGAATGAAATATGAAACAACAAAAAGACATGACGAAAAAAAAGCCAACTAACGAAATGATGCTGGACCAACAAGAACGAAGACCGCGTGATTAAAAAAGCCAAAAGAAAGCCAACTGCGCACTCATACATCCGACAGTAACGCGCGGAACATAGACTCGGAACGGCACTCAACAATTTCATGGGGCAGGTGATTCCAGTCATGAATGCTAGATGGGAAAAATGCGTTTTGATAAGTGTTAGTTTTGCATTTAATTTCTCTAATCTTCCACCCATGGTCAAGTCTGTTCGACCTGAAATGCGGTGGAAGCAAATAATTTTCTTTATCTATTTTTATTTTTCGGTGAAAGATTCTGTACAGCATTTCTAACCGGGAGTTGGTACGGCGTTTCCGTAACAGCTCCCATATAACTCGAAACGCATGGTACGGTATGTGGCGGAGTCTAACGCGATTTGAAGGTTACAGATCGAGCGCTGACTAATATGGCTATAGCGGCACTGCGTGACGAGATTATCTAGATGATGACGTTCTCAGGTTTACAGACGCATATCCATGGAGGGATTGGCCAGGGTGTATTACTGACCAGAAGAGAACGCTTCGAGACAGCTCTCCCTTCTCTTACGCCTTGCCTGTTATGAGCTGCGACCATGACAACCGCGTTTAACTGCTATCTCACACTGCATTAGTTTGCACAGTTTATAGCTTGCCACAGTTTTTTTTTTCAACACATGTCTGAGATTTTGCACTCAACAAAAATTATACGCCACAAGATTGTCTCGTTATAACGCCTAGATCGCCAGTCAATTTTCGAAGGCCTTTCATAAAACTGTAACCCCCCCGCTCCCGAACGTTCTATGCAAAACCATTTATTGCGTAAGCCATCACTCAAAAACTAAACTTAGCACAAGGCCATTAAATAGTGTCGCTGGGAAAATTTTGTCTCAGCGACCGAATTCTTAGAACGTTAATTACCTACGGAAGACACAGAAAACTGCGTGGAGGACGACCCGCAGGACCGAGGCCTGAGGAAAGCGTCTGGCGCAAAACATGTCTAATTGTAACTCTCGAGGACAACGGCCCGTTGAAGACAGTGAAGACAATTAAACAGGAGCATAGCTCTCGCTTCTTTTCCTTCTGCCAAAACAAGAACACCCAATGCTGCAGTAATAAAAGCCATGCGATGGCAAGAAAGCAACTAGTGATTAGTGTGGAGAACACAGTGACGCTTAAAAGCAGAGGCGCTAAGATCGGCGTTGCCAGTTGGCGGAAGAAGAAAAAGATGTACGGCGCGTGCTCGGTGCGCTCGCACGACAAGGGCTGTTCGATGCAAAAAGCCTGGCACGTTGGTCCTCTTGCTCTGGTGCTCCGCTGCGACCTCAAAAATTCTCTACAATGGTGACTCCGCCTAAGGAATGACGGACCCCAGCAACCTCCCGCCCTCAAGCGACCTTCCGCCTCACGCTACCTTGCGCCCACAGGAAGTCGCAGCTATCCAGCTCCGCCTGCCAACATTCTGGCTCAAGCATCCACAGATCTGGTTTGCCTAGGTGTAAGCCACCTTCCATGTGCACCACATCACCTCGGAGGCATCTCAGTTTCGGCACTTTTCAGCTTGCCTACTGAGGTTGCTCAAAGGGTGACGGACATCGTTGGAGCCTTGGGCGATGCCCCGTTATAGCGACTTTAGTATTGCATTCTGGACCGCAGCATTGCGTTCGAGATCGGGCGCCTCCAGCATCTGCTCACACATGTCAAGCGCTTGTCGACCAGCGTCCCTCAGAGCTGCTCACTACCATGCGGCAGCTCTTGGGCGAAAGCAAACGCCGACTCGAACGGCGCACTGATGAGGGAGCTCTTCCTGCAGCGCTTTTCGCAGTCCACCCTCTTCGTCTTGGCTGCTGCGGGGGACTTGACTCTTGATCGCCTCGCCCAGGTAGCTGATCGAGTCCACGACGCGACTTCTCCTTCCGTCGCCGCCCTTTCGGTCACGCTCTTTCTGGTCACAAGATCCCTCCACAAGATCACGAGCGTCACCTAAGGGAACTCTTTGAACGCCTCCGCGAATTCGGCTTGGTCGTCAACGCCCAGAAATGTGTCTTCGGCTCTTCTGGGCCCGTGCTCCTGGGCCACCACATCTTGGCACTGCGAAATCGCCCATTGCCTCCTCACGCAAAGCCTGTTAAAGAATTTCCAGCACACACTACCCTACGCAAGCTTCGTGAGTCCTGGCCATAGTGAATTTTTCACGGCGCTTTATCTCGCGCTGAACCGAGCTTCTACACCCCGGTCAGACATTGTTCCTACAGCCAAACACTCCTCCGCAATTTCCTGGTCTCCCGAAGTTCAGACTGCTTTCACCGTTCCAAAAACAAGCCCTCGCCGATTCGATCTTTTTGTTGCGCCATTCAGTATGAGGCCGGCACGCTGAAGGAAATGAGTGATTTACTGGCTTAAGTGTTCGAACGTATGATGGGGAGCAGCCGAACGGCGCGTGACGCCGGCACGAGGAGGGAGCTCAATTCGGCAGCACTCATCTTCGGCGGCTGGTGCTGCTTCTGCTGCTGCTACAGTTGGCCTCCCGCTAGTGAAGGAGTCCGGTGAAGCTTGGAGCCGGAACGATACTTTCTGCTTCTGAGGAGTAGCAGGGAAACATGGCGGAGGAGGGCACCCGTCCGGTTGGGGCAGAGAAAGCACACATGAAGGTCCAGTGGGCGGGGCGTCCTCTCTGGGGGCTGGCTTCAAGCGGTCGATTTTAATGATGTCAGTGCGCCCATGACTGTTTGCGATGAAGAACTTAGAAGTTATTTCGAGTACATGGAAGGGGCCGTCGTAGGGGCGCTGAAGCGGCTTGCGGATAGAGTCTCGGCGAAGAAAGACGTGCGTGCAAGTCGCTAGTTCAGATGGAACATGCGAAGATGGCCGAGACTGGCGCCGGAGATGTGGCGCTCTGAGATGGCGCAAAAATAGTGGAGCTGCGTCGCTAATCGGTAGGGTTGGGACTTGTCGACGAATCGGTAGATTCGAAAAATTCACAAGGAAGACGCAGGGGTGAGCCGAAGACAAGCTCTGCCAACGTGCAACGAAAATCTTGTTTCAGAGTAGCATGGAGGCTGAGCAGAACCAGTTGTAGGGAGGGAGTGCAGTAGGTAGTGTCCAGTTGGGCTTTGAGGAATGTTTTTAGCGAACAATGGAAGCGTTCGATCATGCCGTTGGCGTTGGGATGGTAAGCAGTAGTTCTAATTCGGGAAGTTACAAGTAAAGTCATAAGGTTATTGAAAACTGAAGATTCAAACGGGGCGCCACGGACAATGGTCATGGTCGAGGGAACCCCGTACCAGGAGACCCAGTCGGCGACGAAGGTTCTGGCGATAGTGTCACTGGTGGCGTGAGGCATAGGGAAAGCTTCGGGCCAGTGAGTAAATCGGTCGATGCAAGCAAGATATGACTGTCCAGCGGAAGGTGGCCAGGTACCCAAGATATCGATGTGGACGTTGTTAAAACGGGCTGACGGCGGAGGGAACGAGCAGAAGGCAGAGGTCGTGTGTCTCTGAGTTTTAGACTGCTGGCAAGCCACGTCCTGCGCAGGTCCTTGTTGATGCCGGGCCAGACGTAACGTTTTGTGAGAAGCTGCTGCGTGGCGCGAATTCCGGGATGGGACACGCCGTGGAGGGCGTCGAAGACAAGACGACAAAAGGCAGAGGGCACCAAAGGGCGCGGAGTGCCGGCCGACGTGTCGCAGATAAAGGGGACAGGGCACGAAGGGAGAATTTCACGGAAAACCCGTGAACGAGGGTTCTTGCGTAGATCCATAACTTCCGAGTCACGTGGCTGCGCTTTAGCGAGGGCGGCAAAGTCGAGATTCGATGATGGAGCAGCAGAGGCGAGGGAAGTAGTAGCACGTGACAGATCATCCGCCGGGGCATTATCAAGAGCTTGCACATGTCTAATGTCGGTCGTGAATTCCGCTGCGTACGAAAGTGACGAATTTCACAGGGCGAGAATTTACCGCTTCCCGCCCGATTTGATGGAAAAAAGTGGTTTGTGGTCGGCGACGATGTGGAACTGCCGACGTTCTAGGAGGTGCTTGAAATGCCTTACAGATATGGACATGCCAAGAAGTTCACGACCGAAAGTACTGTAGCGGCTTTCGGTGGTGGAAAGCTTGCGGGAGAAAAAATATAGGGGGCTCCAAGAACCATCCAAGAGCTGGTGTAGCGCGGCTTCAACGCCGGAGTAGGTGGCTTCGGTCATGAGGCGTAGGGGTGCATCAGGACACGGATCGGCAAGGAGAGCGAGGTCGGATAGTTTCGCTTTGACAGCCTGGAAAGAATCCCGAGCAGCTGAAGGCCTTGTCAGTTGTGCGGAGCTTGTTGTCTTGCCTTTAAGGATCTTTGTCAATGGTTTGAGGAGTGCAGCAAAGTTAGGGATGAAACGGCGATAAAAACTGATAAGGACGAGAAATTCACGGAGCTTGCGGATTGAGGCAGGCTGCGGAAAGTGTTTAATGACCTGGACGTTTGATGGGAGAGGCCGGATGCCGGAGCGGTTGACACGGTGACCAAAGAAGTCGAGCTCCGATTGTCGAATTCACATTTTGCTCTGTTGATGATCAGGCCGTAATCAGAGAGATGTTGAAAAAGCTGCCGGAGGTGTTACAAGCGCTGATCCGTATCGCGGATGAATGTGAGGAGGTAATCGATGTAGGCCATGCATAAAGGGAGGCTCCTTGCAACTGTGTCCAGGAAGCGTTGAAATGTCTGGTCAGAGTTACGGAGGCCAAGCGGCATGCGGAGGTATTCGAAGAGGTCGAATGGTGTGATGATTGAAGTTTTGGGCACATCGGATGGTTATACAGAATTTTGGTGGTAGGCCTCGACGAGATCAATTTTAGAGAAAATAGTGGCGCCATGCAGCGCGGCAGTAAAATCCGCGATGTGAGGTAGGGGATAACGGTCCGGGACAATAGCGTTGTTGAGGGCGCGGTAATAGCCACAGGGGCGCCAGTCCCCTAGAGATTTCTTCGTTCCCATGTGTAGAGGGGACGCCCCGATGAGCTAGATGAAGGTCGGATAGTGCGGAGCTCCAGCGTGTGTTCAAACGCGTGGAAGGCGACCTCTAAACGGTCTGAAGCAAGGCGACGGGCTCGAGAGTGAGTGGGCGGGCCAATGGTCACAATGTGATGCGTGACCTGGTGTTTGACGGGCAGTACGAAGTTGGAAGGTTGAAGCAGAGAAGGGTATTCATCCAGGAGGATCTCGTAGGCCAAGTGGTGTGGGCTGGGTTTACTAGCAAGCGGATGTCGAAGACGGAGGCCCTGAACAGAAAGGTTCGTCGTGGCGTCCACGAGACACTTGCTGTGCATGTTGACCAGCAGATTGTAGTGGCGCAGGAAATCAGCTCCGAGGATTGGGTAACGTACGTCCGCGACGAGGAAAACCCATCGGAACACACATCGGAGGGCCAAATTGAGTGTGAGAGCACGTTCGCCGTACGTAGAGATGGAGGTGAGGTTTCCGGCTCACAGCGATGGGCCAGTGTGGCGAGAAGGTGAGGATGTAATGCTGCAGCGGAGGACGCTTACTTCTTCTCCGGTGTCAACGAGAAAACGGAGGCCCGAGATGTGGTCGCGAATGAAGAATAAGCGGCTGTTCTCCGGGGTGACACCACTTGCCCCTTCTAGTGGTGTCGTGGGGAGTCTCTCTGGAAGCCGCAGGGAGGTGTACACTGCCGCGCTGCCTCACCAAAGACGCGGTGATACCAGCACTCGCTGGTGTAAATAAGTGTGGGAGCACTACGTCGGCAAGGCGAGGTCTGGCGATGGAAAGGCGAAAGAGAGCGGGAGGTCGACAGTGCCGCCATCCGGCCGAAGAGACGTGTGATCTGGTCGTGGAAGTCGTCATGGAGGCTCTGGAGGTCGACACGGGGGGGAGGGGGAGGGGGGGGCTGATGTCGGGGTGGGAGGCTTGGATATTGCGCCGAGTGAAGTTGTGGGGTAGGAAACGTCCATGACGGAATCCGCCAGCTCAGCGAGCTTCTCCAAAGACTACCCGTGGGCTGGCACAAGCACCAGGCGGACCGAAGACGGCAAGCGCTGAAGGAAAAACGCAGGAATGCTTGTTCGAAAGTGGCAGCCTTGTCGCCCAGGAGCCGCTGGAGCCCCCGCAGCAACTGTGTTGGGATGCGGTCCCCCAGTTATTCGCCGGAGATGAGCTGCTGCAGGCGGCGATGTTCCGAGACGGCTGTTTGCTTGATGACCTCAGCAGACAATGTGTCAAACAGGGCCGATGAGGGCGGAGCTATGAGGAGGTTGCCCACTTCGGCGGCAATCGCAGGTGGTAGCGACGAAGCGACGTGGTGAAACTTCTGCGCCTGGCTGGTGATGCGGCCAATAGTGAACTGGCTGTTGACTTGAGCGAGCCAGAGTTGAGGATCGGCCTGCGAGAACTGGGGAAGGGGAAGGGTCAGCGCAGAAACGGCGCTGGAGGGTCCGTCACCGGGCATGGCGAAGGCGTTGTCGTCGGCGTTGGCCATGGTGGGAGTGGGTGTTAGAATCACGTCCGGATCACCGGTTTGTTGCGCCAATCACTACGAGGCCAGCACGATGAAGGAAATGATTGATTTACTGGCTTATGTGTTAGAACGGCACGGACGGCGCGAACGGCGCGTGACGCCGGCACGAGGGAGCTCGATTCGGCTCCACTTCAGCATCATCATTTTCGGCGGCTGGTGATGCTGCTGATGCGTAAGGCCACTGCTGCTGCTACACCTTCTCATCCACCCTGGGACTTGCGTGCCCACTCGTGTCATAGTGGATGCTTCTTGCGCTGCCTTTGGTGCTGTTCTCTAGCAGAAAATGAACTCCGAGTGGCACCCGCTGCGATTCTTCTCTCAGAAGCTCCAACATGCCGAGACTCGCAACCGCGCATTTAGTCGTGAGCTGCTCGCCATCTTCTCCACCACCCGCCATTACCGCCACTGCTTGGAAGGCCAGCCATTTTACGCTCTAATAAAGCAACATAAGCCTGTGGTGTATATGTTCTTACGAACTCTTCCATGTACGCCGCCAATGAAATTCGTCACCTGGCCTACATATCTGATTTCACAACAGATATCCGGCTTATCAAAGGCACCGACAACGAGGCTGCTGATGCCCTTTCACGCATTACCTTCACGGTGTGTCTACATGTGCTGTGCACTGGGAATTTCTGGACCGGGCGCAGCTCGAAGACCCTGTGCTTCAAGCCCTGCCTAACCAACCCCGTGCCCTCCGTCTGCAGCTCGTGCTTAATTCATTTGTGCCCGGATAACTCTGATACGACACGTCATTGGCTCTACCGTGTCCTTTCATCCCGCAGCATCCGAGCCACGCAGCGCCTCGTTACCCAGCGGTACGTCTGGCCGAACATTAACACCAACGTTCGCAAGTGGGCCCGCCCGCTCGCGCCTTGCTTGCCAGTCCGCCAAACTTACCCGACACACAAAGACTTTAACCCAGTGTTTCCGGCCACCTGGTGTTCGCTTTGATCACGTTCATCTTGACTTGGTTGGACCGCTCCCTTCCACTCATGACTGCCGGTACGCTCTGTCGATAATCGACCGCTTCGCTCGTTGGCCCGAAGCAGTGCCCATTCCGCACATTACTTCGAAAACACCTGCCAAAGACTTTGTTTCAGCAAGTTGTTCCCGATTCGGCAGCCTGAGCATTGTTACCCTGGATCGCGGCCGCCAGTTTGAATGCACCTTCACCGCTTCCCTCGCCCGTCTCACTGCGCGCCTGGATCGCGAGCACTGGGTCGACCACGTTTTTATGATGTTTCTTAGCATACGCGCCGTCCTTCGTCGTGACGTTGTCTTTAAGGCGGCCGAACTCGTCTTCGATGCACCCCTGCGAAGACTTGATAGTTCTTTCAGCTCCCTCGTCCCAACCCTTGCAGCACCTCCAACGCTACAGGACTGTATTCATCACATGCGCTTAGTTCCGCAACGAATATCTGACCGTCTTTGTCTTTGTCTTCGTGCACCCAGACATTGCGTCCTCGACGCATGTTTTTCTAAGGTGAGACGCTTTAAAGGCGCCTCTTACCTCCTCATACAACAGCCCGTGCCGCGTACTCAACAAGACGACAAAGTCGGCGACTATCCTGCTGAATAGTCTTGAAAGGGTAGTCTCCTTGGATTGCCTCAAACCCGCATACCTAGAGACCTCTCCCCAGGAGCTTTCTTCGGATATTGCCGGCTTAACCGGCTACCTGCCTGCTGCCAAGGCATCCTCGGCTCTGCCCTGTCGGCGAGTACATTTCGCCGTTTCATCTGGGCGGGGGGCCCTGTAGCGTTCAGTGACGCTGCGAAGCGGAGGCGCTAAAATCGGCGTTCCCAGCCGGCGAAAGAAGAAAAAGATCAAGCGTGCTCGGTGCGTACGCGCGGCAAGGGGTGTTCGGGGCTAAAAGCCTTCTGCGCTGGTCCTATTGGTCTGGCGCTCCGCTTCGACGCCTAAAATTCCGTACAAGTGAAAACCGTCGCAAGCGTTGGGAGCTTACCCGCGTGCAGAGACCCTAGAAATTCCTCTGAAGTACGTGAACTTGACATCTCCAACTTTTTTAACGTGCTTAGAGCTATTTTCGCGAAGTCGGTGATGCCTGCTGTATTTGAAAACCCCGCTGGACAGATTCTTGGGATAATTCCTGAATAAAAACATTGCTTTTGAAATAAAAGTCGTCGCGCAGTACTACCGTTTACATAGGAAGTATGGTCTGGAACGGTAACTTCGTAGTGTCTCACGCTGTTGAAGAGGAGACGCGGGCCTTTAAATGATAATATAAAGCGAAAATTTTGATTTTTGACAAATGCCATATTTGGATTCACTGTAGTATAGAGCACCTAGCTGAGACGTTTTACGTTCTCATTCAACCTCTAACTACTAAAGACCCATGTATTAGACGCCTACAAAGCACCTAAAGGTGAGTTCGGGGAAAAATGCGGCAGCAGTTCACGCCCTTCGCTTCCCTCAACTGTCTTCCCGATGACTAACGTCTTGAGCTTATGCGGAAGCTTGATCGCTTCCCTGCATCAATGGTATTACTAACTATTGAGAAACCCTCTTGTAACTGTCTCAATTCGCCATTTTCTGAAGCCTTTACAACGACCTCCAAAGGGATGCCGCGCGCATATTGAGTTAATTTTCTCGGCATCGCGTATTTGCAAACATTACTATAGTCTTACATAGGTTTCCGTGACATCTTTATAATATAATTTGAAATTATCTGAAACAGTTGATTTCGCAAAGAACTGAGGTATAGAACTATGCTACATTTACAAAGATGTGTCAACATAATGTCGCGAATCTGCAGTGTTTGTTCATTCTTCAAAGCTGTCGGCACGCCGAATCATCACATTGTTTGCGATGCAAGACGCGACCAGATTTACCTCCATTGATCGCATCCAGGCCGAGCTGATTCTACGTTGTTCCAGAATGCTCTAGTAACTTTGCACACTTTATATCGAAAGTTCGCCATCAGCTTTAAAGTGAGCGCGGCAGACAGCAGCGGGCATTCTGATCGACGGCCGCCGAGCCCGCTTGTTGCTACGCAGCCGCCGATTGATTCAGTCCAATAGGGGAAAGTTAGCCCAAAACCTTGCCCCCATTGTGCAGATCACAAATGTTTACCTTACTTTGAACGGACTACAATTTTGGCTCTTGCAAGGAGTAAGAAAAGCCTTTCAGATATGGGAGGCCGGTGCAGACGAGTTCGTCAGCACACCCTCGGTGTTTTTATCGAGTGACGAGTTAGAACTAATCAAGAAACGAATAAGCGTGCGAGACAGCCGGCTGGCAATGAATGGATTGTTTTGAACATGTGCAGAAATATATTTATGTGGCCTCGCACCAGAACAAATCTTAGATGGTAGTGCGCGCTTGTCGTATGTCTGCCGTTTCAGTTGTCAGTTTTTGTCCCTGTGTAGCGCGTTATGCCCATCAAATGTCTAAACAACTAGCCCACATTTCTGCCTCGCTTTTACCTCCTTCAAGTCGTGACACCCGCCCTCTGAGCTTCGCACCCGAGGACGAGCCAGCAGCTAACCGAGCCAACTGACGTCTCCACAGAGAGGATCCCGCGTTCGGGACCCTGCCGGACCGCACCATACAGCGAAATGACGCTGCTACAAGCCCCGCAACATCGCCAAAGATGTCGACACCATTCGTACCGCAGCAGCCGTGGGTGCCGCGAACTTTTTTGTGGATCCCCAGGCGAAAAGCCCGAAGAATGGTTAGACCAATTTGAGCACTTCGCGTCATTCAACAATTGGGATGATGCGGCCAAAATCGCGCAGGTCTTTTACACACTAGAGGGCTCAGCACGGACGTGGCACGAAAACCACGAGTCTTTCATAACGACATGGGGAAGATTCAAAAGAGAAGTTTTGGAGACGTTCATCATTTTCGTGAGGAAAGAAAAAGCCGTCCGACTCCTCGAGTCCAGGATCCAGCTTCCGAACGAACCTGTACGTGGAAGAGATGAATCCCCTGTTTCACCGCTCCGATCCCGAGATGACCGAGTAAAGGAAAGTTCAGACTTTAATGCGCGGTATCAAAGAACAACTCTTTGCTAGCCTCGTCCGCCAGCCGCCAGAAACAGTCGAGGAGTACATGCAAGAAGCCTGCATCATCGAGAAAACCCACGACGCCCGGGCTCGGCAGTACAACCACACTACTTATGTCCCTGCAATTCGTATGGACGCGATGATCAACACTAGCCGAAGCTTCCGGGAAGTTATCCGCGAAATCGCGTGGGAGGAGCGCCGCCATCCTCCACACAGCCCCAAACAGCGATTCTAATGGATGTGGTGAGGGAAAAAGTGTAACAGGCACTTGGCACCCCGGCGGCCGCAGAACCCCAGGCCATGACCTACGCCGCTGCAGTACGCGCTCCGCATCCTCAACGACGCCCCTTACGCCCACTCCGAGATTAGCCACTTCTTCCAGAACACCGCCTCCCTGCCGCACCCGCCCAGGCTACGAACGACGCTCAAGCCCCAGGAAATGCGACGCCTGGAGGACTTCCTACAGCCTACCGTGGTGCTTCCATTGCGGTGAGGCCAGCCATGATCTTCCTCACTGCCCGTACAGACGTATGGGTCTTTGTGGATTGGCCGTTGTCGCACCACGACCACGCTTCGGACAACGTCCGCAAGAATGGACGAGTACCTGCGTCGTGAGGAGTACACGCCAAACCGCCTTTCGCACTCACCATTGCCGTCAGCCTCGCGCTTGGCGTCGTCACGCCCCAGCTACGCAGCCTCAGTGCGATGAAGGTATCCCAGCCCACGTAGGGAAAACTTAAGACAGCAACCACTGGAAGTGATGTTGCCCCCGAGCGAAACACCGAAGATACTCCAACGACCATGGCACACGAAGACGCAGCCCCCGACACGCCGACGCCGCATAAAATTACAACCTCGACCACGACGCGAATAGCCTTGAAAACGACGCCGCTACCGAGAGAAGCTTCGACGACACGTACTACAAACGATTACTACTCCCGACGAAGCCGTGACCCGAGCTGACGCCCAGGACGACGTGCAACGCAAAAGCCAGGACGTCCGACTTAGAAGTAGTTTTCGAAGGCCAGAATGTTACCGTTCTAGCCGACACAGGAGCAGATTAGTCGATAATGAATGCAACATTCGCTGCGCAGCTGATGAAAGTCACGACCGCAAAGGACGGCCCACAAATTCGCGCCGCAGGTGGCCACCTCATTACGCCAGCAGGACGATACACAGCGCGAGTATCTGTCAAAAGTCATGCCTATCCTGTGACCTTCGTTATGCTACGGCAATTTTCTCGCAATGTGACCTTGGGCATGGATTTCTTTAATGTGCATCAGGTGATCTTCGACCTGCGATCCAGTCTGATCACGCTTTCGATGGACGAGGCCATCTCTTCGATGAGAACTCCGGAAAAATCATGTTGCCCTGAGTGTTCTTGAGGAAGAAGTGAGCGTCGCACCTCGTTCTAGCGATATCGCGGTCGTAGGCGCCACAAATGCCTTTACCTAAAGCCAGCATCGAAGAGAACATGCAGTGGCTTCTAGACCAAGGAATCAGCATCGCAAGAGGCATCGCACATTTCCGCAATGGCCAGGCCGAAGTACTGCTGAATAACTTCAGCGAAAAATACCGGCACATCAACAGAGGAACGACGATTGCTTTCTTCGACAAAATATCCGACGTACGAGACTCCTTCGCCCTCTACGGCCTATCCGCAGAAGACTCACCTGCCCAAGAGAACTCGCCTACTTTGGACATCAACCCAGCCCTGCCCCGGAACAGACAAGACCAGATCCGCAACCTGCTTCGAAGCTACAGGGAGTGTTTTTCGTAATTGCCGAAGATCCGACACACGCTAGATGCCAAGCATCGCATTATAGCTGACCAGCACACCCGATCTCTCCGTCAAAGCCCCGACCGTGTCTAGCCGCGCGAACGACCAGCAATCCGAACCAAGTGGGACAAATGCTTCGCAACGACGTTATCCTGTCTTCAAACAGCCCATGGGCGGCACCTGTTGTTCTATTGAGATAGAAGGACGGCGCACTTCGATACTGCATTTATTACAGCCGCTTGAACGACATAACGAAGAAGGACGTCTACCCCATCTCCCGCATCGACGACACACTGGACCGGCTCCGCAACGCCAAGTTTCCTCATGGATGGACCTCAAGAGCGGCTTCTGGCATACTGAGGTCGATGAGAAAGATCACACCCGACGAGCTCTTTGTATTCAAGGTGATGTCATTTAGTCTCTAATCCGCACCAGCGAAGTTTCAGCGACTGATAGATACAGTGCTGGCGGGCCTGAAGTAGCAAATTTGTCAGGTATATTTAGATGACGTCGTTGTGTTCACCCCGAACTTTGAAGAGCACCTCAAAAGACTGCGGACAGTACTAGACGCCATCAAGTCGTCGGCCCTATTCTTGAAAGTAGAGAACTGCCACTTTACCTATAAAGAGCTGCTGTTTCTAGGAAACATCGTTAGCAAGGAGGGAGTACAGGCAGACCAGCAGAAATTAGCTGCTATTGAACAGTTTCCAACGCCAGTCGATAAGAAAGCACTGCGCATATTGCTCCGATTGTGCGCATGTTACTGACGATTTGAGAAAAACTTTTCTCGACGAAGACAGACGTGCCATTAAAATCGGAAGCGCCGCCAGCAGAAGCCTCCAAAGAACTTGAGCGTCGTTCTTTGATGGCTTCCTGCAATTCCCGAGCATTTTGATGAAAACGCCGATACTCAAGTTGACACCGATGCAAGCAGCGTGGGGCCAGGCGCCATTCTCTTTCAAAAAAAGCGAAAGGTTAGAGAAAGTCATCGCGTCCGCTAGCCGTTCCTTTTCCATGGCGAAGGACAACTATTCAACATCTGAGAAGGAGTGCCTTGCAATAAAATCGGCTACGCCGAAATTCCGCGCCTACCTCTACGGACGACCGTTCATGGTGGTCAGCGATCACCACGCGCTGTGCTGGCTTGCCACTTTGAAGGACCCCTCCGGCCGCCTCGCTCGATGGAGACTTCGCCCTCAGGAGATTGACGTCCCCGTCATTTACAAGACCAGACGCAAGCACTCTGACGCCGATTGCCTCTCACAAGCCCCCGGAGATGCACCACCGCCAGACGAAGATGAGGACGCCTGCCTGGAATGCATCAGTCCCAGCTCTTTTTCCCAGCAGCAACGCTCGGATGCCGACCTAAAACGCCTCAACGAGTACTTAGAAGACAAGATTTCTTCACCCCCGCCTCATTCAAGCGAGGGCTGTTTTCCTTCTTTCTACAAAATGTTGTTCTCGCGAAGAACTTCGCAGCCTTCCTCTTTTTGTACCTGCTTGTCTCCGCGAAGTTCTACATGCTTCACACAACGAGCCGACAGCTCGACATCTCGGGTTTATTCAAACCCTCCGCCGCAATCAAGACAAGTAATACTGGCCCCGACTGTCTGCCGATGTGGCACATTATGTGAAAACCTGCCGAGATTGTCAGCGACGAAAGACCCCTCCCACACGACCAGCAGGACTTTGAATCCTATTCAACACCCCTATAGGCTCTTTCAGCAGATTGGCATGGACTTGCTTGGCCCTTTGACAAAGTAAATGTTTGGAAATAAGTGGATCATCATAGCGACCGACTACCTGACCCGCTACGCCGAGGCAAAAGCCCTGCCAAACGGAACAGCAGCGGAAGTCGCCAAATTTTTCGTGGAGTGCATTCTTTTTCGACACGGCGGCCCCGATGTGCTCATTACGGACAGAGGAACAGCATTCACGACGGAACTAACACAAGCCATCCTGCGTTACAGGCAGACCAGCCACCGGAGGACAACTGCATACCATCTGTAGACCAAAGGACTGAACGAGCGCCTGGAAAAAACTATCGCCGTTATGTTCGCCATGTATGTCAATGCCGAACACAAGACCTCGGACGCCATTCTGCCTTACGTCGCCTTGGCGTACAACACCGCAGTGCAGGAGACCGCCCATATGACACCATTTAGGCTCCTCCATGGCAGGGAGGCCACGACCACGCTAGACGCCGTGCTGCCCAATGTTACCGAAGAAGAGAACGTCGACGTAGCCGCCTACCTTCAATGCGCAGAAGCCCGAAGAGCTGCTCGATTACAGATCAAAGATCAGAAGCGGACCGACGCCAGACGCTACAAGCTACGAAGTCGCAACGCGGAATACAAGCCTGGAGATCAAGTCTGGCTTTGTACTCCTTCTCGCCGCCGTGAATTGAGGGAAAAGCTTTTTCGCCGCTATTTCGGCCCGTACAAGGTTCCTCGTCGGCTAGGTGAACTGGATTATGAAGTCATCCTCGATGCAATGACTGCATACCAGCCACCCCGCGTACCACCAGAAGTTCTCCATGTCGTCCGTCTAAAGTCATATTATGCGCGCTTTGTTTGCGATGCAAGACGCGACCAGATTTATCTCGATTGATCGCATCCATTCATGGCAGATTCTTTGTTGTTCCAGAATGTTCTAGTATCTTTGCACGCTTTATCTATAAATTTCGCGATCAGCTTTAATTGAGCACGACCGATAGCGGCGGGCATTCTGTTCGACAACCGCCGAGCCCGCTTGTTGCTTCGCCGCCCTCGAGGGATTTAGTCCATTGTGGGCCAAGTCACCCGAAATTAAGTGTATTGTTTTCGACACCATTTTCGCAAACTTTCTGCTCTCCGGACTGCAGTCACCCCTTCACGGCAACATTAGGTTTTCTGAAAAATGATACAACCGAATTAATTTGGTATTTAGGGAGCTTGAACATAGATGAACATTTTGTATACGATGATATATGTCTATAGGGTTATAAATAGTGTATCTCTGCACGGCAAGTTTTTGGCTAAAGCTCTATTTCAATAAAAAGAAAACATATTGATGAAAATTCTCTTCAGGACCCGTAAGAAAATCGGTAATAGGTTTATGTTATTTTCATATTCTGAGTAGCATTTGAAATATACAAAAACTAATTATATTTTCGAAAAATGGAAAAAAGAATACATACCCACGCCTAATATCTTCGCAAAACTTCTAATAAAATAATTTTCATTTCAAAACCCGTCTCTCTATAATAAAGAATAATGTCGCCGTGTTTTCGTTCCGCATACAGCTTCAGAAGATAGAAACGTAACTTTTAAGGCATAACTGCACTTTTTTAATAATGGGGCTTCAACTTCAAAGTTTGCGCCTTGCATGAATCTTGAAATGCTTTAAATCGTTGTTTTTATTTTATGAAATATACGCTTCCAAATATACCTAAATTTTATGATTTTCTCAATAGTAGGACATAGTGTGTGCCTGAAGGAGATGGGTTTTTTTGCAGGGAGGGTGTCTTAGAAAAGCAGCTTGCCCTTTCCTGTTTTTTTTTCTCAAATGATAGTACATCATGACAGAAACGTCAATTTCTTGCTTCTTAATTTCATTGTTTTGTAACAATCTGTATGCGCTGGTTATTCCTGTGTGATGTTTGCACATGCTGGTTTACGTAATAATTTCTCTGAACTAAGGATAGCCTGCATAGAATAAATGTACTCTGCAGTCTCTCAAAATAAATAATAAGTAAGTCAATTATAAACCTACGTGCCATGTTGCTTCGTAAAATCTAATAGAGGAACCCTTATATACCGTTCCATAAAATCAGAGATTTCCGGCACAACGAATGCAGCTCATTATGGCAGCTCATTACGTCCATGTTACTGCCCTGTCATAAGCCACGTGGTGGTTTTGAAATGCTACATATTGCTGCCACCATCCTGCGCGATGTGAGACAGAATTCTACACGGATATTCGCTTCCTTCAGATAACAGTCGGCCGCCATTCGCACTCTGCCCAGTAATCGAAACAACGGGAAATGCAGACCCTTCAATTTGTTGCAACCCGAAATGAAGGCACTAGCTTGCAGCAAGCATATTTCATTGACCCACCTTGTTCTCTTTCATCCGTATAGGGCAAAGCATACTAACCAAGAAAAACACCTACTTAAGAAAGCGCGATATGTCAGGTAAACCCGAGTTGTTGGAAAATGTTGGAAAGAGTACTAAAGCCCATTGCTCTAGACAGAGGATTCCAGTTGTCACAGTAAACTATCTCTGAACCGATGATAATAGTCAAAAGAGGGGAAAACTCAGACAGGAGCGAATGCAAAGAGAACACTGGGCGCTTACACACCGTCAGTGTACGCTGGCAAGACCGAAGCGACAAAAAACAAACTAGCGACTGCTAGGAGCAGCAGAAGCTTTCGCGTTCTCGGCGGGAAAACCGCTAATGAAGACGCGAACCGGCGGAATGCTAATTACCTGCCCTTTCTGCATCTTGTCGCGAGCTCGGGCCGCCTCTGAGTTTCCTTATCCTGTTTGCGTTTCATATAAGGCGGTGCAATTTTTGTTGTTTTTCTCCTCGCCTTATCTGGTCTTTTTCTTATTTTTTGTGTTGTAAATTGTGTGCCTGTTGACTAGTCAGCCGTGAAAACAGTGTAAAAAAGCGCTGCTGTAAAATTAAATCTTTTGAAAAAAAGTTCTGCGAAAGGCTGTAAGAACAATATGCAACTGGCAGCTCGCATCAGCTCTTTTCTAGTGTGACGTCTGCTTGCGAAGCTACTAAACTCAGAATTCGCATCGGTATGGTTAAGCATTTAAGAATGCACTGTGCACGTAGTCACAAGCTTAAGTGCAGTAGAGCAAAACATAAAGATAAAATTTGCTCATAATTTTATTCCTTGGAAGAAAAGCAGGATTTTTTTTGTGGTTTCTGGTCAAGATTTGGGCCCCCATTATCCTTACACATTTATTTATTTATTGACCTTCAAACACCACGAGAGGCTAAAAAGGGGTGGGTTTTTTATTTCCTACTGAGGTCTCTAGATCGCACAGAAGCAAAGTATTGGTTTCGAATATGCGGCAGGACAAAATAGTTGCCACAAACAAACAGTTTCAATAGGAGCATTTTTTATTTATTTTAGATGCATTAAGATACAGGGAATGTTAATAAACTATATATTTGTTCACTGTTGTTTGTAGACTGCACAATAAAATATTTTTTTGCAACGTTTAACTTAATTAAACAAACAAATTACCGGAAATTACCATACTGCACAGCAGCATTAAAGGCTTCGCTGTGGTCGAAAACACCATACAAGCTGATTTCATTCGTCTGTTAGTGTTTGCAAGGCAAGGTAATCAAAAAATACGAAAGCGTACTTTTTCTAGTGTGATACTTACTTAGTGCTTTTCAGAATTCCGAGATGAGCTTGCGGCTACGCATGGTGATTTATCGGCATAGTAGAGAAATTAAGTTGACGCTGTGGACACGATAGCAGTTAAACACGCTCATTCCACTAGGTTCTTTGCAGCTGCCCTTCAGCTTTGCGCTTTTAACACGTAAGCAAGTAAACATTTCGAATACCTTGGTCAGTGTAATTTCTTGGCTTATGTTTGTCGCCGAAAAGTCAAAGCGCTCACACCAAATACCATTTTACGTCTCTTTATTACGTTTAACGCTGCATTCTGAGATGGGCATTGAAATAAAATTGCCGTTTGAACAGTGTGACATGAGCCCAGAGGAGAAACCGGAATTTATTGTTTTTTACCCGTCGACACAATGCAGCGCGAAACCAACTGATGTGCTACGTGAGCATTGAGATCATAAACGGATAAAAGACCAGAAGAAAAGGTATATTTCGAGAAAATGAAAATTGTTCTGCAAGACAGAATAGAATTCAATCTTTTATCATAACATATATGGTCCCGGTTACACTTTGAGTATGAAGAGTTTTGGACCGGACTAACCTTTTGTCGAGCAGGAATTTTAGCAATGAGCGTGACTGCGCAAATTTCGACGGAAGCACCAAAATCACTTCTTCAAGCGACATTCATGACCGTAAAGTTGGATTAAGAACAACACATTTCAAGATCAATACCGGCCTGTTCGGTTTCATAACAGTCCCATTTCCCACAGCCTGAGGCAAGCGCCAAAGAGGAAGCTTCCAGAAAAGCAAAGCCTTGGTAGGAAGGAGAATAGGAGCCTAGCGGAAAGCAAACACGTAGCATGACAAGCACAGCGCAGTAGAGGGAAGTCTGCAGGAGCTTTCTGAAAGGTAATGGCGAGAATCGATGCTTCAAGAAATACAACACACCAAGTCAAAAGTGGTGCTCGTGTGAGCTCAACGAGACGCAGCAGAGGGCCCAAAGCAATGAACTTTGAGAGGCCTTGGAGCAGGTAGATTGGCGAACGTGTCCGGTTGCCTAACGAGATTATGCCAGTTAGGGGCAATAACCGCTCCGCTCTCAAACCAGCCGCGCTAATCACTCGGCAGATTGGATTAGCTCGGCGCCGTTACACGCTCTCTTAAAGCAGTATGTACACGTCAGGGTCTACATTCTTTTCCAGGCTTGCTTCGCACATCTTCGCACTGGTGTCGGGATGGGAAGGCTAAATATTGCAGGACTAAGCGCCTTCAGCGGTTTCGTGCAACTGGTCGATAAATGCGCAGCTGTTTCGAGCACTCGGTGTTTGCTTCTTACCGCCGCATCTCCTCCTCATTTGGTAAACTTCTCTCTGAGCGTATGCTAGCAGGGCTTCGACAAACAGCCAAGGACCTTTGTGTGACGCTCTCTTATTTTCTTTGTCCCGTCAACCTGTGGAAACCAATTTCCATTTTCCTATGCTACAGTACGCTTCAATGGAGGAAAGAGGGCTGTCACTTGCGCCAAACGAAAATTTCGTTGTAATGAACAAGGGCGGAGGAAAATTTTGTAAAGTGGTTACGAATTAATTTTTTCCCCAATTGACTCCTCTCTCTTAGTGGGCATCATTAGTGCACGAAAACATCAATTTGGACCACCAAAGGCTCAAAATGTATGTTAAATATTCAAGAGAAAACAAACGTTATGCCAGAATAATATTAAAGGAATATAAAAATTCTAACCATTGCTGAAAGCAGAGCTAGCTTAGAAGGAGATGTGGAAGAAATGCCTCGCCTCGTTTATCCTTTTTGCTCTCTTTATTGCATGAAATGTGGAAACAATTCACACTTTTCGATGCCAAGTGTCTGGGCTAAGTATAGTCAAGGTTATAAAAGGAAGCAGGCCTGCTAGGCATAATAATACAACTAAGCGATAGTGAAGAGGTAGTGCAACCGGCTCGCAACGCAAAGTAAGCGCTGAAGCAGCTTTAGTTAGTCTGGATTGTATTTCAAATCTTTTTGCAAGTTTTAGAAACGTACACGAAAATTACCTGTGGTTGGACATGTTCGATCAAGAAGAAAAGTGCGGATTGGAAAGTTTAGATTTTTCTGAGGCACTCCTGCCTGGGGCACTAACAACCAGGTACCTTTACGCAGCTGTTTCCACTGGCCTGCATTGTGGTGACCTCGCAATTTCAGCGGTCGAGGAGCTAATCTGAAGAAAGCAAAATATTTGATCTCATAAGTTTGTTTTCAAGTGGAACATCGCATTTGCTAAAGTGGCACCTCTTCTTACGTGTGCTGCAAAGCCAGCCCGCCACTGCCGCTATTAAGGGCAGTTTACGATGCTAGCGTGGACGAACAGGACCTGATCATTGCCTCTGTTTTCACCTCGCATTTGCTTCGCGGGATACATGTAATCTTCATGCACTAGTTACTTTACAGTGTTGTTGGCTGCGTGGCATTTTATGTTTTGTGGGTGCAGTTTAAAGGCACACTGAGGAGAAATTGAAGTTGGCTTGTATCCATAGAATAGCAGCTCCTGATCACAAAAACGACACTCTTCCTGAAAACAAAGCTCTTGTAATGTAGAAAATAGCAAGAACCAAAATACAGGTATCGCCGCCACAGGCCAATCTCGCAAGTACGAGCGTGATGACTTCCTAGGACAAGAGGCGCCACCTTGGAGGAATTTTCTTTACTTCATGGACTTCACGAATCTCTGAGGCTTGCAAAGGAAGGTTGCACACCACACCGCTAGCCGTCATAAATCACGGAGTCTGCGTTTACGTCACGATTCACGTCACTCCGTTCTGTGACGTCATAAGAGTTGCCGTGCCGTCATAAGAGTTCCCTGAGCTTGAATCAGAGGGGCGGGAAAAATTTTTCATCTTCTAATCCAAATTTTTTTGAAATAAATGCATCTTTCGCGCCCGGACAAGCGGTAACAAAACCATGAAATGCCGAACTATCAGATTTTGCTAACAAAAAAAAAATTGATACAGTTCTCCTCAGTGTCCCTTTAAGGCCTATAGATGAGGGTTCGACGAAAACCCGTCTGGCGAGGGAAATTCAGCATATCCTTTTAAACGAACACTAGCCAAAGTCAAAAAGGAAACAAACCGTAATAGTTACGCTTTTTTACATTTCTTTTCATTTTTGACTTTGGCGAGTGTTCGTTTAAGAGGATATGCTGAATTTCCCTCGCAAGACGGGTTTACGTCGAACCCTGAACTATGCTGTTCTTCGCGAGAAACATGGGCCGCCTGCTGTTACCAAGATTCGACAATTCGTCAACCTCAAGACAAGGCTGACTTCGTTCCAAAGCCACTTCCAGTTCAATCTTCGTTGCAAATCATATGGATTGATCCCCAAGTCTCTGCGGCTACCAATCCTCGTGCGTACGCCAACTGGAAGACAAACCATTGCTAGAGCTGAAAAGCGACTACTGCAGGCAAGGATCCTCGAGACAAAATGCACAATCAAACGCCTGGAGAATGACATTTATTGTGCCCAACAGTTCCTAGAACATCTCATTCCCGCGGACTTCTTTGATGTTCTTCTGCATGCCAACAGCGAGGGCGCCAAGAATCAAGAATCATATGGCACAAAATGCCAAGTTCAAGCAGCTGAAGGCCAGTCCGCCTGAAGCCGGGGTGACAGCGAGTTTATGCAACCTGTCTTCGCACACGCTTGACCCGGATGAACGCAGCCTACTTCTCCAAGGCCTCAATTTCAATACTGGTGCTCCTCCAAATGCTGTCCACATGACCTGCGCTGTTGAAGAGGCTATACGCAAGGTCGCCTCTAGCTTACAAAGCGAAACGCGCTCAAGGGCCATTGGAGCTTTTCTAAGCTTGCTAAAACCAAGACTAGCACTATCACACCCGCAGAGCAAACAGCATTGACCAGGCTGCAGAAGAACAATGACATCGTCATCTTGCCTGCTGACAAGGATAATAATAATAATAATAATTGGTTTTTTGGGGGAAAGGAAATGGCGCAGTATCCGTCTCATATATCGTTGGACACCTGAACCGCGCCGTAAGAGAAGGGACAAGGGAGGGAGTGAAAGAAGAAAGGAAGAGAGAGGTGCCGTAGTGGAGGGCTCCGGAATTATTTCGACCACCTGGGGATCTTTAACGTGCACTGACATCGCACAGCACACGGGCGCCTTAGCGTTTTTCCTCCATAAAAACGCAGCCGCCGCGGTCGGGTTCGAACCCGGGAACTCCGGATCAGTAGTCGAGCGCCCTAACCACTGAACCACCGCGGCGGGGCACAAGGATAACGCCACTGTCGTTTTAGATCGCACCGACTTTGTGCGAAAAATGGACGCCCTCCATGAGGACACAACGACGTACGCCAAGCTGGCGCGAGACCCTACAAAGAAAATCGAGTCCGAGCTGCAAAAACTTCTTACTGATGTTTTCAAGTTCATCCCCCCTCCCCCGACAAGGGCTATCTTTACAATCGCCTACTTTGTCAAAACGGCTCGGCGCCAGCTATATACGGGGTGCCCAAGGTACACAAGAAGGAGGTACCACTTCGCCCGATTGTTGACTTCACACTGTCACCACTGAAAAGACTCGGCACATTTCATTGAAAAACTGAAGACTGCGACTTTTGGCGATGATCACATTATGGTGTCATTCCACGTGAGGTCCATGTTTACTTGCGTGCCGGTGGGCTTCGCAGTCGAGTGTTTGCAGGAATGCCCTGAAGAACGACTTGTCTGTGCCAGAACGTAAGCCCATAGAGACAGACGACTTGCGCCGGCTCCTAAAATTCTGCTTGTCAAACACTTACTTTGTATTCCACAAGACGATGTACCAGCAGAACTTCGGGACAGCAATGGAAGCCTCCATTTCCGTAGTATGCTCCAACCTGGCCCTAGAAACGATAGAGAGTCTTGCGCTTGCGCCGTTCGACCCGCCACCTAGATTTTTCCAGCAGTACGTCGACGACTGTTTCTGCTTTATCCGACGACAGGATGCCGAAAAATTTTTTTCGGCACCTGAACTCATTTCAAGAGAGCGTTCAGTTCACGATGGAAGAAGAGAGCAATGGGCGTCTCCCTTTCCTCGACGTCCTCGTTGAGCGAACCGCAAACGGCATCACGACGAGCATGTACAGGAAGCCCACCCACACAGGGAAGTACCTGAATTTTCATTCTGTGCACCCAATAGGGCAGAAACGCCCAGTTGCCGCGGCGCTTTACAGTAGTTCCTTCAAGCTTTGTTAAAGGGCATGCAAAACAACTCGTGAAGTCCGCCGCATAAGAGTGGAGCTTTCAAAGAACGGATACCCGCGTCAAATACTGCAATCACAAAAACGACACGCTGCGGCCCCTCAAGCTGAAGCAAGAGCAGCCAAAAAGAAAACACGTGCAGCCATCCCATATGCCCCTGGTGTCAGCGAGACGTTATGCCGGATATTGGCTGACTACAATATCCAAGTTGCCCATGTCCCATCCAGCAAGCTCAGAAACCATTTGGTACGAGTAAAGGACCCGCTTGAAAAGACCCGATACCCTAGGGTAGTTTACAAAATCCCTTGCAAATAATGCGGTGCAGCCTATATAGGCGAAACAGGGGACTTCAGGAGACGATTCAAAGAACACCATTGTGACGTCAAAAACAAAAAAGTGACTTTTAACGCTCTCGCCGAACACCAGCAAAACACGGGCCATTTTATTGATTGACTGAGAGTCCGCGCGCATAACTGAAAAAGAAAAATCATTATCTACTCGCCTGCTCAAGGAATCCCTTCACATACGAATGACAAGCCTAGCGATTAACGAGACACAGGGCAATCTAGCCGAGATATACATTCGCACGATACGCAACGTTTTCTCTGCATAAACAGCAGCCCGTCTCGTTTTTCATCCCATTGTGAACAAGGCACCCGTAGTGGTGCCGAAACGTCAATTCTCTTGCGGTTTTTTTTCCTTTTTGACTTTGGCGAGTGTTCGTTTAAAAGAATATGCGCAATTTAAGGCCGTATAAAAGATAAACGTGTAGGGTAGCTTGCTCAAGATACATGCCATGGAGAACTGCACTCGAACGTTGCTTAAAGATTTGCTACCGGCACTTTTCTCTGAAGCTGAACCCTCAGAATTAAGTAATTGCCCTTGTCTAATTATTTCGCGAGGGACAAGGAAAACATGACGTAGAAGATGAAAACTTATCCCAAGAGTACCGCATTGACTTCACCCGCGAAGACACTGTCTTTTTATATCTCACTGGTCAAATTTATCTGACACAACCAGAAAAACCGATCTATATATTTTCATTTATGTGTCAAAGGTAACGATATACCCCAAAATGCTATTGTGCAGTTTCTAGCCATCCTTCATGGCGAGGCAGTGCCTAATTTTTCGACAAATAATGCAATGTATAAAATATATTGGTGTGGTCACGTCGTTGTTTGCTCCTATTTTCGCTCACAAATCACAGAGTTATTCGGAGAACAGCGCGAAAGATAAAAAATGAAAAACACAGGACAAGCGCTACTCTTATGTTCCCTCCCTTTGGTTCACGTCATTTGCGCTGTTGCCCTAATAATGAATCCCAAACTCACCAATTTACCTACAGCGTTGAAGTTACACGTAATAAAAAAATATATAAAGGATCTTCGCAATCGCAGAATAGATAGCAATCGCAGGAAAAATCTCCTTCAGAAGAGCCAAACAACGTAATGCCATTGAATATTTCTTTTTTGCTTCAGTTCCACAAATATGTTAAGCTAACTTTCAAGCGGTGGTTTCATTCTCTGTGTATGAAACACACAAAGTCAGGTATTCTTTGGTTCGAGTCACTGGGCTTGCTGATTATTAAGGCACGTATGACTGTTTTCTTTCGAAGCTTCGCGCGTGACTCTTCTGCAATGAAAACATGTTGATTAGCCTTTGAATTATTCATCGCCACTCTCCCCTGACTGCTTATAAGGCGTTGAGGAGGTCGCTTAGTACAGGACCACGACTGCTTAAGTGAAGCAACGTCTAAGTCGTGGCCGATGGAGTGGCGGCAGGAGAGTTGGGCCTTAGTGAAAGTAAAGCATTCTGCTGGGGCTTGCTAAGCATCTGGTCTCCTTAACATTTAGGGGTCGATCTGGCCCTACGGGTAACTATTGGGTTTCTGCAAGCATTGGAATAAAGAAATATTAAAATCAGAAAACTTTGTTATTAAGCAAAAATGTTACATAAAAATCTTATGTTTTTGCTTTAAGCCTTCGATACCTACCTGCAGGCTACCGCAGTATAAGCTATTGGCATTACAACCTGCAAATAAGGGCATTGAAAGGCGACTGGCATCAAGAAGTCCGCGCTGCTCAAGAAAGCAAAAGAGACCCGGTTGACATGTACCACTTAATACATGATATTTTCGCTGCTTTCTGCGGCAGTACTTTATCTCACTCCTATTTCATTGATGTGGTACGAATGATTGGTATAGTTTGGCTTTTGTTGTATACATAAAGTATTTTGGGTGTGCTCATCACACCGCTCTGCTTGCAGATCTTTAAGTGACCACTCACCAGGACTAAGTGGCTAGCCCGCCTCAGCAGGCTCTAGGCAGAACTCTATGCAATATGTTCGACTTTCACCGCGTCCGGACACTCCTACCGCCACGTCGATGCTCCTAATGCAATTAAAAAAATAAGAATAAAAAGAAAAATTGCTCCAGTGAGGCAGCTTGTTTGGGTTTTTTCAGACTTACTTATTCCGATAACTGGAGAAGTCCATTAGCGGCTCGCGTGATCGCTGGTCCTGCATGCTATGCAGGATGAAGGATGCTAGGCCTTGAACCTTCCTCTCGGCCGGACGCCCTGCCATCACTCCATCGACTGCACCTTCAAATCTTTTCGCGCAGAAAAAAGTGTTTCCGCGATTTGCCTTTGAGCAGCAGCAAATATTTTCCTTCCCGATCTCCAGCACTTGTCTTCGCTGGATTTTCAACAAGCCCTCATAATCTGCTTCATTGCTATGCTTCACCCACTTACGTTCGCCGTGTTTTTTTTTTTCAACCTGCTTCCTGGGAGCGCCTTTCTTTTCAGTAATCCCTTAATCTTCGACGCTTCATAAACTGGCTGTTTGTACGTTTTCTACCTTTCTGCATTGTTTTTTCAGCTGCCCGGCAGAGATTATGTTTCGGCGGAAATCCAGCTCTAAGTGGCGCACGTTTGCTTATCTTAAAAATCGCGTTACCAGTCGGTCAGCTCCTAAACCTCGCTTCCGAAGGGTACATGGCTTCTTCACTTCAGCTGTATACGCGTCCTACAACCTTATACTTATATATGCCCGACTGCCGCTTGTCGTCTTTAGTTTACTTTGTTATCTCTTTTCAATTTCAGTGTTTCATTTGTCTCCACCGGAAGAGAAAACGGAACAGACAACAAAGAACTATGTTTCTCGTTGTCGTTCTGTATCGAATCTTGCGCTGGTATTCTGCTAATTTTGACTACATAAACTTAACCATATTTTAATTGGACTTCCAGATTAGCCTCTACAAGACTTCATAACACTCAGGTGTTATTAAAATTAGGCTTGGCTCTGCCCGAACGTCGCCTATTTTAGGTAAAGTAATTAACTGCATATAATATTCTGATTTATTTATTTTTTATTTTTATCGGCGATATAGTGCAGTCTCAGAAGACAAAGTAGATGGCAGCATACAGATGAAACTTTAGCAATGCAGTGCTTACAGAAACAGACCTGTAACGTGAGCTTGATTCAAAAGAAGTAGGCAAAAAAAAAATGTTATGCACAACGAATTATCAAGAGCTCTAAAACGCATCAACAGGATAAAAATTATGATAATATTTAACATTCGTAACAAAGGCTTACAAACAAAAGCGATAAACACAGTAAAAAGTCGAATACGGAACTGCGCTTGCGCAAAATAATCACAATTACATCACAACGAAACCTCAAGTGTGCGTCAAGATTGAAACACAGTGGTTAAAGCACACTGCAAATTTTCAAAGAAAAAAACTGTTGCAGGCAGATCGTTCAACTCGGTTATTGTTCGTGGAAAGAATGACGACGAACAAATTTGTGCGTGGCGTATGGGAGCGAATTGTGGACGTGATGATGCCTGGATGAAGACGATGGAAACGGCATGGCATAAGAATTTGGGTAAAGATTTTGGACCTTTGCGTAAATGGCAAATAAAAGTTTAAAATAAAATAAAATTAAAAATAAATAAATATCAATAAATTTGGCAAATAAAAACGGTGACTGATTTTGACAAGGCACTCTCTGAGCTATTTTAGAAATAATCACTACACTAGACAATTTTATTGTTCTGTGTTTTACGATGTAGCTGCTCTTGTATTCAGTGAATGTATTTTTCTGCCCTCCTTGCCTGGACTCAAATGAGGGTCTGCGATATAGTGGGAATAAAATAAGTCAAGCAGTTATCCTTCTGATCTCAATTGTCTGCGAGGACCTTTGAAGTAGCATTCGTAGCCCCATACTTATTAAATATAATACGAACTGCACATCTATAAAGTATTTCCAGCATATTATTGTTCTTTATATAGAAGGTATACCATATAACTGATGCTTACTGAAGTTTTATTAAAATAAATGCTTTAGAGGACTTGAAGTTTTAATTCCGTTGGTGCCTGTTTTAACATAAGTTGCAGAAAGCCAAGTTTGCATGTAGCCGAAGCGACACATTCGAGCGAGAACTAGTTGAGTGAAACGTAGAGACCTGGGCTAGTTGGTTCTAGGTATAATTATGAAGCATCATTCGAGCGTTCAGAAACACATGGGCAAAGAGACTACACACCGCGGACTCCGGCTCCCATCCTTGTGTGTGTGAAAGCTTCCTCTACCCTCGTGATCCTTCCAGCCGTGATCTGGCGTCCGTGGTGTCTACTCTCTTTGTTCATTATTTGTTTCTGTAGGCTGTATTGATGTCTCCTAGCTATTTGAGCATATTATTTCAGGAAAGCGGGGGCTTCTGCGTTAGTAAACCGTCTATTTCGATCAGTGACGCTGAGGTGGCTTTTCTTGAAGGCGTCTTCACGTCTTAATCTTTTCAAGTTTTATGTGCATACCCTGTTGTTCCTAGATTTGTTTTATCGGCCAAAAAAGAATTGTGTACAAGCCAATACCTTTAGTACTATGAGCTGAGATAATGAGATAATTTTTCGAAGGTTTTACATTTTCATGTGCACCAATGTTTTCCGAGTTATTGTTGGTCATTCGCTCATTGTCACCTGATGTGTTAAAACAGGAATTTTGAGATTACGTCCTGTCTTTGTTGTGAAAATGAATTGCGTTCCTATTTGGTTTTGCGCTCAGGAAATCTTGGGACTTAGTTCAAAAAGTTTTATACTATCAAATGTGTAGTGCTGAATTTTCTCTTCCTGTCTGGTTGAACTAGCGCCTAATTTTGGCAATCTGACTGTTGCTGACAATGTTTCATTCTTCGTATTATTTCTGTTTGTGATAGGCTACTGTGATACGGCTCGGGTGCTTCATAAAATGAAAGAGTGTGGTCCAATAACCTTCAGTTGCAAGTTGTCTCCTGTCCTGTAGTGCTCTTCGGCCTCTCTTACTAACCGTACCACCCGATCCTGCACTTTCGGGTGTGTCCACGGAACAACTCGTTACCACCCCAATGCATGACGCAGTCACCCCATCTGTGGCGCGCAAGGATTAACTATTCGACGGCAGAAAAAGAATGCCTCGCCATTATTTGGAAAATAAATTTTAACAGCATAAAAAAGACGAGGGACAAGAGGAGAACCTACAAAGGACAAAGCTGGGCCGCTGCGAAATTTCGCCCCTATCTTTATGGTCGCCCTTTCAAAGTGGTCACTGACCACCACTCCTTGTGTTGGTAGGCCAACCTGCGCGACCCGTCTAGACGCTGGCGCGATGGAACCTTCGCCTGCAGGAGGAGTTTGACCTCACCATCGTCTATAAATCCGGACATAAGCATGAGGACGCCGACGCCCTGTCTCGTGCGCCTGTCGAACTCGCCACCCCGACATGGACGACGTCATCAGTTTCCTTGGGGCTATCCATTCTTCTGATTCGTCAACACAGCAGTGCGCCGATCCAGTGTTACGACCCCTCATCGATTGTCTGGAAGGTCAGCCAGCCACTATTTGTTTTCTTCTCGACACCTGTCGTCGTTTTCCCCGAAACGACGTGTGCTCTATAAGGAGACCCTGGCTCCAGTCCGTGAGCTTACCTCCTCCTTGTGCCCACAACTATTCGAGAGGAAACACTTTCTGCGTGCCACGACGAACCAACCTCTGTCCATTTGGGATACTCTCGCGCACTTTCCAGAATGCATCAGCTGTTCTACTGGCCCATACTTGCCACTGTTGTTAAACGCTATGTCTAGGGCTTTTTCTGCAATATCAGCGCCGCAAGGTCACGGCCGCCAAGCCTCCGGGGTTCCTCCAATCTATTACACCACCACGTGCTTCGTTTGATCAGGTTTCAAAAAAAAGGTTAGTGCTGCGCGTCTTAGAGACCACAGAATAGGAACAAACACGACAACACAGGCGAAAACACGACAACACAGGCACAGCCTCGATGCGCCTGTGTTGTTGTGTTTGTTCCTGTTCTTCTGTCATGTCTAATTCGCGCATTACTAACCTTTTTACTGCAATGAATCAACTAGCCCGCAAGAACGTTCTACTTTGATCAGGTTGGCATGGACCTTCTCGGCTCTTTGCCTTTGTCCTCGGGTGGCAACCAGTGCGCCATCATTGCCACATACGAACTCACTCGATATGCCGAGGCCAAAGCCTGACCTCGTGCACAGCGTCCGAGGTTGCGGATTTCTTCATGAATCAGATCCTACTTCGGCACGGCACACCACCGACGTCATTGCCTTTACTTCCCAGATGGTGGCTGAAATTTTTCAACACAGCGGTATGACCCATCGCAAAATACTGCCTACCACCCGCAGGAAAATGGGCTGACAGAGCGGCTTAATAAGACCGTGGTGGACATGCTTGCGATGTACACGTCGATGTCCAGCACAGGCATTGGGACTTCATCATACCGTACTTGACATTCGCCTATAACACGGCAGTTCAAGAGACGACCCTTTTCACACCGTTCCGCCTCCTCTACGGCAGGCAGGTTCAGACGATCCTCGACGCAATGCTTCCTTGCGCAGCCGATAACCAAATTTCTGCTGACGCTGAGCAGTTCACCCAAGAAGCCGCGCAGGCCTGTCAGCTCGCACGAATTCACATCGCACTGCAACAAGAGAAAAACTCGCGCCGATACAACCTCCAGCTCAGACAAGTCTTCTAGAATACCGGCGACCGGATTTAGCTGTGGATACCTGCTCGACGGCGAGGCTTGACCGAAAAACTAATTTGTCGCTATTTCGGTACTTATAAAGTCTTGGGACGCGTCAGCGACGTTAATTACGAGGCAGTTCCGGACGCGGCACTTTCACAGCAGAGAAGACGTCGACTACCCCATCCAGAGATCGTCCACGTTTTACGCATAAAGCCGTATTTTGTGCAGTGACCCCCCAGATTCTTCGGCCCTTTCTTGTGTGCTTGTATGTGCTTGTTTGTGCTTTTGTGTGCTTTTGTTAGATGCGCTCACTGTACAGTAATTTAGGCAGTCTATGATTCTAGCCGTTCGATTTCAAATGGGTACAAGATTCCGGCATTGCAATCGGTTCTTCTAAGTTGAATAATTCGATCTTCAACCCAGAAGAGCAAACCACCAGGCCGCGGGAAATCTGTTACCTATTGGAAAACCAGTGGCTAGCCACCAGCCGTCTCATGCAGTCGAATAGAGCACCTCCCGAATTCCAGGCACAGGCACTAATTTAACAAAGCTATAAAAAAGTTGTCATTGTATTGCATGCATCTTAAAACCCAACTAATTTCGCTTATAAACAAAGTATAAACAATCAAAATTCATTCTTGAAGTTCAAATATTCAGATACCTGTTTTCAGTGTTTTTTATACGTTCGTATTTTGAACACTATCATTTGTGGTTTTCTTAGTTTCGCCAGTTATATGAACTTTTGAACATAGAGCCAGTCAGAGGGCATTGCGCAGATGCCATCGCGAATTTGGCAATTAAGGTTCACTCCGTGATACTTTTACTCCCCTCCCTAGAATGAGTGGCTCACTAACCTTTGTTCCTTAGGGCTTCAGAGGAAAAGGAAATTTTTCTGGATCGTCAGTTTCGGTATCAAAGATCCCCACGTCAACTATAATTTCTCTGTGGCCATCAAGACGACATTCTCTCCTCCGCTAAGTGGCGCCTACATAATTTATATATGCAACTGGTGCCCTTGTCAGATTTTGTTATAATGCCATAACGTAGATGGTCTGCAAAAATGCTTTTGTAGCACAAACACTTGGGCGCTATTTTTACGCTGAAATTTACGTTAGTAGAATTGCAAATTCTATTGTTAAATGAACAACTTCCTGAACAGGTCTGGCATCAATTTTATTTAACCAGAATCTTCATTTGACTTCAGATTGCTGCCACAAAGACACCACTTTGGAGTATTGCATAATTGGCGTACTTGCATAGTTATGCTCATCCCATCGAATCAATAACACGTTCACTTAAAGCGCGATGAAATCTTGATGAGTGGGTAATGGCAGGTACGCATTGGGGATGAAATTGCGAATCCGCTTCAGGTTGAGGGAAAGTAGAAAGAAGGTCAAAGAGTTGGCACGCTGGGAGGCAGCATTTAGTAGATGACCGGTGCGCTTAGGTATCCAGAATGGCGCAGTGATAAACAGTGACTGGTCAACGAAACTCAAAGAGATCTTAATAAGTGCGAAAGCACTGTTCCTATCAGTGAACCTCTAGCAAGCTTTTGCGATGTTAGTTTATTTGTGCCAAATGAAATACATACAAAAAAATAAATGAAATGATTATTTTCGCGACTAGGATTCAAACCCACGATGGCGTGAACAGATCATCTTCGCTGGCCACTACGCGAGATCACTAGGCTATCGCCGCAGCCGAACGCGCCTCGTTTTGATCTGCAACACACTGTCACGCTGTACGTTCCACATTGTCTTCTTCACCAACTAATGCTAATATAAAAACTAATACTCGCGATCTGAGCTTCGTGGCGGCAGTGACCGAGAGACGTTCACTCCATACATTTCCATTAGTCTGCAACGCGTCAATTTTCTCCCCACTACCATCCGTTTAGAAAATAGCCAGCTTAAAACTACGGTCGACAAAAAGCGTACAGACCGACAGCAATATTTGGATTTCACTAGCCACGAGACTCTGTAAGCAAGGTATACGTGCAGGACAGGTAATTCGCCTCAGGAAATTATGTACCGGCAGAAAGGAGTGATTGAAGAACCTCCACTCATTAAATAACACCCTTATTAGTAGGAACCATTCTCAGAACTCTCTTAATAATGCTTTCTTACGCATAGCCACTCTGAATTGAGGCGAGGTGTCTAAAAAACGAAAAAAAGCGAACAGAGAGCGCCCTCCTGTACTTACAACAAAACACCCGAACGCCCTTCCGAACATCAACAATATTTTGCGGAAATACAAACCTATTTTCACTGGCAACGATTGTCTAAAGAAAATATTTCCCGACGCACCTCCGAAGCAGATATTCAAGACGCTTTTTCACATAGCAAACACCGTGGCGGCGAAATGCAGGCTCGTCGTCTGCGGAGACTTCAACGCGGTGCACCCGGCATGGGGATATAACAAGCAATTGGCCAAGGGGCGAGACCTGTTCCAAGACACAATAGAGCTCGGCTTCACCCTTATTACAGACCCGACTGATCCTACGAGGATTTGGAACTGTGTGTCCAGGGCCACTACGCCGGACCTCACGTTCGTTAAGAACGACGAGAAGGGAAATATCTCCTGGTGCAACACGGGGTCTGTGTACGGTAGCGACCACTACATCGTAGAGGTCATCATACCGGAGGAGATCAAGGCCTCCAAGGAAACCAGAAAGCATAATTTTACGGATTAGAATGCCTTCCGCAGCCTATTACCAACTGAGGTGGAGGAAATCGAGAGCATAGAAGAATGGTCAGCCCACACCGCGGGAAAGATCAAGGAGGCGACCAAGATCATAGAAACGAATGAACAGGTCGACAAGGTAGCCAGCCGCCAGGCGCACTTAATCGAAGCAAAGCAATCTATCCTAAATAGTTGGAAGAAACAACGACTAAATAGGCGCCTAAGAAAGAGAGTGGCGGAACTGAATCGCGCCATCGAAGCCCATTGTCGGGCGCTCTGCACGCAACACTGGAACGAAATCTGTAGCGCCGCGGACGCGCAAATGCATTGCGGGAACCCGATGTAATCATACGCATAGATAGAAAGAACCTCCTGGTTACACCCACAGAAAGCCATCCCGAGTACAGCGGTCAAGCCAACGAGAAGCTCGACCGCGACATCAGCGTCGATGAGGTGCCAGCGTCCCTGCACGAACTAAACAGCAGGTCAGCGGTAGGCCCGGATCTCATCTCCAACAGAGCACTTAACCTCAGTGATGTAGCCATCAAGAACCTTATCGGTTAATACAACAAATGCCGAAGGGTGGGGTCACGTTCCCAACAGTAAAAGATTGCCAAAACTATCCTCATCCCCAATCCAGGCAAGGCACCGAACACGGACAACCTACGGCCTATCTCGCTCACGTCCTTCGTGGGCAAAGTGTTGGAGCACGTCCTCATGTGTAGGTGGCAGGACTACCTGGAGGAGTCGGGACTATATTCCCCCACGATCATCGGGTTTCGGCGTTCCCTCGGCCCATAAGACACGATGATTCTGCTGAAAAAAGATATCATTGACGCTGACACCTTAACCAAAGACATCAAGGCCATCCTAGGGCTAGTCCTGCAGAGCGCCTCCGATAAAGTGAAGCACTCTTCGATCCTAGCCCAGGTGTCCAGACTAAACATGGGTTCACGAACATAAAATTGCATAAAGGACTTTCTGACGGGGCGGACTACAGAGCTATGCACCGGTGATCTACAGCTCCAACCGAAAAAGCTCGGCAGTGTCTGGACCCCAAGGTCTCGGTCATCTCGCCGTTTATTCAACCTCGTTATGATCGGGGTGGCCAAGCGACTCTATCAAGTCGAAGGGGTTCGGCACACCATCTACGCCGACGACATCACGCTGTGGGTTCCGGTAGTCAGCGGTGGTCACATTGAGAACACACTGCAAGAGGCCGTCGATGCCATCTAAGACCAGCTAAAGGGATCCGGTTTGCTCTGCTCACGAGGCAAGTCAGAATTGCTGGTGTTGCCAATTTCTTCAGTATGTATATCAACCAACTAACTCAACTTTCTGCACTCCTAAGTGTTACCACCAAAGTACGTCAGACGTAACAAGAGCAAGCCGAGAGACTACGAGGCCATCAAGATCGTGACGAGGAATGACCAAGTGATCCCGGAGGTCGACAAAATCCCGGTGCTTGGCATGATTATCGGCAAGCGACGGGGCAACGGCGAGATCATCTCCCGCCTTACAGCCAAGATTACCAACGCAATACGACTCATCAGACGGGTCGCCAACCACAATTCTGGGATGAAGGAGGAAAGCTTGATTGGGCTTGTGCACTCCTTCATAGTTAGCCACGTCACCTATGTTGGAGCCTTCCACAACTGAATGGAGTGTGAAAAGAATAAGATCAATGCCCTGATACTCCGAGCTTACAAGACGGCGCTCGGACTATTCCAGTGTACGAACACCAGCAAGCTCCTGAGCCTGGGGTCCACAATACCCTTCAGGAACTTGCAGAAGTGCAACAGACCGCCCCGCTCTAGCGGCTCTCTATTACCGAGCCCGGCAGGCGCATACTTCAGTACTTGGACTGCAAGTCCAGGGCGAAAAGGGCGAGTAGCGACGTTCCTGTCCCGGACGGGACCCGGCGCCGGATTCGGGTAGACCCCATCCCGAGAAACATGAACCCGGAGTTTAATAAGGAGAGAAGAGCGGCGAGGGACAAGTTCCTCATCGACGTTCATTCCAAGGACGAGCACGCCAGGTTCGTGGATGCGGCAGAATACCAGGAAGACCGGGCAGCGTTCGTAACTACCGTCATCGATGCATCGTCAGGCGCTATGAGGGCAACGGCGAGCTCACGGGTCCGAAAGGCGTGTCAGGCGGAGGAAGTAGTCATTGCCTTGGCCATTGCCGACTCCGGGTACCAAACGGCGTTGTGCGAATCGCGAAGTGCAGTGCGGAATTATGCCAATGGCAAAGTGTGTGGTGAGGCTGTCCGCGTTCTGTGTTGGGCTGACCTGCAACGTGGAATAGGTGTGTTAAAATCAAGTGGTTCCCTGCGCATGCTGGCAACAATGCGTCGGAGAAGCACGATAACCACAACGAGGCGGCACACGCAGTGGCGCGAGCGCTAACCAACCGCGCCGCTGCAAACGAACGTCCAAAGTGGTGTAATCCCAAGGTCCACATGACGACGTTCAACGAACTTATACAGTTTCAAAACTTTGGCTCGAAGGACTTTCCCACCTTCGCACCCGGGGCTGAGCCGAGCGGAGGCGGTACTGTTCAGACAGTTACAAACTGGTTCTTTACCCGCCCCAGTGTTAATGAAGCATCTGTACCCGAAGGTATACGTGAGTGATGTGTGCCACGTGTGCAAGCGGGAGAGAGCCACCCTGACGCACATCCTATGGGATTGCACCAAGCTCCGCGACGAAGCTTCGACAAGTACAACAATTTTGCCGCGACTCGTGGCTGCGGCAGAATGCACTTACCTCGAAATCCAAACCTTAGCAATCCAGCAGGTCTCGGCGGCACTTGAAAGGCAAAGGCCGAGCGAAATCGACGGAGTTTTGCCCTTCAGGGTGACCGATCGCGGGAGTTACACACGCTGGAGTTGAGTAGAGACCGCCAGCTGAGAACGCGTCAGGCCCTGCGTGACAGCGTCATTTATTCATGGTGTCGTTCTGCAGGCTACTTAACAAAGTTGAATCCTCCTCCTCCTCCTCCCGACGCACCAAGGACAATATACAGACTCTACAAAAACCTGAAAGGCATCTTAGTACACGCTAGGCTTGATAAGAAACCCCCGCCGGCAGTAAGCCCTTGTTCTCGACCTAGGCGCAAGACATACGAACATTTACAAAGCGACACTACTGTTAGAAGCATGGCAAGAGACTTCAGCTTCGAAATAAAAACTACCTTTAACTGCGCGTCACTGAACTCATCTACAGGCTTCAATTCTGCTCTTTTCTGAAACAATATATGGATGCCGGACAATCAATGAGCGCCAGACTAAATGGTCATCAAGCTGGCACAACAGGAAACTACAGAAGGCAGTGTCGAACATTTTAATGAGCACGGTCACAACTTTGATGAAATTAAACCGTTCATTCTTCACTCAGTCTTCAAATCTGCAAGGGAGAGAGAATACAAAGACGCATTTGTCATTCATAATTTTAAAAGTTTACAAACAGCAGGGATCAACATATCGAGACGAAACTTAGAATCTGTGATGTACATTCCAGCACTGGCGTAATTTTCTTAACAGTTCTTGCACATAGAGCATTTTCCAGTACTTCATACCGTCGCTTTATAGTTTCTTTCACTCTACCCTTCCGCCCCAAACCCTCCTTTACCCCCTCAATGACTATTTTTTTTCACTCTCTTATATTTGTTCAGTTTGTCGTGAGTTTATGCCTTGCTTGTCTCGTTATCATACCTCCCCCCAGCCCTTCCTTTATTGCTTTCTCTGAAATCGCCCCAAGTTTCCTCTTCCTCCTTTATTTTTTAATTTTTAGACCGGTATTTTTTCCGCAATGCTGACTAAATACTTACCTGAATTTTTCAGGTCCACGCCTGCAGTCACACAAAGCGGCAAACACAGCCTTCCAAGCCCACTCTCGCTATCTCTAAATGCTCCACACCCTCACATTCCTTTCTGCTAAGCAGGCGTTTTTATTTATTTATTTATTTTGGATGCTAAATATGACGCACGGCATAAACGTGATGTCATTAACGAACGTTATAACACGTTACAAAAAGGCATGAATTCCGGCTATGTATAGATAGATAAAGAGGAGGAGGGAAAGGCACTGATGTTAATCAGAAAGGGGTTCCGGTTGGCTATCCTGCGCCGGGGAAGAGGAATTAGAGGACTAAAAGTTGGAAGAGAGAAGGGAAAAAGGCATAACACACACACGCACAACGCTGTCACAATTTGTCACTCAATCCAGTCGCTCTCAAGTAGGCAAAGAGTGCCTTGTATGCCTTCAGGGAAGTCCACTGCTGTGGCCACGGACCGAGGATCTTTTGCCGGCTATGTATAAAAATCACATAATCCTCGGGCGTAAATGTTTTTCGTTAGCCACAAGTGGAAATCGAAGTCATTGTTTGAGGACAGGCCTGCCTCTTGTAGAACGCGAGCGCGCCCCAGCATGTCCACAATAGGTAATCGACAGTGGTGTCAGAAGCGGGTGTTTCGCAGTGAGGGCATTTTTCCGGCGCACGAATCTGCTCACTTTGTCGCTGGTGGTGAACTGCAGGCGGAAGGGCCACTCCGACCCGCCGCTGGCTCAGAGAGACCTCCTCCACCCGTGATAGGTTGGGAGGAAGGGGGCGAGTACACGGGGGAATAAGAGCACGTGTACCCTGTCTGAGGGAGGCTGAAGATGTTAAAGGTGTCATAAGTGGATCTTGTGGCAAAGAGGCAGGGGGGGAGCTTGTTGAACGTCTATTAAATGAGATATCAGGTCAGGTGCGATGCTATCGACAACTATGCGCACTTGAACGCAGTAAATGAGTATAGGCACCAGGTAAGATTTACAAGCAGCATGTATGCCATGGGAAACCCGAAGGGTACCACGGACTTTCTTTAGGTGCTTCAGAGCTTCTTGTGAATGAGTGATTAGGTGCACCTGGTTATAAGGAGGGTCGTCAGGTAAAGTTGCTATGTCATTTAAGATCGCTTGCAGCTTCAAGGGAACAGATGATGAAGGTCAGTACAGAAGGTTAGGCGGCTGGATAGTTGAGGGTGTTTCGGGCTTATAAAAGCAGTTGATCCCCCCGTTGGGGTTATGGAGACATCTGTGCAAAGGATGCAGCCATCATGTTGCGTAGAAAAAGCTGGTTGTAACGAAGAGGAGTAAAACTCCGACTTCTTATGACGGGCAGGCTCGTTTGATGTAATATGACAGTAGTCCCATGGAGGTGGTTGAGACTCGAACATAGGAAGAAGAGAAACTTTCCGAGCTCAATTGGTTTGTCGCTGGGCAATTAAATCTTCCAGTGTGTTCAGCTTCGCATACTCCTGCAGCAAACAAATTGGAGTTGCTCGGGGTAGGCCAATAATGACTCGCATGGCTTCGTGGTAGAGTGCTTCAAGTGTAGACCGCTATCGTTTCGTAAATTGTTGTTGAAACTGAGCCTGGCATAGGAGCCAAGCTTGAAAAAAAGCTCGAACAAGTCGACGAGCTGTATCTGAGCGGGAACCTCCAGAGCGATTGGCTATTCTGCGGATGAGTCCAATTATGTTTATTGCACTCTTGCGCATAGCTGACAACCAAGCCGTGCCTTTGTTTGAGGCATGAATGTGCAGGCCCAAAACATTAGCATGTTCCACTTCAGAAGTGGCGCATTGTCAATACTGAGCACGAACGGAGTGGCTTTGAAAGTACGGCGGCCAGCTTCAATGCCCACATGGACATAGCAGGATTTGGAGGGGACGAGGGGGAGGCGAGTGTTGGAAATAAAGTTGTGATGAAGACTGAGGGCATTTTGCAGGGAGTCTTGCTGCACCTGAGCTGCACCTGATGACTTTTCCTTTGCACAGTTTTGGAGAGAAATCGGTTAATCAATTTTAGCAGCCATCATGCAAAGATAAGTGTAACCCTCCCCATCCTACCCACTTTACGCCCTCCTCCCGCTCACCCGGCATTCCTCGGAGGAGGAATGACCCTATTAAAACTCCGCAAGTGGTGAACGCTTTGCTTAGACGAAGACAAGTCCTCTTGTCAAAACTTCGCCAAGTACCTTCAGGTTTTCCCTCCCTGTTCGTTTGTGATTAAAATAACCATCTGGCTAACCTCTCTCTACCATGGACTACGGACACCCAGTCCAGCAAAGTGGTGGGAACTTCTAAATTTTCGCGTCCTTGATGAAAGCATAAAATTTGTTTGCAACTTTTAGCCTTCTGGTGGGGCTTTTACATCGTGCTAGCCTGTTCTTGCGTTTCTTGAACGCGTGTCTCTACGCGCATATTTTTGATTTGCTGATTTCTTTCTTAATGTGGTGCACACACACGCACCTGTGCCCGATACTGGCAAGTAATTTATTCGCGCTTCTGTCACATTGTTTACTTTTGGAGTGCATGCTGCGTTGTTTTCTTTTCCCATTTATTTGCAGCCGCCACATGATAGCATGTGCAAAAGTTTTGTTTCTGCTGCCTTTTCGTGTGGGGAAGGGGGAAGCTGAGGGCGCGCACTTCATTACGTTCGCCAAACAGATTTCCTTACCTTGCGCGCTGGTCGGTAGAGCGGCACGGTGTGTTTGCGCGCCCGCTATATTCGTTCGCTGTCACGAAGTCTTGGAGTTATAAATTGGGCCGCGCTGACTTAGTAATACTCTCGAAGAAAATGTTTTGGGCTTGCATATTATCTTGAGACTCATTTCTTTTAAGGCTTCATCAAGTTATTCTTAATTTTGTATTTTGATTGAGCGAGGTGATTTTGTCTGGTTCCGCGTTTTGAAAAATGCGGCTATCAGATTGGCACTGCTAAAAATCGATCCTTAGTCCTCTTCTTGGTCAAAGTGAGACCGACACCTAAGCCATGATGTTCCTCTCCTTCTACAAAGCACTTCAGTCCCCTTGGCTTATATGCTTACCAGTCCCACTTTCCGTGAGTGGATTTGATGGCCTTTAGTTGCAACATATTATGGACCCAATACGACCAGCGAATGCTGTTACACAGTGTGGCAACTATAGCGTGTATGTTTACGTTTCAACACATCACGTATATTTGACGAGCATAAAGGGTATAAATAGCATTATTTATACATGAAAGAGGATCGCGCAGTATGTGTTTCAGAGAAAGTTTACGATATAAAACTGTCACAGTTTAAAAAAAATTGCAACAATGATCACAAGAGATTGGAGTTGAAGGAGCGCCAGCCGCAACTACAGGAAGAAGCAATCGTACTGCGGAGTACCACGGATTTTTTTGTTGCCAGCACAAAATATACAATATCTAAGCTGTAAAGAGATTTTAACTCTTCAAGGAGTGTTAAGATTTGTATAACTCGCAGCTATGCAGCACAGAAAATAGAGGCAACTAGCTTCTAGTTTGATACAATGAGCCGTGATTTATTTATTTATTTATTTATTTATTTTGTAATGGGACCGACAGGCGCAGCGCAGCGAAGAAGCGGACGAGTTCGAGCGGGACAACGAAGAAGCAGACGAAGTGCAGCTGGGTTTTTTCGAACGACGCCTGTGAGTGTGCCCGTCGTGTCGCCGGTCAACCAAGACCAACCGACCTGTGCTTCAAATAAACGCCTTGACACTTGGTGGAGGTGCCTCGGTTCCCGTCCCGGTCCTCATCCTGGAACTTCTAAGTGGAACGCTCCTCGTCTCCGGCACCATGCCGGAAGGTCCGAGTGAACCATTGCAGCCCATCCCTGCCACCGTACTTTGTCACGGGGTGCAGCGCCAGCGTGACCCTTCTCCTTTTAGTGGCACCGATGACCAAGACGTCGACGATTGGCTGGCCTCCTATGAGCGCATCAGCACTTACAATCGGTGGGACGATTCCGTGAAACTTAGCAACGTCCTCTTCTACCTAACGGACGTTGCCAACCTATGGTTTCGCAACCATGAGGCCGATCTTCCCACCTGGTCGTCCTTTAAAACGAGCTTCGCCGACGTTTTCGGCCCCCCGCCGTCCGGAAGCTTCGCGCCGAGCAACGTCTTCGTGCTCGATCTCAGCTCCCTTCCGAGACGTTCACAAGCTACATCGAGGACATCGTTGACCTGTGCAAGCGTGTCAACCCCTCCATGTCCGAAGGGGATAAAGTCGACCACATACTTAAAGGCATAGCCGATGACGCTTTCCAGATGCTGCTGGCGAAGAACCCCACCTCCGTCGCTACCGTCATCCAGCTGTGCCAAAGCTTCGACGAACTCCGCAAGCAACGCGCCTCTACGCGGCAGTCCGGCGCGCCTGCGGGGGGTCTTGCTGGCTTGGCCCTTGGTGGCTCGTCTGCTGAGCAGTCCCTGTTCATGCAGCAGGTTAAAGACTTCATCCGCGAAGAGATCGCTCGCCAGCTTTCTCTGCTGCATCACATTCCCGACCCCGTCTGCCCTCCGCACGACCTTGCGCCATCTCTCACGCCCACTATCCGTCGTGCTATTCAGGAGCACGTCGCTGCAGTTCTGCCATCCAGTCCCCCACCTCCTCCTGTGGCAGCGCCGCTCACCTATGCTGAAGCAGTCACCGGTACACGGCGCTCGCCCACCTATGCCGCCTACCCTAGCAGCCCGGCCTTTTATGCTCCACCGCCGTCTATACCCCCGCCGCAGGCCCCGGTTCGTCGACCCCGCCGAAACCCTACGAACCCCTGGCGTACCGAGGACAATCAACCGATATGCTATTCCTGCGGTCTTCCGGGCCATGTCGCACGCTTTTGCCGTCAGCGATCTCCTCGTTCTGGCAATTTCATGCGCAATTTCCGCTACGATTCCGGGCCGCCCTTGCCTAATGTCTCTTCTACCTCCTCTACACATCGCTCCCAGTACCCTACTCGCCGCTCACCTTCCCCTCGTCGACGTTCCATTTCTCCGATGCTCCGCCGCCCGGACCCTCTCCCAGAGGAAAACTGACTGCCGCAGTTCAGGAGGCAAGAACTGCGTGTTTTGCGAACTTTTTAAGTCCTCCGTGTTCTCCTGCTAACGTGATTGAGGTGTCTGTTGAAGGCGTACCCGTTCTCGCGCTCGTCGACACGGGTGCTGCAGTGTCAGTAATTAGTGATTCTCTTCGCCGCAAACTTCGTAAGGTGACAACGCCGCTGTCTGACTTTTCACTACGTACGGCCACCTCTCAGCGCATCCACCCCATCGCAGCCTGCACGGTCCGCGTTTCTATCAACGACGTCGCCTATACCATCGAGTTTGTTGTGCTGACCGCCTGCTCTCACGATGTCATCCTCGGCTGCGATTTCCTCTCGACCCACCGTGCAGTGATTGATTGTGCCCGTGCGGAACTTGAGCTTTCTCCCCTGTGTGATGTTTCGTTGTGTGACCTACCTGTGCGCTCCGCTAAGCTTCTTGTAGCTGCCGACACCGACATACCTCCCTCCTCTTCAGCCCTCGTTCCGCTCCGCCCCGACTCTTTCCTCAGCGGCCCTGTTCTTTTCACACCTACCGCAGCGGCCACTCGCCATCAGCGCCTCCTCATTCCATTCGCCGTTGTCTCGATTTCCGATGGCCACTGCGCCATCTATGTCACCAACCCATATTCTTGCCCGTCGTTTGTTCTTCGCGGCGAATGCCTCGGCTCTATTGAAGAACTGGACCCTGCTCTTGCTTCCGAGTTCTCCGATGCCCGTGCCTGTTCCCCAGTTACTGCCTTAGCCTGTTGTGCGACAGCTCACCAAGGCGGAATCAAGCTATTCTGTCACAGAAAAAGAATGTCTCGCCATCATTTGGGCAATTACCAAGTTCCGCCCTTACATTTACGGCCGGCCCTTCTATGTCGTCACAGACCACCACTCCCTATGCTGGCTATCCTCCCTCAAAGATCCTTCTGGCCGACTCGCCCGCTGGGCTTTACGTCTCCAGGAGTTTGATATACACGTCATTTATCGCTCCGGCCGCAAGCACTCGGACGCCGACGCCCTTTCTCGTTCACCACTCCCATGCGAGTCAACCTCTGCCCTCGTCTGTGCCTACGAATTCTCTTCGTTCAACATCCCTGATATGCTCTCCGAACAACTGAAGGATCCTTGGATCACCTCGCTGCTAAACTTCCTGAACACTCCCTCGCCGCATCATTCGACCCGGACCCTTCGCCGCCAAGCCCACCACTTCGCCGTTCGTGATGGCCTCTTATACCGCCGTAATTACCTCCCCGACGGCCGGAAGTGGCTGTTGGTCATCCCTCGACACCTCCGTGCTACAATCTGTGCCTCTTTTCACGCCGCTCCACAATGCGGCTACGCCGGTGTACTGAAAACATATGCTCGCCTTCGTCAGCGATTCTACTGGCGAGGTATGTACCGCTACATACGTCAGCACATTCGGTCATGCACCGCTGCCAACGTCGCAAGAAACCTCCTCACTCCGCCGCCGCTCCTTTGCAGCCGTTACCTTGCCCTGGCCGTCCCTTTGACCGCGTCGGCATTGATCTTTATGGCCCGCTTCCAACTACTTCGGCTAATAATCGGTGGATCATCGTTGCCGTTGACCATCTCACCCGTTACGTCGAAACGTCGGCTCTCAAATCTGCTACCGCAAACGATGTCGCTCACTTCATTCTACAAAGTCTTGTTCTTCGTCACGGCGCCCCGAAAGAACTTCTAAGTGACCGCGGCCGTGTTTTTCTCTCGGACGCCGTCGAGGCTCTGCTCAAGCAATGCCAAATCGTTCATCGCTACACCAGCGCCTATCACCCCCAGACCAACGGCATGACTGAGCGGTTCAACCGCACTCTGAGTGACATGCTCGCCATGTACGTTGACACCGCCCACTCCAACTGGGATCAAGGGCTACCGTTCGTCACGTACGCGTATAACACAGCTACTCAGACAACAACAGGGTTTTCTCCTTTCTTCCTCTTATATGGCCGGTAGCCTACATCCACCATGGACACCATCCTTCCTTATCACCCTGACCCTTCCGAGACCACCTTACTCTCCGAAGCTCACCTGTACGCCGAAGAATGCCGGCAACTTGCCCGCTCTTTCACCACACAGCAACAATGGGATCAGAAGCACCGTCGGGATTCCCCGGACCCTCCAGCGTCATACCCATCTGGCGCCCTCGTTTGGCTCTGGGTGCCTTCCTCCACTCCCGGCCTCGCCACGAAACTACTGTCTCGCTTCCACGGACCTTACCGGGTTGTCCACCAAACTTCTCCGGTGACTTATATCGTTGAGCCGCTCGTTCCCTCTTCGGACCACCGTCGCCGGGGGCGCGAAACTGTGCACGTTGATCGCCTCAAGCCTTACTATGACCCGCCCATCCTCTCCTCTCCGTAAGTCGCCAGGATGGCTCCTTTTTCGGAGGGAGAGTAATTGTAATGGGACCGACAGGCGCAGCGCAGCGAAGAAGCGGACGAGTTCAAGCGGGACAACGAAGAAGCAGACGAAGTGCAGCTGGGTTTTTTCGAACGACGCCTGTGAGTGTGCCCGTCGTGTCGCCGGTCAACCAAGACCAACCGACCTGTGCTTCAAATAAACGCCTTGACAATTTATTTATTTTATACTTTATGTGCCCATGAAGACCAAATCTTCCTGAACAGTACTGTACAGTGATACATAAGACGGTGCATAAATGGAGCGTAAAAGAGCACACGCACGCTACGTGCACGTCAGAAGACAATAGATCCATGCGCACATACGTAAATGGGCATATTTCACTGCCCAAGTTGCAAAAATTTCCTTAATCGAACTAACAGGCGACGGTTACAATGATACCGTTTGGCTGATTGCTTTGCAGTTCATGTATTGATCGTCTTTCTACTTTTGCAATTAGAGTGGTTTAAAAGACGCTTGTCACTTTCATTGTTCATGTGGGGTTTTAGGAAAGTTAACTTGCCCTCAGAAGACGTGGGCGATAACCTATCTTAATATGCACTAGAACTGAATTATCCCCGAATATACCATCATACCTTATTTACCACATGCTCTACCACACAATCACTCGTGCAGAATACCAACATTTAACGGTCTCGACAGATCAGAAATCTAGATGGCGACAAGACATCCCACACACGCGTCAGCGCAACGTCTGCAGTAGCTAGCCATTCAAAATTATTCGATGAATTTACTGAAGCACAGCGCGGGAAAGCTTTTATGGCTCCAAAGCGCACGCATAGGCAAGGCCCTCCTCAACCGCATTGGGTAACAAGCATCCCACCCCCATTTGCCACCCGATTAACTGCCCCTGGTGCCCACGCTCCGTGCAAAGAAACAGGTGGAAACAAAGCATGCGTCCCGATCACCACAGCGGAAGAACACGGGCCAGGGTGCAGGAGTTGACGCGCTCACTGAGAAAGTACCCATCCACACCACACTGATGCTGCCAGATGTTCCGGAAAACCTGCCATGTGCATGGTGGTCACGAACGAGGGCAGACACGAACGAGTTGACGCCTCTATTGCATTGACTTCGAGACTGTGGACGGAAATGGAAGGAATTGCCGTGGCAGTAATACAAACCACATCACGCCCATTTAATGACACGAACACAATATGCGTCGTCATAGATTTTCAGGCCATCGGCTGGGCGTATGCATCGCGACTGCTCACATTCAAGCCGCTACATATACTGAAGAAATTTATTTGCGCAGAATAGGACTACATCATACTCGAAAAGCTTGAATTTTTTGTGGGTAGATCTCCTGAGGTACCCGAAGCAAACGGTGTCTATAGGACGCCTTAAGCCCACTCTTGCAATGACGGACATTTCGCCGCAATATATTGGCCAAATCTTCTGCAGTCAATCTTCTCGAAAGCGTCACCACTCACGGCACTTCGTCGTAGGAGACGGATTCCTTCTTCAGATGCCTTGTACGTACCCAGAGCGAAGAAATCTCATCCGGTTGCTGCTGAAACTCCTGCGCCGCAAGTGGATACCGGCGTGCGCTGGACACCATACATAAGAGAAATATTCGACAAACGTCCGTGGGACGGGGAGTACCATCACCTCGTGCAGGAGGTACGACACAGTGGTCCGGAATATCATTTAAAGTGTTTGAGGTAAATGAAACGTTCATACATATAACGCGTGCTTCTTCTAGGTTGTTTTAATAATAATTGGTTTTGAGGGGGAAAAGAAATGGCGCAGTATCTGTCTCATATATCGTTGGACACCTGAACCGCGCCGTGAGAGAAGGGATAAAGGAGGGAGTGAAAGAAGAAAGAAAGAAGAGGTGCCGTAGTGGAGGGCTCCGGAATAATTTCGACCACCTGGGGATCTTTAACGTGCACTGACATCGCACAGCACACGGCCGCCTTAGCGTTTTTCCTCCATAAAAACGCAGCCGCCGCGGTCGGGTTCGAACCCGGGAACTCCGGATCAGTAGTCGAGCGCCCTAACCACTGAGCCACCGCGGCGGGGCAATAGGTTGTTTTGTAAGTATAGCTTTCGGAAAGTTGTTGCTTGTGCTTAAAAGTTTGTTGTCATGTAGAATTTTCATTCATTTATTAGAGCGATAGCTATACTCCTCCCGTAAAAGCTGAAGCTGACCTGGCTATCAAATTTGATCTTGAAACCAGGAGGAGCGGAGGCTTGGCTCTGACGTCATGTCACCTGACTCCTCAGGCTTCGACACAGCCGCGCGTTGCTATTCATGCAACGTCCGAACATCATTCGAAGAACAAGGACTGGTCTAAAATATTACCTTGTCGTCGAATCATCAGTATGTGCTTTTTTCATCAGATTGTTCTCCAGCTCACATCGTATTCTGCCTTTCATCAACCATCCGTGAAGTATCTGATTTCTTAATCGACATTCAAAGTCGACATGCTCAGAGTTTGCTGCATCGTTTTTTCCTTGTTCCACCATACACTGGAATGTGTTCCACGCGACGTAACTGCAACCATCAACCCATGTACATTTTTAACGGTAGAATCGAAACCTATATTTATCCGAAATTATTTTTGTATATCATATTTTCCTTATTCCTATATCCACCGCTCATCTCATACCCTAAGCACTGCGGGGATTTAAGGTATCGAAGTGATGTGATGGGTAAGTAAAAACGCAGTACACGCTAATGATGGCCAACTTCAATGCCAAAGTAGGCAAAAAGCACCCAGGAGACCAGGCGGCGGGGCACTATGCCTTAGTTGGGTCCAACGAATAGCAGGGTAAATAACTTAGGAGAATTCGCAAAATAACATAATTGACAGGTGATGAATACCTTATTCCCAAATGGGAGAACCGGAATTGGAAGAACCAAAACGACGAGGCTAACAATAATATTAAGAAGAATTGGTTTTTGGGGAAAGGAAATGGCGCAGTATCTGTCTCATATATCGTTGGACACCTGAACCGCGCCGTAAGGGAAGGGACAAGGGAGGGAGTGAAAGAAGAAAGGAAGAAGAAGGTGCCGTAGTGGAGGGCTCCGGAATAATTTCGACCACCTGGGGATCTTTAACGTGCACTGACATCGCACAGCACACGATGTGAGTGCTAACAAAAAATTGAATTCGTGTTCTTCGTGCATCGTGCCATCATGCAGGATGTGTAATTGATCAGCAATTTGAGATATAGCGACCAAGGATAGGTGAGGGCTCGAATTAGCCTGGACTTGAACACTGAACGGAGGAAACTTAACGGATAAGCGTAGGAACTCGTTATCACTCAGAGGGAAACAAGTATTCACCATATTACACTTTAAACAAAGAAATCAGCCTTAATTATTTATTAGACTAACCAAAATGCCACTTGTGGCATTACAGGGGCGAGGGGGTATGGTTACACAAAAACAAGATAATGTGGAACCAAAATTACTATAATAATGCGCATATTTAATTGTCAGAAATATTGATGACAGATGAAGATAAAGCATTCCTATCCTAAGCAGTGTGAGGAAAGCACAATAATTCGTAGAAACTGGTTCTAGCCTTGAATTCATACATGTTGTGATTGTGATCCTTAAGTTTACAATACTGCTGCTCTCAGCCGAGAGCCTAACAGAAGGGCATGAACAATCATTTCTTGTTCGCGTACAAGTATACGTGTGAGTGGAACAAATAAGAAATAAACAATACAATTCATCAAAATTACAAGCGATAACGTAATACAAAAATACAGTAGAAAACAACGTAAATATAATCAACAGGAGCGGTTCATGTCATAGAGATAAGCAAAAACGGGAATTTTAAAAAAGAAACTGCATTTTAATTCTACTTAATGAGAGTGCTACTTAAAAGAGAATCGGGAACAATCTTAAGAAGATCTTTATAATATTTTGTGATGAGCTCTAACTGGGAGACGAACATGAATAATGAATCTGTCGTTGTTAATGATGAGCTAAGTCCATTCCATTCTCTGATTACGCGAGGAAAAAATGAGTACCTGAATGTGTCGTAAGAAAAAGAATACTCAGCGTATGCTCGTGTTGATGCCGTGTTTTTCTAGCTTGCGATTATGAAATGTACTGTGTGGTATCCATTTTATACGACGATGCAGAACTTGAATAAGGAACGTAAGACGAGCTTGTTTTGCTCTCGTCGATAGTGTGTTAATGCCGATGGTGTGTTAAGGTGTGATATTGTGTAATGTGCTCAGATCCTTAATGTGGGTGAGAAATGCTGTTTTCTATTTGAATAGTAAATCTGTGAAAGACAGTTTTATGAAAAACATTACGGATTAGTACAATGTTTATGGTAATGCCCCAGGTAAGGTAGATTTGTAATGAAGGAGTATTCTGTGGAGGCAGTACGGCGTCCAAAGAAACTTTTTAGTTGCAAAGTAACTCTCACCCTAACCATAAGCTAGCTGTCCCGGTTAGCACAGTTCGCACATAAGGGTTCCCGATAAGGTGGTTTTCTGGGGTTGGTACCTCGGACCAGGAAGATTATTTCTTGAATTACGGCGTATATTTACAATCTATATATGCTACAATTCTGGCAGTGTGGCTGCGGTTTGGTGCATGCTAATTAGTAATTGCTTCCTTTTACCATTAAAGATTGGTCGATAGAAGCAGGGGGCGGTGCAGCTCAATAATGCTTGCACGATCACACTAAGGAATGCCGAAGCATGAAATCTGTTTAACCATTAGATAAAAGAGAACCGGCAGGACTCTCAAAAGCTATCAATCAGCGTGAGATAATTGACATAAGAAAGCGTAATGTGGAGATAATCGAGCATGCTCTAAAGAACGGAGGTAGTTTAAAAGCGGCCAAGATGAAACTAAGCGTTAATGAGATAAAAGTCACTGCGAATGTGAATAAAATGTTCAAAGTTGCAAGGGGCTTCGAAATAGATACAAACATTATCCGAAATAACCACGGTGTTTAGGACAGAGGCAGTGTTGGAGAGGAATTGGACATCCAGCCGATAACGAAAGAAGTAAAGAAAAGTTTACAAGCAATGCAAAGGAGGAAATCAGCTGGTGAGGTTCAGTGAAGTACAGAAATTTTGAAAGACGTTAGAAACATGCTAGGAAAATGTTAAACGCTATAGACGCAGTTGCTCTCAACCTGAAGCGTACTAAAATTTTCGAAGAACTCCACACAGTTCACTTTCCAGTGCCTACAAAATATTTCTTATGGCGATCGCCCATAAAATTAGGGTAACCTTAGAATTCAATCAACAAAATGAACAGGCTCGTTTCTGTAAAGCGTACAAAATATGCCGTATACACACTATCAATCACATAGTAGAGAAATGCACAGAGTAAAAAGCCCCTAAATATAGCTCTCATAGATCACAGGAAAAAAATTGCGGCAGCTGAATTGTCAGAACACTTGCAGGCGCCACGGAAGGGTTAAAAAAAGCCTATGAGAAAGTGCTGGACAATGTCAGGAGCGGCTGCATGGCCGCCATAGTCCTCCATACACAAAGTGATAAAATCTCTGCCAGGTCGCGTGTTCGGCAGAGGGACACGATCTCGACAATGCTATTAACCGCCTGTTTAGAGGTATGCAGATATCTAGAAGGGAAATAGTTTTCGAGAAAAGTTAATGCAACTCACCTTAGTATTCTGCGATGCGTTTATGGCTATGTTGGCTAAGTAATTCAGGGGACCAAATACGAACCATTATCAGTGCTCCTTAGGAGCCAAGCAGAATGGCGGGCGTCAAAAATATGCAAAAAACTTAAGTTACGCTTTGCAGTATGGAAGGAGGAAAAGAGCTTACAATAGGCAGATAAACACTGGAACTGGCAAGGCAATACATTGCCTTGCGGCAAATAGTGAGCACATTTACAGACCACTAGGGGGATATGATTGGGAGAATAAGAATTGAGTAGAAGCCATTAGGGAAGCACTATCAAGTCATGGACGGCAGTTTATCAGTATTTTTCATTGAAAAAAACAATATAAATCTGTGTCTTACCGGCGCTCACCTGTGAGACAGAAACGTGGCGACTAAAAGAAGATCACATACCTAAAATGAAGATAACGCAGCGAAATGTCGAAAGTATAATTATTTGTGTAGGGTTGAGACCGTTGAGCGAGTGAGGAAGCAAACGCGGGTTAATTGCATCCTAGACGAAATAAAGACCGAATGAGAAGCTGCAGGGCCTGAATTTCTAAGGCCTACTAATCGATGGTCGTTTCAGATGAAGACTAGATTCCAAGCTAAGGAAAGGTAGCAGAGGGCTTTGGAGGGTGAGGTTGGCGGTTGAGATATGGCAATTTGAAAGGGAAATTTGGCCAAAGCTTGCCCAGGACAGTCATTTTGAAGATAAATGCGAGAGGCGCAGCGGGCGTAGTTAGCTGATTATTAGGATGCTTTAGAAGCAAGCTAATAACCGAAAAAGGGTACCATATTCCCGTTCATAGGAAGAGCGGTCGTGTTTGGAATAGGCAGTCTCCTACCACTGCCAAAAAACGTTTTCGCGTAGTATAACCTGGGCCTTGATAGCACTGTTCGAACAGTCAGGCGTGGCGCATGTAATCTCTCCGGAAAAAAGTTGCAGGTAATTACGCCGTCGCTTATGACGCATTATAGCAGTAGCTCTGGTTCTATGACCAAGCCCGAAGCTGAATGCATTGCTGACAAGTTGCGCTAAGGAAGTGTTGCACTGGAGTGCTGCTGCCGTGGCAATGTTTTGCGCAAGGCGACATTTCCGCAGTACCACATGTGTAAGGACGTTATTGCGGAACTTACTCGAAGTAAATTATTAAGATGCAGGCTGCGAAACGTGTCAATTAGCATGAAAACCCACCTTGCAGTGCAGCCCATAGCCGAAGCCGCATTCAAGAAGGTGAAAAGACATGATCCGAAAGTGAATGCCGCGCCAAATGAGGCAAATCGGCATGGACAGCAGGATCTTTATATCCGCGCTGCTTAAACAGAGCTCATGAGGAGTCAGAGGCAAAATGAAAGCCAAAGTAGAGGCATATGTGTCGCTTAAATTCACCACACGAAGAACTACCAACTCTCTGAGCGTATTTTATCGAAGCGATAGGCTGGTAAATAAGCAAATTTGCGATGACCACCACGTCTTCAGTTATAGGCTGCACGAGCGCACGTGAGGCGCCCGTGGCCTCTTCGTCGTTTTGTGGTATTTTATTGTTCGCTTCACTGTTCAGCGTCGGTGCTAGCGGTGCTGCAGCAGCTGCGGTGCAGCCCGAGGTCTATAATTGGGAAATATAGCTGCTGGTTCGAAGTGCTCTCGGTGTACGAAGTACTGGCAAACTTGAATGCGGAAGCATTGTAAGGCTTATTGGCCACGAAAACTGCCGTCGTTGAACGCAAACGTATTCATGAAAAATCCTACATGACGTCACTGCGATGTCAGATAAAAACATTTCTTCTGAAGGTGCGGGAAATTGAGCCCTGGACTTTCAGGCTATGAGAAAAGCACGCCACTTGCAGGCCGAGAAACCGCGTTGCTTCTTGAAAAACAAAGGTTAATCTACTGTATTGGTTGCCTTACAACAATACGGCATTGAGTAGGTAATAAATATGAAGTAAGATAAGAAAATAAATAAAATAGCAGTAAAAAAAAACAATGCATTGCACTTAATTCATATAAGTAGTCTAAGTGTCGTCTCTAATTTTTCTACTAGCATTCCAACAGAAGGTTCTGGAATATGTCGGACAGGTTAGGCGTCACGTTCTTCATGTTTGGTATGACGTCCACTGCAGTTTCGCGAGAACTGAAGCTAAAATGAGCACATGCCTGAACCGACATTTCCCGAAGGGCATGCATGCTTTTGCGTTTTCAAGCGCATTCGATTTTTTGCATGGACGATTAACAGCGCCAGTTCGCAATCGAACCTCCGGTCACGCCAACGCCCACTGGGCAGGCAGGCAGGCAGGCAGCAGACTCTAATTTACGTGTCTGTGCCAATGCCGGCCGAGATGACAGGCGCCCCCTTATCATCCGGGAAAGCAGAAACGAACAGAGGTAAAAAGCAGGCCGTCCGTGCTCTCTTAGATCCCGACGCAGCCTTCACCTCAGGACCACCAACGCGAACAACTACAAAGTGTTGGTCTCCGCTATACTTCACTCTTCTTTCCCTGCATGATAGCCGTACCATTTTTCACTTGACAACCTTCCTCGCACGTCGCCGAATCCATTTCAATTGCACTCCCCTCACAAGCACCCCTCACCGCAGGCTGCCATTCCAGTGCGAATGTTTCAGCCGCTTAACGGTGAGAGGACGCCTGGTCGCAGCGGGCACTCCTAGCACCCCACGGGTTACGGTCCACTCCGGCGGAAAAGTGGTTGCATGGTTTCGTCTATGGTGGCTGCATCACAGCTGGTGCTCCTGTACCGCTTTGGAGTTTTTCGTCGTCGTTGTTGTTGTGGTTGTTAGCCTATCAAAAGATGGCACATACCCACACTGGGGGATCGGCGAAGAATCGGGTGGCTATTCACCTGTACTCAGGAAATTAAAATGAAATGCACGCGGGAAAGCAACACTGGAGGATTCTCCCTCATAAACAGAAAGGGGATAAAAGTTTTGATTTCAAAATTAGTAATAATAATAATAATAATACAGAGATGGACTGAAACAAAATTAATAAGTCAAAATGTAATAATTGACAGAAAAGAAAATTTTGTTACCCTTAGCATGGCAGTCGGTGAGATTCTAGCAGGAAATTCAGAACAGCGGTAAAAACAGATCTGTACGTGGCTGAACTCAAATATGGTGGCACCAAATGATAGCAAGAGCGGGCTGCTTAAACTAAGACCAAGGGGCCACAAGGGCTCCTTCAGCAACCTTCTTTTCAAAGTGGTGTATCGGCGACAATAGAGCAAAAAAATCTCAATAGATTCAGGCTCACGGCAAAATGCACAAAGAGGAGAAAGCGCCAACCACGACCTGTGTAAACAGAAATTTAGAGGAGGGATACGACACCGCAGCCTCGTCAGAGATACTTCAAGCTGCCGAGATCGACAAACTTGCCTGTTCCAAGAATATCTGAGGTGCTGATAATCCGCCGATGTTACAAGTGTTGTGTCTTGCGTGCTAAAAAAACGCTTGTCGCCGAAACTTAGATGCTGTAATATGTGCTGTAGCCGTGATGATACGCAACACGGGGCCGCTTAGGGTAGCCTTTGCGAGACTATCAGCAATCTCATTAACTGTCACACTGCTGTGATCGGGAACCAATACTAAATGAACAAGATTCAAATGCGGAGGCAGCAGGGACAATAATGTGCTGAAAATGGGAGCATCAGCATGCGCGGCGAGGGACGAACACAGAGATAGAGAATCGGTAATTACTGCCACTGCGGTAATAGAAGGTTCTAGCTTGCGTAGAGTAATTACTAATTCCAGAAACTCTGCTTGAAAAATAGGGGTGAAATCTGGAAGGCGCAGTGAAAAGGACCATTCTAAATGCGAACAGAATATTTCCACACCTGCCTTTTCATTGCACTGCGATGCGTCGGTTGCTATTGCAATATTTGTAGGTAGGGTCATTAGATCATCGTCTAGTAGACCATTTAGAATAAAGGGTGACAAAAGTTTTGCATTTTGGGGGAAAATAACGTCGAAAGTAATGTGGGCAGCAGGCCCTCTGCATAGCGCAGGAAGGATGTCATAAATTTTCATATCTAAAGGCTCAAGTAATCTTTGCACAAACACTACCTGTAGGGTATGAAAACGAGACCAGAGGGCACTAAAAAAGGAAGTCGGCTGGCAACAGAAAGTGCTTTGTGAACGGTGGAAATGAGATTCGCGGATTATTAGGCAAGTCTCCACAGTAAAAAATTGAAGACGAGATAAGAGAGGGGGAATGCGGGCTTCAAGGTACAGCACATTGGCAGCCGCAAATTTTGGGAAGCCAAGGCACATCCTAAGTGCTTCCCTCTACAAAAGGACGAGAGGACGAATTTTGTATGTATCCGAGCCTGAAAACAACACAGATCCAAATTCTAAAATTGTCCTGACATATATTTTGTAAATCATTAATAGTGCATCCCATCGCATGCCGTACCGGTGACTAAATAATCTAAGTAACATGCCCACGGTACGAGCCCCTTTCACCGCGACATGGTCAATGTCGGGTCGCCAGGTAAGTTTCTCATCATAAATGACCCCTCGGTATTTTAAGGATTGAACCTGCGGTATTGGTTGTAACTGGGAATTGAGACAGACCACTACAGGATTCTGTAGAGAGAGAACAATGATGGCGCACTTGATAAAATTTAACTCCAGGTGTAAGCTGCTCAGCCAGTGCTCAAGTGTACTCAAATATGACTGCAACAGACCATACAGGGAATGTATATCCGGCGCAGCCGCTAAAAACGCAATGTTATCCGGATAGACGTAAGTGCGTATATGTCGATGGAGACGAATTGAGCTCAGCAGCATATTAAAGATCACAAGACAAAAAGAACAGCTCCTTTCGGTACACCTCTCCTTTCTTTGTACATCTCTGAATGAACACCATTATGGACGCAAAAGAATTTCCTGTTATAAAAACATGCAGATATCCAAGCAACTATAATCTGGACACTGAAGAGACTGTAGCCTATATATTAGGATGGAGTGTTCTACACTGTCGTAAGCTTTGGCAAAGTCTAGCTTAACCAATGCTGCGACCTGGCGTTAACGACGAGAACAGAATTTGCTCTCAAGATCAGCACGCGCATTCCATATCGAACATCATGGCTGGAATCCGAGTTGACAGGGGCTGAGTATATTTTCACTGTCCACGAAGGCTGACACCCGAATTAGTAACACCCTTTCTATTAATTTTACCACTTTTTATAAAGAAATTGGCCTAATATTATTCAATTCATAGCCTCCCTGATATTTAAGTAAAGGGATCACCTTGGTCAGCTTCTACTCAGGAGGTATCCAAGCGTGTTTGATAGAGTAGTTTATGAGGTGCGATAAGGAGTCGGGAGACTCTTCATAGAAAATCTTGAGCATCTTTGTAGTGACACCATCAGGGCTTGGAGCAGCAGCTGGAAATCTCTGTACAACTTCGGAAAGCTTCGATAGATTAACTTGTGAGGCATTATTTTTTTGGCACCACTGACGCAAACAACATTGGTCGCAAAGGCAGTAGAGACGAAAACCGCTCTTCCATGCCCGTGGCAATTAATTAAACCGCCGGGATAGCTTATTTAGGTGACATAACTAACGACACTTAATCACTAAAGGACGTGAGTAGTTTTATAGACCGTAAAAAGCCGAATAGTGCACGTCGGTAAACCGACTTTGAAAGATATTCGAAATGTTCTTAGTTATTTTTTCTTCGTTCGAGAAACTGTGCGTTTAAAGATAGCTGCAATAAATTTATAATCACTCTAGGTTTTTGGGCATTGGTTATGAAGAAGCTTTTTCCATGCTGCCTTCCTCCGCTTGCAATATCTTGCACAGTCCGCATTCCACCAGGTAGAAGAATTTCCTTTTGTTGGCCGCACCAGAAACTCCGACATTTTACGGCATTCTTCAGTAGCCAGACATGTGCTTGTTGACTGGTGGGCCTCGGCGATGTTAGACACTAACCCAAGGGCAGAATGCCACGCCCTCTGAAATCTGTCATAATTTTCTTGTGACCGCAACAGAGAAGATGCAGGAGTTACACGGCATACGATATCAAAATAATTAGGTAAATCGTCAATAGAGGTGCCGCAATCAACAGTCGACCAATTTGATACGCCAATGCCAGGACTAGTGAACGGGAGATCTAAAATAGATTGAGTCTGTGCGCGAAGGTAAGTGGCCGATCCTGAATTTAAGCACATAATGTTGTGATCAGAAACCCAGTCCCAAAGGGCGCTTGCCGCACAGATTTGTCCTAAAACTCCACGGCACATGGTGAGAATTGAAGTCGACAGCCACGAGAACTATGTTTTTACTGTTAGCGAGTAACAATTCCACGGGTCTAACATCCTGTACTCCAGAGGGGAAATAACAATTTGCTGTGAAAAATGGAGAGCACCCAGGAAGTATAAAGCCTAATGCCAAAATTTCAGTCAGGAGACATTTGTTGAAAAGATAAATTAGCCCTGCGGCAAAATTTTTAAGAGACTAAAGTTAGCTAACCACCTCCTCTTGACTGCCGATCTAGGCGAAATGAATGGTAATTTTTAAAATGAAAATTTTGGTTCAAAGCCAAGTTTCTTGTAGAATTATGACATCAGGATTAAGCTGGGTAGAAATGCAGAAAAAATCTGTGGAAGCTGAAAAAATAGAGCGCCGTGCCACTGTAGAACTCGCAACTACGCTATGGTTGCGAAAGCCTAGCAGCAGCATCTGCCTGCCCAAAAATGGTATCCTTGGGCTTGGTGCCAAGCTGTTGCTTCTTTGATTTGGGCTGGGTACGTGCAGAAGACGACGAATGAGACATGGGGATCCGCTGCACTTGAGAACCCGCGCACCAGGTTCCATCATCTCGGAATCATACATGATAACATCATCACTCGAAGTACCCGAGGTAAGTACCGCGGAATGGGCTGTAGTACGTTCTTGGGGCTGAGATGCTTCAGGAATTGTAGACCGGGTAAGCGTAGAGAGAATTGCTCCCTCGAGAGGGGCCAAACTAGCCTGCACGGCGGGCGTAAGCTGAGTCGCTGGAATGTTTGTAAGGCACCCCAATACACTTGCGACAATACTTTCTACCATTTTAGACATTGAAATTTCCATAGAAGCCGCAATTGCCTGAGACAGCGTCGACTATAACATTACTCCTTGATGAGCGGTCACACCTGCATAACCGTGAGCACGTTCTTTCACCTCTGTAATAGCTTCACGGCGCGAACAGCGTTTTCTGTCAATTATTTCTAGAATTTGGATTTCCAGCGCTCGCGAGGGACAATTTGAGCAGTATGCAAAGTGGGCCCCACCGCAAAGACAGCATATCTAGTTCGGGTGAGTGCAGATGCTCGTTGCGTGACCATCTGCACAGTTGCAACACCGCAAGTTGGATTTGCAACCGCCGACGCTATTTCCATAGCGCCAGCAGTTGTTGCACTGCAGAGGCCTAGATGACAAATGGTGAACCCTAAAAATAAGAGGTCATGCCTTGACTTCAGAGGGGCAGGAAGTTCCGACAATGGTAGCAATCACAGTTTCGCTAGGCACCCTCATGTTGTTTACATCCCGGATACAGCGGTGCATGGCAACAATACCTGCAGCAGCCTCAAGCTCAAGAGTATCTGCTGGAGACAGGGAAGAGTCCACGCCTCGAACGATATCATTCGTGCAAGCCAGATGTGAAGGGATAAAGGAACTTACCCGAGGCGAGGCAAAGGATGAGGCCTTTAGTAAACCTCTGACACAGTCGAGGTCTGGCGATCTACACAGAATACCACCGCGTCCAAATTGGCGTAGCTCTGATATTGACTCATAATGAGAAGTGGCTGACTGGAGAGCAGCCCGAACAGTTCCAGGGTTGGTCATCTTGATTGCACCGTCATGCTGAGCCACCAGCGCAACAGGGATACTACTGACGCCACTGCGCAAAGAAGCTTCCAAAGGCAGGAGCTCAAGGGATAGAGAAGCCGACCAGGGGGAGCTCCCCTGGCCATTAGACTGAGTAGACATAGCCCGGGATTACTGTCTTCATCATCATCAGCCTTACTACTCCACTAAAGGGCGAAAGCCCCTCCCATGTCTCTCCAATTAACACTGTCCTTTGCCAGCTGCATCCAACTTTTGCATGCAAACTTCTTAATCTCATCCACCCCCCTAGCCTTCTGCCGCCCCCTGCTATGCTTACTTTCTCTTGGAGTCCACTCTGTTACCCTTCAGGACCAGCGGTTATCTCGCCTTCGCATTATATGCCCTGCCCAAGCCCATTTCTTTCTTTCTCTTGATTTCGACTAGGATGTCATTAACCCGCGTTTGTTCCCTTACCCACTCTGACCGCTTCCGGTCTCTTAACGTAACACCTATCATTTTTCTTTCCATGGCTCATGCGCTGTCCTTAATTTAAGCTGAACTGTTTTCGTTAGCCTCCAACTTTCTACCCCGTAGGTGAGTACCGGTAAGATAAAGCTGTTGTAAACTTTTCTCTTCAGGAAAATTGGTAAACTGCCACTCATGATCTGCGAGAACCTGCCATATGCGCTCCACACCATTCTTATCCTTACTGTCTTACCACGTGCTTAAAGGGCCACAGAAAGGGGTGTTTGAGCTTGGCTTTAAAATGCTTGCACTACGTAGGGCACAGGCCACCGAGCGTCCATGCCGGGTACGAAACCTCAGAACTGGACCGGAAATTTACAATACATTTTTAAATAATTCCGCTTTCCCACCTCGCGGCGACTCACGGTGCCGGGCTTTCGCACGAAAACCTTGCAGACGACGTCACATCTTGCAAATGACATCAGCAGCCGGGGGTTATCATTGGTTCACAGCGCCAAACACTTTCAGACGTCACGCGCTACAGCTGCCGCGGTCACTCCGCGCGCGCTGCAGCCTGCGGAGGTAGGGGAGCGGCGCAGTAAGTGGGGCCGGCGGAGGAGCGCCGCCGTATGTGCGTGCGAGAGGAGAGTGAAAGGCGAGAAGACGCGGAAGTTCAAATTTGGTCTACATATAACATAGCTTCCACAAAACACATTAAAGTAATACTTGCTGGGGGATAATTATTAACTGTCGTCTTTTAACATCCAAGAGATATCGCACCTTTATAGAGACCCCCTTTCTGGGTCCCTTTGAAGCCCACAAAACAAGAAGCCACCCGAAACTTAGCCGATCGTTCCCAGCAGAGCAGAGCAGCAGAGCCTGTAGACCATGCAGCGAGTGTTCGTCGTCTTCTTACGATAGAAGCGAGATGAAACTGGCAGCGAGGTCGCCTTCTTCGGTTCAGGCCAGACAGCGCTATCATCATGCTGAGATGCAAGCGCAGGAAACGACAAGGCCGTGTCTACGTACCACTTATTTTTGTAGAGATAGGTACATTGCGGCAAGTAAGTGTTTTTTAAAAAATAATAATAAAAATGGAAGTTAAAAGATTTTTGCTAACATCTGCCATCACTGTGGCGGCGGCACCTGAAATGGAGCAGAGGAAATAAAGGATAGCAGGCAGTACGAAGAAGTGAAATGAAAGAGGTGAGGGGACAGCAAGAAAGGGCTTAGGGAATAATCATGTATACGCTATTTATAAAGGGTAACAATAAAGTTGTCCAGAATGTGCGCATGCACAGTCAAGAAAGAAAAAATAAAATTAAAAACACACGCGCAGAACACATTGCAAACAACAGCTTGGGTGGGGCGCCCAGCTGTTAATCGTCCTAGGTAGTGCACGCGGAGCGTTCAGTCACTGAGCGTCATTGCCTGGCGCAAAAGAGACGGACGTCAAGCCCGTCTGTTAGAGAAAAGCACAGATGCTCACCAAAGTTCGCTCACGGGTGCACGCACTGTCCTGCGGCAATAGCGTCTTGAGCGAGTCTGGAAGTATGTCCAGTGCCCTGTAGGCCACGAGCGTATCACGGCAAGCGTCAGCGAACGCGGCGCAGCGAAAGAGCAGGTGCTCCAGTGTCTCCACTGCACCGCATCTATCACACACATCACTGGTCGCGAGCTTGTGACGCACCCGTCGTTCCCCAGGCCACACGCCGCGGACGCGCGCGCGGAGGATCATTGCGCGTTGCGACCGCGAAAGAGCTCGGCAGCCGTTGATGCTGGCGATGCGCTCACCTACGGCGATGCGTGGGTCTGGGTGCTGCCGTCGGAGTTGTTCGTGGATGACCGCACGCACGTCCTCCAACGAAAGTTGGAGATCACTTGGAGGTAGTTGGTGTGCGGCGGTCGCGAGTTCGTCGGCGTCCTCGTTGCCAGCGATGCCGCAGTGGCCAGGAACCCACTGTGCACGCACAACACATCCTTTCTGCGCTAGGCACTTGATGCGTGCGCGAATGCCGCGCACTAGTGAGGTACCACGGCCGTTGCACTGCAGGCGGGTGAGGGCGGTGCGGGCGTCGCACAGCGGAGCACTCCTGGGTGGTGGAGGAACGATGGAGAGTAGCAAGTCCAATTCCAGCTGGATCCCCATAAGCTCCGCTGTGGTGGAGGAGCCCAGGAAGGTGGCGTGTGCCTGGCTGTGCAGCCGCAGGGCAGCTATGGTAGCCGCCGCTGCGAGGGAGCGGCTGTCGCGGACTACTGAGCATTCGGTGTACACGAGGAGATGGCCGTGAAACTCCTCGTGCATGACGGCTCTGGTCAGCTGCTGCACAGCGCAGAGGGATGTGCTCCGCTTTCCCGCGAGGCCATCGATATCTCGCTGTACCTCCGAGGTAGCAGGCCCGGGAGGGCAGGGGCCGTATGGGGGGGGGGGGGGGGGGGGGGCGCCTTCTCTTAGGCGCTCTTATTCCTGCAGCGCCGCACCCATTCGTGAGCGTGGGTGCGTGCGCATCCCGTGCAGTAGCGAACCGCCGTCCGGTGCGCGATGGAGTCGGTCTATGTGATGCAACGCCCTGCGCGCTGCTTGGAGCTGCAGCGGCCGCGCTCCTGCCTTGGCCAGTGTTGCAGCGCACTAGGACTTTTTCGGCAGGCCGAGGCACACGCGTAGGGACTTGCGGTGCTGGAGCTCCAGTTTTCTCCAGCACCATTTGCGCCCCGAGAAGAGCGGCAACACGTAGAGTGCCGCCCCAATGCTGCGGCATTGTACAGTCGCAGCGCGGGTCGCTGGGAGATGCCTTGGCATTGAGCGGTGAGCTTGTGCACGGCGGCGGTGATCGTCTTCATCAGCAACCAGTCCTTGGTCGCAATGGGGCGGAAGGAAAGACGCTGGTCGATGTCCAGCCAAGGTACCGCACCGATTGACGCCAAAGAATCTGAGACCCGTCCAATGACAGTGGCGCAAGTGGCGTGCGCGAGCGCGAAGCGCAGGCCATGGCCACCGATTTGTCCGCGCTCAGCGACAGATCTAGGCTGTGAAGGAAGGTGTCAATTGCTGTCAGCGCTTCCTGAAGGCACTCCCGCACGCGGAGCGCCTCGCCCTGTGGCCCCCGGCACCACAGAGCCCCTGCGGGGCTGAGCGGCGCGAACCGGTCGGCAAACCGCTCTGCGAGCTCTTCGTAGCTAAGCCCGCTGGATATAGCCAGGGCAGCAAGCGGTTGAGGGTTCGCCTGGGGTTGTGTGATGCGCCGCAAGGTGTCAAACAGCCTCCGTGAGATGGCGTCTTCCGCCATCCTTTGGCATAATGAAGCCCACTGCAGACGGCAAAGTTTGTTGGCGTGGCGGCGCGCTGCCACGTCCAGGCGGTTGTAGACCGTCTAGTCGGCGGCTCTGTCGGTCAATTGCACCCTTCGTTCTGCGCGGTCCTTTTTCTCGCGCAGCTCGAGCAGTTTGTTGTCTTGTATGAGCTGTCCCGCCCTCACGTCTGCTCTTCGGGTGGCTGCGAGGGCGCTCCGGACAAAACTCGTGAAAAAGGGGGCGTCTGAGGCGCCACCTCGTCTACAGCCTGCCTGAACGCATTCTAGTTAACGATGGAGTATGAGCGTGTGGCACGCGCTTCCGCCGCAGTGGGTTGAATCAAGATAGAGTAGTGGTCCGAGCCCCAGAGAGATGCTGATCGGTGCCATGTCGCCTCGATGCTTCGGGATGCGAATGCAACGTGATGCAAAAGCCGGGTGTTGCGCGTCGTCGAAAGGTAGGCTCGCTGGTGTTGAATGGGATGAGTCCCAGCAGGGTTGCTGCGTCGTGCAGGTCATCTCCTCACGCGGTGTGGCGCGCACTGCCCCACGCACTGTGATGAGCGTTGAAGTCACCGCAGATGATCTGGCGCGGGGCACAGCACGAACTCACTGCACGAAAACACAGCGCGTTCCAAGCGACAGCTAGGCGTATGAAAACACAGGCCACCCACGTGTCAACACCACCGACGCGCACTGTCACCATCACACACTCCTGGGCATCGGTTGTCGCCGCAGCTGAGTCAACGAGAGTATGTTGCACATCCCGTCGCACATACACCGCAAACCGCGATATCCCAGGCCGATGGGAGTGGTCCACACAGGGTACTGCAGCACAGGACATCTCCTCACACGTTGTTTCCGAATAGTAGCTGACATAGCCGAGAAGCCGCCGTTGGGGCTCCCCATCGTGGACCCGCACATATGTCTCCTGCAGCGCGAAAACATCCGGCGTGCTTTGGGCGATTCGCACGCGGAGCTCGGAGTACCGCGCTGCAAGAGAGCGGACGTTCCACTGAAGAATTGTGGGGATCAGTGGTGGAGCCTGGCGACTAGCCATGTTTTTCGGCATCCTGTCGAGGAGAGCCTGAAGCTTCTAAGCAGGCCAGGCGTCCTTCTGATCCCTCCGGAAGCAGGGAGTTCGGCGCCCGCTGGACGAGCTTTCGCTTCTCAATCTCGCAGTGCCGTGCTTCCGGATGCTGGCCTGGGATTTCGGCAGCGGTGCGGGCGGTGCCTGGCGGGATGTGCGCGGGCCCGGTCTCTGCCGGCCCCGCTGGTGGAGCTGCAAGCTGCGCTGGCTCCGTCAACTGCTCATCACCTGTGCATAAGAAAGATCGCCAGGCGTTTTAGTGCGGTTAGCGGGGTGGCCTGGGGCGCCGTTTCTGCGGTCACCATGGCTCGGACAGCGCGCCGAGACAGCAGCACCTGCTATGTTGAGAGCAGGGTAGCCACATATCTCTCGCGCTGCCAGTGAGGGCACGGGGGTCCGTGGCCGCTTGTTGCCCGCGCAGTTGAAGCAACGTGGCTTGCGGCTCGGAGAGGCGCCCCGCTAGTGGGGGCCCCCGCAGCGGATGCAGCTGTGTGGAGCCCGGCAGGCCCCGGTGGTGTGGCCCAGTCCGCTGCACTATCCGCACTGCAGTGGACGTGGTCTGCAGGCCCGCACAGGCAGACGCCTCCTGTATATGGAAATGTGTGTCGGAGGCACCAGCGCCGCAAATCTGGCAGTCAATGTGCTGTCAGACTGCGACGCCGACACTATCGGCACGGCTGAGTCAGTAACGGCGAGCAGCTCTGCCACCGTCCGGCACCCATCCACTCCGAATACGAGGCCCGAACAGTGGTTCCGGGGGGCGGGCTCCCTCGCGCGCACTGCCACTCCGCAGATGACCGATATTGTGAGCAGATCGCGCAGGGTGGCCACACTCCCCGCGTCCACCACCACAACACAACGCCGGGTGTTGACGCGGAGAGCCAGGACGCCAGGCCGCTGTCCAAGCTCCTCTGCCAGCTCCCAGCCTTGTTCTCGCGAGAAGGCCGCATCCCGCTGGGCTGGGCGGAAGAGGACGGTCCCGTGGACGTTGTCCGGGACGGGCACCGCGGTGGCAGCCCTGGCCAGGGCAGCTTTGCGTCGCCGCTGGGCCCGCGACATGGCTTGCTTCCAAGAGATGAGGCTGCAGGCCGCTTTTCCACCGCTGGTGTTGCTCGGTGCCGGCTGCTGGCTGGGAGAGAGTGGGCCGCCAGCAACAGCTCGGCTTCCCCGACAGCGTCCTCCCGCTGACACGTCGGTGGCGATCCGGAATTTGGGACATTACCCGGCGCCCCGGCAGCCTGCGTGAGAGAGGGGGTGCCTTCCGGATCGGCAGGTCCCTCTCCTCTCGGGCCCGGCAGGGCGAGGCAGAGCTGGGAGGGGGGGGGGGGGGTGTTATCTTAATGAGGGCCTGGGGAGTGGGGGGAAGCATCAAAGTCAGTGCTTGTTCTGCAGGGGGCCCCTGAAATGCGGTCCCGCCAGGGGACGAGGCGAGGCCACCTGCATCGCTCTTTGCCGCGCAACGTAGTTTCCTGCGGCGGCAATGACCGCCACCGTTGTTTCCCGCTGATGGAGAAGGCGAGCGACGGCGCTTGCGGTGCGTGGTTTCATCCATGTCCTCGTTCCCTAGGTCTGAGACCACGGCTGGATTTCCTGAGTCGGTCTCCTGGGCCCCCTGGATGGTAGTGGGGAGGCCCGCCGTTGCTGCCATGGCCGCTGGGAGTGGCTCAGCAGTGGAACCACGTGGTGGCTGCTGCTGGCTCGGCCCAGGGAGGTCCAGAACCTGTATCGACGCAACCGCCTGGGCCGGGGTCAGGCTGGCATGTTGCACCTCCTGTGTGGCGCGTTCCAGTGCCACCAGCAGCCCGGTCAGGGTGGCGCGATCACAGGGCTGGGCGTTGAGGCTGACAGATCGTGACATCGTCATCAATGCGCTCGGTTCGCGGCTAACGTGCCCGAGGCACGTGGGCTCCATGATGGAGGCCCTCGACGCGATGAAGACTTAGGCGTAGCGAAGGGAGAGCCTTGGAAGACGCGTCGGCTCACCTGGCACGCCTAAACCGAACCTCTTACATTACGGTAGCCTTTCGAGCATTCAGCGTGGCGGTGCCGTGGTGGTGGCTGCGCCGCCACGCTGTCACGTCATTTGTCACGGGGTGCGGAGCGGCTGCCGGCGGCGCGGCGCCGTGGCTGATAACGTGGTTCGTCACGTGTTGGTGACGAGCTGCCACAGCTGTGCGCACACGCCATGTCAAGTGGGACGAAGATGAAGAAGGAACGCCCAGAGAAACGGAGCGGCGAAAGACGGACTTAGCGATTCGACTGGGCAAGCTCCACTCGGCCAGCTGTAGCTATCGCGTCACTCCAGGTTTATCCAGACGTGAACCACCGCCAATTTTTTGTAAACTTAAGTTCTGTGTATGTTTTCGCAGCTATACAAGATGAACACCTTTTTTCTCCAAGCTGCCTCATTTGTTGGCTTGCTTGTTCTTCGCGTAGTGTAACTGGTGGCCTTTTGCATACCTGATGCACCTAATCATGGAATATTTAGCCTAGTAATTTGTCTCTACCCTCTCAAAGTAACACACAGTTTTGAAATTTTTTTGACTTATCATGACTTTATTGTGTGGGTTTTTGTTCTTAATATTTTCTTTCACACGCCTCAGCACCACTATACCAGGCATGATGAAGTGACTGTTTAAGTCTAGAACGAAAAAGCTTAATTAGGAAAATCAGACGGGCAATATCTATATTGGTTGTCCTTTCTGAAGCAGCTTTATTTTCCGATCAATTCTTAGGAAGGAATGCTGTTTTGGGCAGCTTTGCAGAGAACAGCTGGTGCTCGCGCAATCTGTGCAGCGCTGCGGAAAAAGAGAGTAGCGCGTGCAGCTCGAACCATTTAGGAAGACACACCAGTGAAATAAAACCTAAAGGGACACTTAAAGTACGTTCTAATGGCATGATGCAAGATTGTTAATGGGTTACTTACGCGGTCAGGTGTCCTTTTTGCGCATCACTTCAAAGACACGGTCACAGATCTTTCACCATGACATGACACCCTACCTACCCTGAAGGGTACAATAAGATAGCATTAGCGATCTCTCCGCGGCAAGTACTCCTCGTCTGGCGCCTTAGTCTAAGTGTTCCCTTCAGTTTTATTTTTTTGTGCATCTTCCTAAAAGGTTCAAGCTGTACGCCCTACTGCTTTTTCCTAGGTTCTGCCTACAGTGCATATATGCGGACTTAACATCAAAATTTACTATCATAGATGGCGGGTACTTCTCATACCGCTACTGGCACAGTACTGCAGCAGTTAAGTGATGACCCACTCTCTCGGTATGTGGCTGTTTCAAAAGCAGCTGCCGGTGGGGTTTGTGATTTTGAGGTTGCTCTTTCCGAGCAACCTGTTGTCACCAATCCTTTATTTAACTGGCACCTGGGGCAGTTTGCACAGGATCCGGTGGGCTTGTTCTGATGACGTCAAAAGGTCGCGTGAGTTAGGTGCAAAGTGGGCCACCTGATTTTCCGCTCACTGCGCCGCCGACGACGCCGAATTCTCTGCAGAACGCTGTCGCGTTGAAATAGAACCTGTAAAATCCCCCCCCCCCTCAAAATGAGGGCGTGAAGTGTCTTAGCGGCGGGAAGGGCAGCTCCTCAATTATGGCCACCGCGGCAACAAGAGCACGCGTGCAAGCAAGCAGTGGCGCGAGTGGCACGCGTTTAATTCCATTCATATCGCTGCACACCGCACCAATGCCGCGTTTTTCGGCGGAGTACTCACGGGGCCTCGCCTATGTGTCCATAATCCAAAAACAGCCATATATCGCCCATACAAAAACACTTAATTCCCATGTGCGACTGCACTAGGAGATGAATATTGCGTTAAGTATACACTGTGCAATGGGAAAAATAATGCTGCTGAGTCAGAGCTAACCACAGCATTGTGTGAAAGGCATCACAAGTGTTACTGAAAGCGATGGGATTAGGCTTAAGGTTTTCAAAATAACCATCTCTAACATCGGTTATTGAGGAAAGCAGGTGCCATGTGCGTCTTCAGTGGTTTTTAAACGTTAGCCGCTATTTATGCTGTCTCACTCTTAACAAGCGTTAGCGTTAAAGGCCCCGTTACCCGTAAACCAGGCGTTGGCTTTGTCGGCGTTGTGAGCGAAAAATACCGTGGCGTACGAAAATGTCACAAGGGCATGCCGCACTGTCACGCTGCCTAAATTAAGCCAACAGCTGTTTCCTTAATTTTGGCAAATGAAGTTACATGCACGGAAAACAAGCAACGCTATTGCCACAGCTGCTTTCAAGAATAGGCGCAACAATGGCGCCGCAGAAACCGTGGGATAACAAAGACGAATATGTGCAAACGGAATTCGTTAGCTGTTTACGGCGTTGCTCGCGTGACGACCGTTTGTTAATGTGGATAACGCAGCTAAAAGCGCGGTACAGTTGCGGGTGCCTGAGCATTTGGACACGTAATTAGGGGTCTGAATGGCGCAGCAGCTGCTTTCTCTCAGAGCGTCCGTCGCCGTTTTCCACAAAATTCGGCGCATATTCTAAAAACCGGCGCAGCGCGGAAGTGATCTCGCTACAGTACGCCGTAGAGAATTCTAAAACAGTGAGAAAGGAACCCCGGAGAACGCCTAGCCTTGTGTGTGCTGCCCTTTCTACTTTGCTCGCCAGCGCGGCGCCAAAAGAAACATCTCCGCGCGCGCCGTCGATAATTAGAGAAGGTTTGAGTATATTCTGCTCATTGGCGTCGGACCAATGGGGACACGCGCCCGGCGCGAACGTGAGACAGATTGTACAGTTGGGGCTGTGTGTGCGCCTGCCTTTGTGCGAAGAACGAACAGACTAGGAGCGGGCCTATTATTGAAGTGCCTTGACCGTGGTCAGTCAACCCGAGCCGCCTTTCAAGCTTTAGAGAAGCGCGCCCGCTCCACTCCCGGGTCAAGACCCCTCGACCAGCCACGGACCAGCGAGGAAGCATGAGCCTGCAAGCGGGACGGCTCGATCGTGTTCCTCTGGTCGTAGGACTATCACACTATCGCAGTGCCCGGTGAACAAAGTGTTTTGTTTGTTTTTCTTTGTCTTTAGTTAGTTCACTTCAGGTGCAAAGCTTTTTGTTGTATTGTAGTCACTTTCGAGTCTTACTTTGCGCCAATCACATGGTCGAGGGCAACATCGTTTGAGACCGATACCGCTACCCCGATACGCTATAAGGGTGTCGCAAAGTGCACGTTATAGTGCGCAAAACGTTAACATAATCTGGCGTCAGCTGCAAGACGTTTGGTGCTTTGCAAGCGCAGAGAACGAAGGAACAGTCAGAAGGAGTTTACGAACAAGTCTTAAACGAGCGTTTAGCAGCAGAGGGATATTCTGAAGCGCCGCGCTGAAGCGGTTAGTGAGGTTCTCCGAGCAGGGGTTATCTGCACCATATGAATGGTTTAGCCTGGGAATGAATCGCAAAGAGATTGCTGAATTATGCCTCCAGAAAGGTCTGAAGGGAGCATAACTTGTTCAGTGGGTGGACCAGAAATGGATACAGGCTGTTGAAGAGGAAGACATCGCAGTACAGTGTGCTAGAGAAGCCTTTGAGAAAGAGCGACAAATGAAACGAGAAGCAAAAGACAGAGAAAGGAAGAGAAGAGAGGAAGAGGCCGAAAGAGTTTTTGAAACATTGTCTGCAATCCTTCTGAGGAAACTTGCTGAGGTTCGGCATCTGAAAAACGCCAGGGATACAGTGGAGATTACCATCGGAGATGCCGGTGGAAGAATAACGAGTCTGATCTGTTGGAAACAGCAGTAGAGGTTATAGCTAGCTGCACATGTCAGGACCTGGTTTTGGAGCAGCGCGTTCGTACAGATCAGGTTACAGAGGGTTAATACCAGGAAATTGAAAGCGCAGCTACTACCGAGGTAGTATACACAGACGAGAAGGCCAACGTGACGCTTCACTCAGAGTGGACCTTAAGGAAGTCGCCTGATGACGACGAAGAAATAGACTGACCTCCGTCGAAAAATCCGAGTATAGCACGTCTGAATGTTACAGTACTGACTGCCTGAAAGAGTTCTGTAATGGCAAAGAGCGCGAAAGCTCCGAAGTCACTATAGCTGCGAAGAGCACTACAAGGAAAAAGCGGAACCGGGTTCCTAGTGAACCATCCAGCAGCGAGGAGGCCTTTCCCGATAAGGAAGGTGAACGTGCAGTTAAAGAAAAGGAGCAGGCTTAGGAAACGCATTTTGACGACAGCACTGAAACTAATCAACTGAAGGAAGGAATTGAAGAAGAATTGAGTGAAGTCAGGAGAATGAGCCTCCAAGCTCAAGTGAGCTGTTGCCTCAGCACGCTACACAAGGCAAGGTCAGAAAGAAAAACAAGAAAACATCTGTCCAAGAATTCGAGCCTTCTTTCCGTTGCCCCAGCTCAGGTGCTTCAGTATCGATGGCAGATGCCGTGGCTAGCAGAAATCTTTTCCTTCCTTTTTACTATTATTTTTATACAAAAAAACACTACCATTACCACCACAAAATTATCAAATTCCTTCACTCCTTACCCATGTGTGCGTTTGTATCAGCAATGCACCCTGGCCAATCTCTCGCCTTGGGTACGTGCCATTCAGTCTGAGGACATCATCATCATCATCAAGAAAATTCAGTCCCCGAAGAACAAAAAGGAGCTGAACCAGTAGCTTCGTCGGGAGAGCAACTCGGACGATGCAAGTGAAAACGAACCGGGCTCGCTCCGAAGGAGATTTTGGAAGAAAGTGAAATGAAAAACAACCGAGTTGAACACTAATACCGGCGAAGTCAAACCGCATGGATCTAGGATAATAGTAGGAAGAAGGTAAAAAGAAAGAGAGGGGGAATCGTGCACCACCGATACAGCTGCAATCAAACAACACGTGCCTCGGAGAAAGGTCAGAAAGAAACTAGGACGAAAGGGAATCAAGCTGAAGATAGCCTAGTTGGATGCAAGTGAGCTGTACGAATATCGCAGCAAAGTGAAAAAGTATCTGAGAGGAACGAGCCCAGCGTTCAGTAGGGACTCAGTCTGGAGACGAAAGCGCAAACAGAAGAGCGCACGCCAAGAAGAAATATAGAGTGAGAAGCGGGGCCGTCCTGAGCAAACTGGCATTAAATTTGTTCCCAACAGACGCGCTAGCAACAAGAAAACCGGAAGCGCTGGAAGTATGAGCAGAAACAGACATAGGAGTACGAATAGAAAGCGGAGCAAGAACTGCGTTGGGAAGTGAAACCTCTGGAGGGAGAGGAAAAAGAGTCGAGCTCGCGACACGTTGGAAGGCGAGAGTCGCGTGCGGAAGAGAAGCACAAGTGCGACCGAAAGATTGAGGGAAACAGTCCTGTTCCGAGCGCACTGTGAAGGCCGAACCTGGAAGTATAGGTGCAAGCATGCCGTGAACTTGTGTGCGCGCCGTTTGTATTCTCGTACCGTGTTGTCGAGTTGCGGCGTGTTGAGCAGTATACCTTCGCAATGACCGTGTGTTATCCTTGTAGTGATATAAGAATCTTGGAGGTCTTCATTGAGTTTTCTAGCGCCAGAATGAGAGCGAGAATTTTGTGCTTTGTGAATACTGTTACACATTATAGATAAAAAATGGTGTAGTGTCAAAAATTTTGCGCCTATCCGGAAAACCGGCGCAGCGCGGAAGCAATCTCTCCAGCGCACCCCGTAGAGAATTCTAGAACAGTAAAGAAAGACACATCGGAAAGCACCTAACCTTGCATGTGCTGCCCTATTCACTTTGCCCGCCTGCGTGGCGCCAAAAGAAATATCTGCGCGTGCGCCGTCGATAACTCGAGAAGGTTTGAGTAAGTTCTGCTCATTGTCGCCGGAGAGGGCGAAGGCGTTGCCTTGAGCAAGCTCCGGCTTCTTGCGATGCGAGCATATCAAAGGTTCTGGAAGCCGTGCTCCGTCTCTGACCAAAGGGGATGCGCGCCCGGCGCGACCGTGAACCGGATGTGATACAGTTGGTGCGGTCCGTGTGTTGCGCGCCTGCCTTGGCGCGAATAATGAACAGACGCGGAGTGGCGCCTGTAACGGAAGGGCGTTGACCTCTGTCGGTCAACCCGAGCCGCCGTTTAAGCTTCAGAGAAACGTTCCCGCTCAATTCCGGGGTCCACACAATGCCCCACAGATGAAGAAGGACTGGTCACTATTTTTTTGACAAAAAGAGAGTGAATGGGGGAAATTGAGCTACGGCTAGGGAACGACGCAATGTATGCTAGCCAGTAGCTGCCAGCAGTTTTGCTTCGTGCCCGAACGCTTTAATTCACTGATTTTTTTTATGCTTGAAAGCATCGTCTGCAGAAACAATTCTTGTTGCCATCGAGAAATAAGTGTCCAGTGCATCGTTAAGGGCTGCCTGTTCGGGAATGAAGGCTCACAGTTCACAAAAGGAAGCGACGAAGGGATCTGGAATTAGGTCTACTGCACGCCAACCGACGCCTGTGGTGTAGTGCGCGTGTTTGTGTGCATGAGTGAGTGGTTATGAAAGCGCAAATAGGAAGTGGAATATGTGCCACTACGCATTACTTCTTTTTGGCGACGACACAAGCACTCCACATTCCTGGCGAGTATTTCAGAATGAAGTTAAAAATCAGCCTGCCTGTATCGGTCTCTTACCGCCGCCTTGGGCTGCCGTGAGCTGTGTGATTCACAGAATTGTTCCAGGCAAGTTTGTCGACAAATTGCCATGGTGTGAATGGTGTTACGCGCATTCACCGTTATTGTACAGGCGCCCAAGTCTTTAACAGGCGTGCGCGAGCGGCGACTTTTCCTTGCATCAGCGCCGTATGACGGGGCGAGGCTGGAAACAGTTTGAGGCTAAGCGCATGCGGACAAAGCGCGCTCAGCTGGGCCCATCGTCTGCTAGGCTGTTCCTTCCCAAGAACATTGCCCTCAATTATCGCACTTAAGACGAATAGGCAGCGTGAGTAGGCGAATGATTTTGCTCGCATTTTAAATTACAAAGATGAGCGTTGTAGCAACCAAGCATGTAAATAAAATATAAAAATAGGCCGAACACGCTCACTCAAGCGAAAAACCAAAAAACATGGATCGTTCGTTGTTACTTCATGACCTAGACACTTTTTCCATCTATAGAAAAAAAAGGGGGCATATATCAACACACTGCGTTCTTTATGCTTCAGATCTGCGGCGAAGCGGTAAGACCGCTGTGAAACTTCAGTGAAGCTGCTCTACACGCCGTGCTCGCGGGAGCTTCTAACTGCTACCAAAATGCAACCTCGTAGACCTCAAACGAGGAGACTTCGAATTATAGGAATGTCAATAGGCGGCTCATCTCAGATGGAAAATGCTAAAGCAACTGGAGTAGCCCCAGCTTCAGTGGACAGAATCACGCGTACCTACCTGGACGAAGAACGGACTGGAGATTATCCTCTCTGTCTCGCCATAAAAACAAGCGAAAAAGACTTGCAGATTGTTGTCTGCGCTAGTGACAACCCGTTCATGACAGTTGGTGAAATAAGGGCTGCCCTCGGCCTTAATGTGTCAGATTAATTAATCTGGCAACGGCTAAGGAAAACGGGGAACAGAAACAGGACAGCTGCGCAGAAGCCCATAATTTCCGGCTGTGCCAGAGAAAAAAGGCAAACCTCAGCTCAAGAGCATCTCCAATGGACCGTCGACGATTTGCGAAACGTCGCGTTTACAGATGAGAGCACCTTCTTCACTCAGTGGGACCAGAATCTAAATGTATACCGGCCAGTCGCAAAAAGGTAAATCAATAAGTTTTGTCTCGTGTTCTCTTGCGGAACACATCTAGCCCGTCTCTGTGTTTTTCTGGACTTCTTACTGCACCTGTGGGGTCTACCGCCCCCTCCATCGCGGTGATGGATGTACAACACCCCAAGGATCCTCCCGGTTCCCGTTCACCCGCGGACATCGGTTCGCGGAAGCGAGGAAATACGTCGAGTGGTAGCGAGGACACAGAGCTGTACTGCGTATCAGGTTACGAGTCCTCGGAAGACAGCTTTCGACTTGTCTAGTACCGCAAGGCCAAACAAAGAATTATCAACTCATCTTCGGCGTCCAGCTCCGACACTGTGAAAACAGCTCCTCAGCGATGGCCTCACTCCATCCTGTTTGTACCACAGAACGCTACCAACAACCTGCGCGTCCTCAACAGCAAGCACTCTCCGTGTATCTAGAAAACACCGTGCCAAATGAGATCAAGGATGTTAGGATAAACACTAGGCGAAACATCCTGGCAATCGATGTGATGAACCCGAGCGCACTGACCATACTACAACATGTAACGCAGCTGGGAAACAACAAGGTCCGATCCATCGTGCCAACGAATGGTGCCACAATAACAGGAGTCATCTATGACATTGACAATGAAATATCTAATAAAACCAGCAAGCGAACACAACGTGATTGTGCATGTTGGTCGCCTCGGCAACTCACGTTGTGTGAGGATAACCTTCAAAGGCGACTGCCTTCCATCCTACGTGAAGGTCGGCCACTTTCGCCACCAGGTTCGACCATTTATTCCAAGACCTATGCAATGCTTCAATTGTCAGAAGATTGGACATGTGAAGGGTGTTTGCAGAAATTCGGCCGTGTGCCCACGATGTGCCGAACCCCACTCAGAAGACAACTGCAGCGCAACCACGTTGAAGTGTCCTAACTGTCAAGGTGATCACTGCGCCTCTTCCAAAGACTGTCCCCAGATCAAGAAAGACATCACCATTCTTAAACAAATGGTGAGAGACAACTCTACCCACAAAGAGGCCGCTGTGAAAGTACGGCGAAGATGACGTCACCGACGAAGGTCTTCACGGCGGAAAACATCAAGCCTTCAGGAAAAGTCACCTCGTCAAGCATCATCATCAGCGGACGTTTCCAGCACTCCGAACACCGATGTTGGAAGGGAGAAAACTGCCAGATCTCTTTCCACAAAGGAATGGCCGCCACTTCCGCGTACACGACCGCCAGAAGAGCCGCAGAAAAAGCCGCCCCCAGTACAGCAAGGTGCTGTATCCGAAGAGTCGCGGAATACAGATGAGCAAGTGATAGCACTTATTAGGCCTTTAATGAATGTCATTCGCGTGCTGCTAAGCAACATGCACACACCGTCTGCCAGAAGTGCGCTTCAAGTACTGGACGCTCTGAGTCCGGTGCTTGCAACCCTTGAGTAGATCATGGCTCCACAGCCTTGGTCTTTTAGGGAAGGGGTCCGACAAGCAGCTATTTTTCAGTGGAATGCCCGCGGACTCAAAGCGCGCCTTTCGGATTTCCGTCGCTTCGTGTATGCCAATATGTTTCCCATTATCGTCATTTGAGAGCCGAACTTATCGATCAAAATCAGGCTTTCTGGATATGAATCATTTATGTCGTCAGCTGTTTATGAAAACAGTAAGGTTTTGGTGTTTATTCGCCGTGACCTCACCTACACTCATCAGCCTGTACCACCTAATGACAGTAATCAATATATGTGCCTAAACGTGAGGAAAAAAAATCTGGCCTTTACTTTTGTAGGCGCCTGCCTATCTCCGTCAAGTCGATTTGATTACAAAAGACTACGGGACATCCTTTCCTCAACTTCCAATCCCTGGGTCATCATTGGAGATTTCAACGCCCATCATACACTTTGGGAAGTCGGATCATCAACGCAAGAGGCAGAGCTCTGGTATCTTTCGCCTACAGTAATGAACTTTGGCTGCTGAATTATGGAAGTCCTACGTTCTTACGTGGCTCCACGTAAAGCAGCTGTCTTGATTTGGCTTTCGTCTCACGAAGCCTAGTCAGACGGGCAGGGTGGTTTGCGGACATAGAGACGCACGGAAGCGACCATATCCCCACGTACATCAAGATCAGAGGATTGAACGCTTCCAAAACACAGGATACGATCCAAAGAGTGAACTGGCCTAAATTTCAGTCTATTTTAAGAACACTGCGACCCCAATTCATCTTTCGACTTGTAAGAGGCAATCAAGAGCGTGGTGCAAGACACTATGTGTACTCTAACATGCTCCTCGAAACTTAATGATTTTGATGTGGAACTAGAACGACTACGAGCAATCCGACGACGTGCTGAACGAAGGTACCGACGTACGAAAACAACGGACGATCTATGGACCGCCAGGCGCACGCAAAAGAAGATACAGCGCCGGTTAGACAAGCTCGAATCGCAACGTTGGGCTGCCTTCTGTGAGTCGCTAGATCCACGCAAGCCTTTATCGCAACTATGGAGAACGGTGCGCGGGCTGCGGAGACTTCCCGTACAGCAATTCCCATTCAAGGCGCTTGCCCTCTCTCAAAAGAGATCGGAGATTGACGTGGCAGAGGATTTCTGCGCCAGATTATCCGGCCAACTCACAGCTACCAACATTTCATCGCCTTCGAGCAGCTACCCGCCACCACGTGATTTCCGGTTGGATCTACCATTCTCGATCCACGAACTCAAGGCAGCATTAGCTTTGTGTAGCCGCACATCAGCGCCAGGACCTGACGGAATTTCCTACCGAACTTTGTGTCACCTGGGGGAGCGAGCGAGAGGAGTTCTTCTTGAGGTGTACAATGAATCTTGGAGAAATGGCACGCTACCAACAACCTGGAAGACAAGTCGCCTTGTTCCACTGCTGAAGCCTGGCAAGTCGCCGTCGGAGCTCTCATCATATCGCCCGATCGCTTTGGCGAGATGTGTGGGCAAAGTAATGGAGAGGATGGTCCTAGGACGCCTGGAGTGGTAGTTGGAGTACCACAACACCTATCCAGATGCCATGGCGGGCTTCCGACGCGGTCGATCATCGATCGATAACGTTGTCGACCTGGTGACCTACATTAAACATGAGAAATGCCGTAAGCGTCTCTGCGCATCCTTTTTCCTCGACGTTAAAGGGGCGTATGACAACGTTACGCATGAATCCATCCTCTCTGCTCTCGCAGAGGTAGGAGTGGGTGGTCGCATGTTTCAATGGATACGGAGCTATCTATCCATGCGATCCTGCTTTGTAAGCACCGAGGAAGGCCATACTTCTCTTCACTATAGCTACCGCGGCGTCCCCCAGGGCGGTGTACTTAGCCCCGTGTTATTTAATCTAACACTAATTGCTCTTCTTGAGCACGTGCCAACCACAGTCAGGCTATCAATGTACGCGGATGACATCTGCATATGGACATCTGCAGTAACACGCCTACAGTTGTGAGCGAGAATTCAGAGAGCCGCCACACAAACTGTTATCTACCTCCGTAATCGAGGCCTGGAAATTTCCTCCGAGAAATGCGCACTAGTGCCATTTACGCGCAAACCCATGGCAAACTACAGCGTAATGATAAATGGCCAAATAATACGACGGGTCCGATTGTACAAGTTTCTAGGTGTCATAATCGACAGCGACTTGTCATGGAGCCCACACATATCATACGTGAAAAACCGGTTGACAGGCATCGGCCACCTGTTCAAGTTTTTCGCTGACAAGACCTGGGGAATGTCGCCTAGTGCCATGTTACATCGGTACAGGGTGCTTTTTCTAGGATTTCTGCGATACAGCTTGCCAGCAATAAATAACACAGGCAAAACGAATCTACGCATAATACAAAGTCTTCAGGGTCAAGTGCTCCGGATCTGTCTAGGCCTGCCTCAGAGTGCTTCAACAGTGGCTACGATAGCAATCGCTAGAGACCACCTTGTCAAGACCCACATTGAAATTGAAGTCCTCAGGACCCATATAAGGCATCTAGCCAGGAATCCTCGTCACCATTTAGCCTCTATACCAGCGGAGAGGCCACACACATCTTTCAGCCAAACGATAACTGCATATGATGAATCATTGCCAGCTTGTTTCACACCGGCTGCGAGACCTTCGATCCCTCCATGGTGCCTCGCTCAGCCAAAAATCAACCTCGCAATACCTGGTATCTCGAAAAAAGTTGATCTGTCATCACCAGCCCTTAGACAGCTCACGCTACTACATTTGTACGAGAACTACCGTGACTCAACGCATATTTACACTGATGGATATGTCCTTCCACGCAGCTCCGCGGCGGCAATCGTCATTCCAGCGAAAGCTACTACAATCAAATTTAAGACGACCCACGCGACAACGTCGACGGTAGCAGAGCTCGCAGCGCTCTTAACTGCCCTTCATCACATTGGTGATGAACCGCCACACAAATGGACAATATTTTGCGATTCGAAGGCGGCACTGCAGTCTCTACTGTCACCTCTACGACGCGGACCGCACGAACAACTAATCTTCCATATTACAGAGACGTTACACCATATAAGTGATGCCAGCCATGAAATAACGTTCCAGTGGCTTCCAAGTCACTGCGGGATTATCGGCAATGAACAGGCGGATCACGCTGCCCGCTCAGCCCATACTGAGGAGCGCCACGTCCCAATTTCTCTTTCTAGAACTGACGCGGCACGGAAGCTCCGCCTACTTGCTGGGCAGTGAGCCGAGTCGTAATAGAATGAGCCACATTTAAGAAATACGCGACTGTACTCACTTGATCTAACATTAAGTCTTCGAGCGCCATCACAGCTTCGCCGTAGAGACGCCGCGCTTTTATATCGACTTTGGTTGGGTGTTGCCTTTACTAAAGCATATGCCTTCCGCAAAGGGATGACCGACACCCCAACCTGTGACCACTGCGGCCATGAAGAATCAATTGACCATATATTGTGCTCCTGCCAGCAGTACAGTCCACAGAGGGCATGCCTTAGCCACGAACTTGACCAACTGGACGACCAACCGCTATCCGAAAAAAGAATTCTACAACATCGAAAGGACCTACCGTCGCAGAAGAAGGCCGTGCATGCGCTTTTGCGCTTCTTACAATCTACCGGCCTGTGTGAAAGACCTTAACTGGAACGCCATGTGTGTGTGTGTCTCCATGTGTTCACGTTCCTTTTTTTTTTGCGTTTTCCTCTTTGTCATCTTTCTAACCCCTATCCCGCATCCCCAGTGTAGGGTAGCAAACCGGAGACTCACATCTGGTTAACCTCCCTGCGTTTCCTTTTCATTCTCTCTCTTCTTCTTCTTTATTAAACACGATATAATTTTGCTACGCACTGTTATTAATTCGCATTAAATATTACTTTTTTTAAGGTATGACCTCCATTACGTCCACGACGTTAAGGCAAGTGGCCGAATATCTGTGAACGTGTGGGGGTCCTCACGAAGGATGGCCTCGGGCCTCCTCACTTCATTGATGATCAGCTGTGCTCCGCAATATATATTCCCATCAGTGACCAGCAGCTCCATCCTCACGTGCTGGATGGACCCAGCATAGATGAAGATTTCCTGCTACGGCATGACCTTTCACCAATCCACACGGCGCACCCAGTGACCGCACACCTCGAAGACCTTGGAGTGATGACGCTAGATGTGCCGCTAAAGGGCTGTCCCAAACATTACATAAAATGTTTGGGGCAAGTTAAAAACCAACATGTAAAAATGGGCCTCCATACCGCTACTCCTGATGAGTTGTGGGAGGCCACCAGCAGACAGTGGGAAGAGGGGAAGGCCGACAGCGACCTTGCGCGGGCGCTCTACAACTCTCTACGACGACTCATATCTGGCGTGGTCGGGAATGACGATGATTTCACCCGCTATATAACGGCCTCTGTGCGCCCATTAATGGTCAAATAATTTTTTTGTTTCTTAGCATTTCAGCAAGAATGAAGCGCATAATATAATGATTTACGAACTAAATTACCGTTGTTTCACTGAGATGCAGGAAAAGTGCTGCAAATTGTTTGAAATTAGCGCAGAATATTTCTTACGGTCCTCAAAAATAATGCGCGAGACAGGCCGAGTTTTTAGCAGCCTCCATTTGCGGTGATATCCCATTTTGTTTGTCTTTCTCCTTGATGTATGCGGGGAGGATTTTGATAGATGTCGCAAACTGCCCTGAAAACGTCGTGCAGAGCAGCATCTCTGAAGTTTCACAGTCGTTTTATAGCTCCACAATTTTATTTCTCTATGGCTTCACCTCCGCTCGGAAACAAATACGCAGTGTGTTGATAACTGCCCTTTTTTCTTCTAGACATGAAAAAAGTGTTTACGTCAGGAAGTAACAAGCGAACGATCTGCGTTCTTTGAATTTTCGCGATTGATCGTGTTCGGTCTATCTTTATATTTCATTTCCTTGCTTGGATGCTACGACGCTGATCTTCGAAACATAAAACGCCAGCAAAACCATTCGCCTACTCACGCTGCCTATTCGTATCAGGTACGATAATGGGGCATGACGTCCTTAAAAAGCAACAGTCTAAGATACGGTGGGCATAGCTGAGCGCGCTTTGTCCGCACGCGCTTAGCCTCAAACTGTTTCCAGCCTCGCCCCGTCTTACGGCGCTGACGCATGGAAAAGTCGCCGCTCGCGCACGCCTGTTAATGATTTGGGCGCCTGTACGTTGTGCGCAGTGCTTGTGTCTTCGAAATTGCCCTGGAGCATTTTTTCAAGTCTGAGACGAGCTCAAACGCTCCGCAGTGTTCGTCCCTGCGTCTGTTAGGTACTCGTGCTTTGTGATGTGTTGATGCCGATATCCGACTTACGCTCTGCAGGTCCCCCACAATGTGGATACATTCAAAAACGACATGCAAAGAGGCGGTAACGAAAAGCCTCTTCAGTGTTATTATGTGAATTAGTGCTTCCTGTGCGGCAGTGCTTATATTTCCTACTTCTACTTGTCACGCTTCTACTTGTCACAGAAGGAGTTTGTTGCATAGCCTTTCATTTAGGTTCACTTGTTGAGTTGTAGCTTACCTTCCAAATCTGTAAGGAATGTGGCAAGAGGTTTTTAATTCGTTCCCGTGTTATGTTGGTGCGTTGTGTTTGAAAGACCAGACAAGCACGGAGTGATTCTTAAGTTTCAGTTGGTATCAGCAGTTGATTTTCAGCGCCAATAATTGAACGGGGTTGTACGAGATAACTTTGTAGAAGACCAAAAGAAGGCACAAGTATTCAAGTGTGTGGAATGACATTTGCGCACTTCTTCAGCTGCCCCAGTCTCTTTCGGCATGCCGAGCAGAAATGAGGGCCAGACAACTGTCGGCAAAAGCGACGGGCAATTCCGAAAACATTGGCTCTGTTCATGTTCCGCGTCATGCGATATGAAGACAAAACTGAGCCTCGAGAAGCGCTTCGTCAGATTAACTGCCTCCCTCTTATATCGCATGACACGGTGCAAAAAGAGGTTAAGGTCGTTTTAATGGCGAGATGCGACAACCATTTGCGGAAGCCATCGTCTTCAATTGGCTGACGCTGAAGCCGCGGCCACGACTATCACCCGCGCTCGACACCACAGGCACCGACTGCCTCTGTTACGTCAGCCGTGTGGAGAAAAGGATATTGGCGCAAATCTTTGCAGTGTTTGTTCATTCTTCAAATCTGCCGCCACACTGCTTCATCGCTTTCTTTGCGATGCAAGACGCTGCCAGATTTGCCTCGATTGATCGCTTCCAGACATACCTGACTCTACGTTGTTCCAGAATGTTCTAGTAACTTTGCACGCTTTTTCTCGAAATTTCGCTATCAGCTTAAAATTGACCACGGCCGACAGCGGGGGCATTCTGTTCGACGACCGCCGAGCAGGCTTGCTGCTACGCCGCCGCCGAGTGAATCTGTCCATTGTGGGCGCAAGTCAGCCAAAATAAAGAGTTTTGTTTAGACACCATTTAAGTGGTCTTTCTGCTCTCCGGACGGCAGTCACCACTCTGTTACATCTGGCGGAGGGGCTGGGTAGCCTTCCATGTTCCGAACACCCCCTTCAAGCTGTGAAACCAGCCCTCTGCGCTTCGCACCGGAGGACGAGCCAGCAATTAACCGAGCCAGCAGACGTCTTCAAGGAGAGAAGCCTGAGTTCGGGGCCCTGCCGGACTGCACCCGACAACGAAAAGACGCTGCTACGAGCACCACAACCTCGTCAAAGATGTAAACACTGATCATACTGACAGCTGCGGGTGCCGCCAGATTTCAGTGGATTCCTAGGCGAAGGCCTCAAAGAATGGTTGAACCAGTTTTAGCGCGTGGCATCATTCATCAAGTTGAATGATGCGGCAAAAATTGGGCACGCATTTTTCGCACTGGAGGGCTCAGCACGTTCGTAGTACGGAAACCACGAGACGTCCTTAACGACATAACTTTTCAAGAAGGAACTTTTGAAGGTATTCACCTGTGTCGTGAGGAAAGAAAGCTGAACGACTCCTCGAATCCAGGATCCAGATTTCGAACGAGCCCGTCTGCGGTTACTTTGAGGAGATGACCGACGAAAAGAAAGTTCAGTATGTATTGCGCGGTGTAAAAGAACTTTTTATTGGCAGCCTCCTCCGCAAGCCGCCAGAGACAGTCGACGAATTCATGCAAGAATCCTGCACGGTCGAGAAGACCCTCGACTTCCGGGCTCGGCAGTACAACCGCCCTTCATATGTCTGTACAAGCTGTCTGGACACGACGACCACCACCAGCGACAACTTGTGGGACGTGATCCGCGAAATCGTCCGCGAGGAGCTCGCAGATTACTGTCTTCCTCCCCACAGCCGAAAGCAGCAACTCTCATGGATGTGGTACGGCAAGTAGCGCAACAAGCGCTTGGCACCCCGGCGGCCACAGAATACCAGGTGATCACCATGCAGTACACACTCCTAAGACACAGCGACAACCCCAACGTCCTCTCCGGCATGAACAACTTGTTCTCGAACGCCGCCTCGCTGCCCCCGCCCGCCCAGCCTAAGAGTGACGCTCAAGCCCCCGGAAATGCGACGCCTAGAGGACTTCCGACAACCGGCCTTTGCGTTTCCTTTACGGTGAGGCCGGCCATATTCTTCGTCACTGCCCGTACCGATGTATCGGTCTTTGATGATTGGACGTTGACGCCCCACGACCGTGCTTCGGCCAACGTCCTCAGGAAATCGACGAGTACCTGCGCCGAAAAGAGTACAAGCCGAACCGCCTTTCGCGCTCACCATCGCCGTCAACCTTGCGCTTTGCGTCGCCACGCCGCAGCTACGCAGCCGCGGTACGAGGAAGTTCTCCCAGCCCCCGTAGGGGAAACTAAAGGCAGCAACCTTATGAGGTGAGGTTGCTCACGTGCGAAACGCCGAGGATCCTGCATGGACCAAGCTCCAAGAAGACGCTGCGTCCGCTACGCCGCATCAAGAAGCTATAAAATCGCTGCACCGACGCTCCACAAAATGACAACCCCGACCACGACGCGAACTGCCTTCAAAATGACACCGCCACCCAGAAAACCTTACACGACACGCCCCACCCGCGAACAGCATACGCGACGAAGCCGTGACCCGACGCCGAGGGCCACGTTCAATTAAAGAACCAGGACATCAAGGGGAATATGCAGTTGCTTCTAGACCGACGAATCAGTATCGCAAGAGGCATCGCAGATTTCCGCAATTGTGTAGCCGCAGTACTGCTTACTAACTTCAGCCATGAATACCGGCACATTTACAGAGGAACGACGATTGCTTTCTTTGACGAAATATCCGACATACGAGACTCCTTCGCCCTCTCCAACCTATCCGCAGACGATTCGCCTGATGAAGAGAACTCGCCCACTTTCGACATACAACCCAGCCTTGCCCCGGAATAGACAAAACTAGATCCGCAATGTGCTTCGAAGCTACAGTGAGTATTTTTCTTCATCGCCGAAGGTCCGACAAACGTCAATTGCCAAGCATCGCATTATACCCGGCCAGCACGCCCGACCTCTCCGTCAAAAACCCTACCGTGTCCAGCCGCGAGAACGACAAGCCATCCGGTACAAAGTGGGAGAAATGCTTCGCGAATACGTCATCAAACCTTCAAACAGCCCATGGGCGGCACCGGTTGCTCTAGTGGGAAAGACGGCGCACTTCAAATCTGCGTTGATTACCACCGCTTGAACAACATAAGAAAGAAGGACGTCTACCCCCTCCCCCCCCCCCCCCCCCCATCGACGACACACTGGACCGGCTCTGTAACACCAAGTATTTCTTTTCGATGGACGTCAAGAGCACTTACTGGCAAATCGAGGTCGATGAAAGAGGTTGCGAGAAGACGGCATTCATCACTCCGGATATGCTCTTCGAGTTCAAGGTGAAGCCATTTGGTCTCTGTTCCGCACCAGCGATGTTTCAGCGAGTAATGGATACAATGCTGGCAGGCCTGAAGTGGCAAATTTGTCTAGTATATTTAGATGACGTCGTTGTCTTCGCCTCGAACTTTGAAGAGCACCTAAATGACTTCGGACAGTACTAGACGCCATGAAGTTGCATGGCCTAACCTTGAAAGCAGAGAAGTACCACTTTGCCTATGAAGAGCAGCTGCTTCTAGGCCACATCGTAAGGAAGGAATGAGTACGCCGAGACCCGCAGACAACAGCAGCTATTCAACAGTTTCCACCGCCGGCCGAGAAAAAAGCAATGCGCAGATTCCTCGGACTCGGCGCATATTACCGAAGATTTGTGAAAAACATTTTGCGCATCGCGGAGCCTCTGAGCCAACTGAGGAAGGAAGACGCGCAATTTAAATGGGAAGCGCCGCAAGCAGAAGCCTTCAAAGAACTTCAGCGTCGTTACAGTGCCCACTGATCCTGGCGCAGTTAGATGAGACCACCGATACGGAAGTTCATACCGACGCAAGCAATATAGGTCTAGGTGCCGTACTCGTTCAAAAAAGCAACGCGCTGGAGAAAGTCATCGTATACGCTAGCCGTTCCCTTTCCAAAACTGAGGCTAACTATTCGACAACTTAGAATGACTACCTTGTCATCATATGAGCTACGTCGAAATTCCTCCCCTACCTGTACAGACGAGCGTTCAAGGTGGTTAGCCAACACCATGCGCTGAGCTGGCTTGCGAATTTGAAGGACTCCTCTGGCCGACTCGCTCGATGGAGTCTGCGCCTTCAGTAATTTTACGTCACCCTCGTTTACAAGTCCGGACGCACGCACACTGACGCCGATTGCCTCTCACGAGCCCCTGTAGATGCACCACCGTCGGACGACAATGAGGACGCCTTCCTGAGACCCATCAGCCCCAGCTCTTCTGCTCAGCAGCAACGTTTGGACGTCGACCTAAAACGCCTCATCGAGTACTTGCAAGACAAAGTTTCTTCACCCCATCTCAATCACGCGAGGACTGTCTTCCTTCTATGTACAGAATGATGTCCTTATGGAGAACTTCGCAGCGAACAAAACAGCCTACCTCCTTGTTGTGCCTGCTTGTTTCCGCAGAGAATTTCTACAGGCTTCAATCTACGAGCCGACAGCTGATAATCACGGGTTTCCTCGCACCTTCTGCAGCATTCAAGACAAGTATTACTGGTCCCTACTGTCTACCGATGCCGCAATTTTTGTGAGAACCTGCTGAGATTTTCATTGACGAAAGGCGCCTCTCACCCGACGTGCAGAATTTATGAACCCCATTGAATCCCCTCAAGGCCCTTTCAACTGATCGCTATGGACTCTCTTCGACGTTTCCCAAAGTCAACGTCTGGAAATAGGTAGATTGTTATAGCGACCGACTACCTAACACGCTACGCCGAGGCAAGAGCCTTACGGAACATAGCAGCAGCAGAAGTCGCCAAATTTTTCGTGCAGTCAATTCTTCTGCGACACGGTGCCCCCGATGTGATCATCACGGACCGAGGAACAGCATTCACAGCGGAACTAACGTAAGCCATCCTGCGCTACAGCCAAACCAGCTTCCGGAGGACAACTGAATACCATCCGCAGACCAACGAACTGACCGAGCGCCTGAACAAAGCCTTCGCCGATATGCTCGCCATATATGTCGAAACCGAACACAAGACCTTGGACGTCATCCTGCTTTAAGTCGTCTTCGCTTACAGCACCGCAGTGCAGGAGACCACCCAGATGACGTCTTTTAGGCTCGTCCATGGCAGGGAGGCCACGACCACGCTAGACGCCATGCTGCTCTACGTTACCGAATAAGAGAACATTGACGTCGTCGCCTACCTTTAACGCGCAAATGAAGCTCGAAGGCTTGCCCGATTACGGATAAAAGACCAGCAGCGGACCGACGCCGTACTCTACAACCAACAAAGACGCAACGCGAAATAACAAGCCAGGAGACCAAGTCTGGGTTTGGACGCCCATTCGCTGCCGTGAATTGAGTGAAAAGCTTTTGCGCAGCTATTTCGGCCCGTACACGGTTTTTCATCGGCTGGGTGATCTGGGTGATGAAGTCATTTCTGACGCAATAACTGCATTTTAGCGAAGCCGCGTACGACCAGAAGTTTTCTATGTCTTCCGTCTGAAGCAGTATTATGCGCGCTAAAGGACGCTGCATTTCCACACTCTGTGTTTATTTTCGCACGATTTGATTTATTTGTTGCTAGTCGCATTATTTGTTTTAATGCATCGAGTCGATGCACCTTTGAGAGAGGAGTAATAACGCGAATCTTTGCAGTGTGTGTTCATTCTTCAAAGCTGCCAGCACGCCACTTTATCGCTTTGTTTGCGACGCAAGACGCGACTAGATTTATCTCGATTTATCGCAGCCAGGCACAGCTGATTCTACGTTGTTCCAGATTGTTCTAGCAGCTTTGCAGGCTTTATCTGCAAAGTTCGCTATCAGCTTTGAATTGTCATCAAAAGTTCTCCTGGCGAATAATTGAAAATTGCCTCAATTTTTTATCATTCACCTTAATTCATATCAAACAAAACTATGTACCACTTTTTCAGCGATTGCGTAGAGGTAGAGCATCCCTCTCGCGTGCAAAAGGACCTGGATTTGAATTCCGGGGAAGCACTATACTCCACCGGGTTTGAAAGAAAAAATCTCCGCTTGTCGATGGAATTGCACATCCAGGCCGGGGGTGCACCTGATCTCGGTGACAATAACCGACAACGCCCTTTCTCCCCAGAATGGGATTTGGCCACCCTGGTATAGTACTTGGTCTTCTATGATCAAACAATTAACCCTCGGTCCACAGCCCCGAGCGGCTCCTGAGCAACTGAGCAAGGCGGCGCTCCGTCCTGTGACTCAGCGGAGGGTGCTAAGAATCTCTGTCTTCAGACAGTGCGCCACTGGAATCTGAACCTTCCAATGTTTAACGATACAACCTCATCTTGAAGCTAGCCTAGCACAGTTGTTCGAGGAACTGGGGGGCATCAAATGGGATTTAATAGGCCTTAGTTAGGTTAGGGCAGATGAGGCCTATACAGTGGTAAATGGCGGGCTCGTACTATGCTATTGTGCATTAGCGGACTGACGAGGAACAACGTGGGGGATTCCTAATCAATCAGGATATAGATGGCAAAGTAGAGAAGTTCTATAGTATTAACCAGATGGTGGCAGCTACCATAATTAAGCTCGATAGATGCTACAAGCTCAAGGTGGTGCAGGCCTACGCGTCTAAATCCAGCCATTATGACCACATTCTCGAAAGCTTCTATAAAGACGAGCAACCGGCAATAAGCGAAGTAAAATCACAGTACACTGTACTGATGGGCGACTTCAATGCGATGGTGGGCAAGAAGCGGGCTGGCGCCCAAGCGGTAGGCGACTATGGGATAAGTTCTATAAATAACAGGAGAGAGTTAATAATAGAATTGGCAGATAGAGAAATGACTTACAGATCACGAATAGCTTCTTACGCAAACGGGAGAACAGGAAGTGGGAGAGCCCAATGGTGAGAGTAAAAATGAAAGACTTCGTACTATGCGCTAGCCCTCGTATCATGCAGAATGTGGAGGTCCTCGAAAAGGCGCGTTGTAGCGACAAAGAATGCTGAGGTCTTGGTTTAGCCTGGACTTGGAGAGGGAACAGAAAAAGCTAGTTAAGAGGAAGTGCATTTACAGTTTAGCGGTAAGAGGGAATAATAATAATAGTAATAATAATTGGTTTTTTGGAGGAAAGGAAATGGCGCAGTATCTGTCTCATATATCGTTGGACACCTGAACCGCGCCGTAAGAGAAGGGATAAAGGAGGGAGTGAAAGAAAGGAAGAATAGGTGCCGTAGTGGAGGGCTCCGGAATAATTTCGACCACCTGGGGATCTTTAACGTGCACTGACATCGCACAGCACACGGGCGCCTTAGCGTTTTTCCTCCATAAAAACGCAGCCGCCGGGGTCGGGCTCGAACCCGGGAACTCCGGATCAGTAGTCGAGCGCCCTAACCACTGAGCCACCGCGGCGGGGCTAAGAGGGAAAATTTAGGAATTCAGGATAGGGCTGCAATAGAGATATTCGGCTTTGACTGTGGAAAACGATCTCAATGTTCAAAAAATGAACGATAATCTGTCACATATATTAAGGAGCCTAAATTAAATTTTAAAAGAAAATGGTGTGAAGAAGACGACGTGAATTAACCAAAGGTTAAAGAAGAGGAAGAAGAAGCATTCGGTGAGGTAGAGAGAAATGATTGGTGGAGAAGCATTCGGCGAAGTGGAGAGAGATGATTGGTGGAGAAAAGAAGAAGACGACGACAAGGCTTACGTGGACTAACACCGAGGCTATAAAAGGGCGAGGGAGAGCGAGGCCCTGGGGGGGGGGGGGGGGAACAGCAGAGAAGCGGAGGCTCCAGCGGGTCAGGGACGCTTCGGATGGAAGAGAACGACTCCGGCTACTGCTCCGGTGAGCTTGAGTTCTACGACATCGCATCGTGGACTTCGTGCCCTGCCTGAGCCCGTTCTGGAGAGTCTACAGAGGACGCTACCACCTGCTACGGCCAGGGCTGTCTCCAGCGCTGTTGCAGCCCATCCGGGTGGTGCCCTCAACGCCAACAACACCGGCATCATCTCCACGAGCGCTTGGACCTGGAGCTTGTACGACGCAGCCAGCGACGCCAGCCTGAGCACGTCGAACACCACCAGCGACGCCAGCCCAAGCACGGCGAACGGCGCCTCGACGCCGCCTACAGGGTCCATACAACGCCGCAGCCACACCGAACCAACCATGAGCATGAACGCCGACCACGAATAGTAGAACGCTAGTAGTAGACGCTGGTAGTAGTGTGCCCGGGTCGTGTGTTTTTATAGCCTTTTGTGTTGTGTTAGTTTTGTTAGTTTTGTGTTCTAGTGTGTGTGTCGCGTAGGGTGTATTAAATGTGCGTTTGTGTGGGTACACCCGTCGCCTAGTCCATTCTTTCGGTCCGAGTGTTCTCCGGAAAGATCCGTGACAAAGATAAGTGGCGAGCCTGCCAGGATATACATTTCCTTTTTCTTTTTTGCTTTGTCTCGGATTTTTCTGATCTCTAGACGGCAGAAAGTATGGACTTGGCAAAAACCTTAGAGCTGGCGCTCAAGCTAGGGTTAAGCAAAGAAGAAGCGATGCGTCTCTGTGACGAGGAGAAAGAGGCAAAAAGGCAGAGAGAGGAAAGGGCGCAAGCACGCGCAGACGCTCGTGAAGCAGAAGAACGCGAGGCGAAAAGAGCTCCTGAGGCAGAAGAGCGAGAAGAGAAAAGAGCTCGTGAAGCAGAAGAGCGCGAGGCGAAAAGAGCTCGCGAGGCAGAGTGAAGAGCTCGCGAGGCGGAAGAGCGAGAAGAGAAAAGAGCTCGCGAGGCAGAAGAAAAGGAGAAAAGAAGGATAGAATAAACAATAATAATAATTGGTTTTTGGTGGAAAGGAAATGGCGCAGTATCTGTCTCATATATCGTTGGACACCTGAACCGCGCCGTAAGGGAAGGGATAAAGGAGGGAGTGAAAGAAGAGAGGAACAAATAGGTCCGTAGTGGAGGGCTCCGGAATAATTTCGACCACCTGGGGATCTTTAACGTGCACTGACATCGCACAGCACACGGGCGCCTTAGCGTTTTTCCTCCATAAAAACGCAGCCGCCGCGGTCGGGTTCGAACCCGGGAACTCCGGATCAGTAGTCGAGCGCCCTAACCACTGAGCCACCGCGGCGGGGCGGTAGAACGGGAGAAGGAGTTTATTTTGTGGAAACAGGCGCATGTCGCGGGAGGATATGAGGAGATCATGGACAATGATCAGCGTTCCTTAGTGGGTACAGAATCTCCTAGACCAGCCAGAGTTTGCCCAAGGAAGCTGATGGCTCCTTTTGATGACAAGAGAGATGATTTGGGTGCATATCTGCAAAGATTCGAGCGGATAGCTTTGGGGCAAGGCTGGGAGCGCACTGAATGGGCCACGGCATTAAGCATGTGTTTAGTCGGAGAGGCACTGAATGTGTTTGGAAGGATGCCTGCTGCTGATTCCAAGGGCTACGAGAAAGTCAAAAAGGCACTCCTCCAAAGATTTAGGCGAACGGCAGAGGGTTTTCATGACAGATTTCGCACCGCGAAACCTGAGGATTCGGGAACAGCTAAGCAGTTTTCCCGCAGGCGGACCAACTATTTTGATAGGTGGCTTGATATGTCAAACACTGAAAAGACTTTTGAAGGTGTGCGTGACAAGGTGGTCACAGAGCAATTTTTAGCGTGTTGCAGATCAAAGCTCGCGCTATTCCTAAAGGAAAGAAAGTTCTGTTCATTAGAAGAGTTTGCAGACACTGCAGACCAATTCCTCGAGGCTCAAGGGCTAAGAAATTTGAGTAAGGCAAAGGAGGAAACCCAAAAGCTCCTAGAGACAGATGCGGCAAAACTAAGAGCTTATGGCGGTGCGTCTAAGCCGCCAGTAAGGTGTTTTCTTTGCGGCAAGGTGGGACACCGTGCAGCTGACTGTCGAACTAGTAGTGCTGCCCAAAAAACACAGATTGTGTGTCAAGGTTGTAAGAGGAGGGGTCATACTCTGGATGAGTGCCGATACAGAACGCAGGACCAAGCTGCATGCGTTGTCGACTCAAGGGTAGAACTTGTCACGCCACCCGAAGTTCCACAGCTGAAAGGAGAGAAAAACGCCGCTGGAAAATGAGGCAGTGAGTGGAACACCCAAGTCGAAAGCAGCAATGCCAGTGGTGGTTGGGCAAATAGGGGACCGTACTATATTGGTGCTTAGAGACAGCGGAGCTAACACAGTTTTGGTTCGTACAAGCCTGGTGAAGGACGAGGATCTTACAGGGGAAGCGTCGGCCATCACTCTTGTAGATAGCACAGTGAGGTACCTTCCTGAAGCCAGGATCCTAGTGTCCACGCCATATTATACTGGGCAGGTAGTGGCAAAATGTGTAGACCAACCCATCTACGATCTCATCTTGGGAAACATTATGGGTGCAAGAAGCGTTGAAGACCCCGATCCCGAGTGGAGGATGTTCGACGGTGAAGAACATCCAAAGGAGGAAGTGCCTGCGACAGCTCAGACGGGCGAAGTCAGTTTCTCGTCGGCAGTGGAGACAAGAGCTCAAGCGACAGCCCGAGCAACGCAGCGTCCGCTCTCTGCTCCTGTTACGATGTGCCTGAGCGTAACACCAGGCGAAATTGCAATTAGGCAAAAGGAAGACCCGAGCCTTAAGTCCTGCTTCGAAAGAGTCGGGGAAAAAGTGAAAACAAAGAAGAGTCGCACGTCCTTCGAATATCAATTGGTAAATGGTCTTCTGCACAGGGAGTGCATATTTAGTTCAGGAAGGCGGGTCCAACCACTGATGTTACCGAGAGATATGCGAGAGGCCGTGCTGCGCTTAGGACATGACGCCATTATGGCCGGACACCAAACAGTTCAAAAAACGGTGTCTAGGATCACCGAGGAGTTCTTTTGGCCGGGTGTTCAGAGTGACGTTAAGCGCTTTGTTCGCTCATGTGATGTGTGCCAGCGCACAGTTCTGAAGGTAAGAGTTGGTACCGTACCTCTGGGCAAGATGCCAGCCATCGACCAACCGTTTGGGCGAGTTGCAATCGACCTTATGGGGCCAATCTCTCCAGTATCCGCCAAAGGCAATAGATATGTGCTTACTCAAGTTGACGTGGCCACTCGTTATCCTGACGTTATTCCACTGAGAACTATTGAAGTATCCAAGTAGCGGAGGGTCTTGTGGAAATGTTTTCGCGTTATGGGTTCCCGAGGGAAATTTTGAGCGACCGGGGCTTGAACTTCACATTGGAGCTAATGAAGGAGGTTAACCGCCTTTTGTCAGTAAGACAGTTACTGACGACGCCTTACCATCCCATGTGTAATGGGCTTGTAGAGCGGTTCAACGGCACCCTCAAAAATATGATCAAGAAAATGTGCCAAGAGAGACCTACTGATTGGGATAGATATCTCCTAGCTCTTTTGTTCGCTTACCGCGAAGTACCGCAAACGAGTCTTGGTTTCTCGCCCTTTGAGATGTTGTATGGGAGAACCGTTAGAGGTCCACTTACAATACTCAAGGAGATGTGGGCTAATAAGGAGATTGCATCAGATCTCAAGACAACTTACACATACGTTCTTGAGTTGCGGGACAAGTTGGAAGAAACATGCAGGCTTGCCCATCAAGGCCTGGAAAGGACGCGCGAACGCTATAAGAGCTACTATGACAAGAAAGCCACTCACAGGAATTTGAATCCGCGCGACAAGGTTCTCCTCTTGCTACCCACGGATCATAATAATTTACTGATGCAGTCGAAGGGCCCTTATCTTGTGACGCAGAAGAAAAACGACATCAATTATGAGTTACTGATAAATAACACCAAGAAGGTGTTCCATGCAAACATGTTGAAAAAGTACAAAGAAAGAGTTCCCGTTCAGTGCGCCCCCGAGGTAGCATGCTCGCTAGTAGCCGAGGAAACAGATGATGTTGTCGAGATGCCCACAAGCAGTGGTAAGAAAACTGCAGGTTTGGATAAGGTGTTAGTTAAACCCAATTTGAACGAAGACCGAAGTTCACAGAAGAAGGCTCTACTCCAAAGCAAAGAGGATGTGTTTTCAGATGTGCCGGGCAAAACGGATGTCATATGTTGCAGACTAGATCTCTCTACAGATAGACCAATCAGCGTGAAGCAATACCCACTACCTTTAGCAGTTCAAGAATCAATAGAAAAGGAGGTGCGGGATATCTTGGAGCTTGGTGGGATTGAGAGGTCGTGGTCAGCATACAATGCGCCTCTTGTGGTTTTCGGCGGCTAAATGACATCATAATACCCAATGCAGAACCCATAACAAGAGCGGACGTGGTGTTCGCTATGGTGGCTCACAAAAGGTTTTTTCTAAGTTTGACTTAGCTAAAGGGTATTGGCAAATACCAATGGAAGATTCTTCTAAAGAGAAGACTGCCTTTTCGTGCTCGGCGGGTTTATTCTAATTTAAATTCATGCCTTTTGGTTTGTAGACAGCATCTGCAATATTTACGAAGCTGATGAGGAAGTATTTGGATGGGCTGCAAAATGTAGAACACTATATTGATGACATCCTGGTGGCAACAGATACGTGGGAAGAGCATGTAATTACATTAGAAAGACTATTTGATAGAATTCAGTTAGCCAGGTTGACCGTAAAACCGGCGAAATGTGAGGTGGGCTTTGAAGCCACTTCTTTTCTCGGTCACAAGCTGGGGATGGGCCGCATCGGAACGAAAGATGACATCTTAAACAAAATACAGCAGGCCCAGACACCGACGAATAAGAAGAAGGTACAGTCGTTCCTGGGATTAACGGGATACTTCAAGGAGTTTATTCTCGATTATGCCCACATTGCCGACCCGCTTGTCGAACTCACTAAGAAGGGGGCAAGCAATAAGCTGACTTGGACTGCTGAACATGAAAATGCATTCGTGATGTTAAAAAGGTGTATGGCAATACCGCCCGTTCTGCTTCCTCCGAATATGGATAAAGAGTTTGTGTTTCGCAATGATGCATCAGACCGAGCTTTAGGAGCCGTATTCTTGCAAGAAGAGAATCGCCTGCTACATCCGGTATTTTTTGCAAGCAAGAGATTATCGGTTAGTGAACGCAACTACTCCACCGTTGAAAAGGAATGCTTGGCGGTGGTGTGGGCGGTAAAGAAATTCCACATTTATCTGTATGGGAGACATTTCAGGATTCAGACAGATCATCAGCCGCTTGAATACTTAACCAAGGCCAAAATGAACAATAGTAAAGTTATGAGATGGAGTTTGGCCTTGCAAGAATACTCCTTTCAAGTGGAGTATATTAAAGAAAGAGATAACGTTGGAGCTGACTTCATGAGTAGAGCCCACTGAACAGTTCTAGGTATCTCTGGCATGTATCTGGTTGTTGTTGTTGTGTTAATGTATCTCTGGGATTTATCTTGTTGTTGTTGCTGCTGTTGTTGGTGTAATGTGATTATACAACGCTGTGTGTTGTGGACAGGAACATGTTTATTAAGGACTCTGTGCGAACAGCGGCAGTGTTGTGTTAGTGTTCTGGAAACGCAATTCTGTGTGCTGTGTTAGTGGTGTGCGTTTGGTGTGTGCTGTACCTCTCCGGTGTTGTGTGTGCTGGGTTCAGAATCGCTCAGCAGATAGGTGGTTGGCTGGATGGCTTGAAGATGAGGATGACGTGAGCAGTTTTTCATGGAAAATGTCTTGAAAGAGGGGCCCTTGTCACATATATTAAGGAGCCTAAATTAAATTTTAAAGGAAAATGGTGTGAAGAAGACGACGTGAATTAACCGAAGAATAAAGAAGAGGAAGAAGAAGCAGTCGGTGAGGTGGAGAGAGATGATTGGTGGAGAAGCATTCGGCGAATTGGAGAGACATGATTGGTGGAGAAAGAAGAAGACAACAAGGCTTACGACGGTCCTGCTGCTAGGGGTTCCTGCTGCTGGTCGCTGTTCTGTTGACGTGGCTCAACTACCCAGGCTGCGGGGCAGTGGCTAAGTACCTGGCGGTGTTGCTCTAGCTTGCTAAATTTCTCCTTTTTGTCTGTGCCTCTTTGCTTCTGTTCTGGGGTGATTCGGTGCGGGACGAGAGCTTAATGTCTACTTCTTCTCCTGGCCAGGGGTTTTCCCCTTAAAACTTAAAGAAGGGAATTGCGCTAAAAAAGACATGGACGAGAAAAGACAAGGACGGGCGCAATCTCGCGACTGATTTTATTCAGAAAGAACACAAATATATATACACCTAGATTCTTATCCAATCATTGCCTAAGCGCACATGCCAGGAACGTTTTCTCTTTCTTATACAAATTGATACTAGAATCGCTTACGCATTCATCACCGGACTTATCAATGAATAAAGCCTCTGCGAGTTCACGTGCTACCTGGTTACGACTGCGCCTTAAGATTTTTGTTCTAGCCAGCAAAGGCTGGCATGCTTTATCAGGCGTAGCCAAAGGGCATGCGCCGCAATGTAAGGGCAAATTTGACCCTTTTCCGTTAACCATAGAAAGCTTGTGTTCCCTTAGTCGTTCATTTATACAACGGCCCGTCTGGCCGATGTAAACTTTTCCACATGCCAGGGGAATTTCATACACAGCCCCGACAGAACACCTGACAAACTGGGTGGCGTGACGTTTCGTGCAGTCTCGCACGCATTCCTCGCCGGAGACAATCCGGGGGCACAAAGAGGCCAACTTGCGCGGGGCAGAAAATACCACCGGCACACCGTAGCGATTGGCTACATTCTTTAGGTTGTGGGACACCCTATGAATATAGGGGACAACCGCCGGTCTGGTCTTCGGTTGACCGCCACCTTCTTGAGTTGTTCTAAGTTTCAAGCTTTGCAGAAGCTTCTCTGCCACAGCAACCACAACGGAAACGGGAAAACCAGCTTTCTGTAACATGCCAATCTGATTGTTGAGGCTGTCCTTTACCAGGTGAACACATGATTTCTGCAGGGCTTCCTTCAGGCACAGCATAACAATGGCGCGTTTAACCGTCTTAGAATGAGCAGACTCAAATGGCAACAGGTCTTTCCGGGCTCGTGGTGAGTATATCCAACACGTGTGATCTGGTGTTAAAGTGATGTTAATATCTAAAAACTGCAATCGATCTTGTTCAGGTAATTCGTGGGTGAAGGTTAGACCCCTCCCGTGTCGTTTAAAGACAGATAAGGTCTCTTGCACGGTAACCTCAAGTATCTGCATGCCGAAGACAGTCAACTGTGGTAAGGGACGCCGAAGAAGTCGTCTCTTTCTTCAAAGAACATCAGCTGATGCTTCTACAGGCAGACAAGGAGGGAGGATTTGCCGTGCTACCAGAGGGGATGTTTCACAACAAGGCCGTTGAAGCCGTCGGAAGGAACTTTGTCACCAAAAACGTGAGGACTTCCAAGGTGAAGGCTCAAGCCATAGAACTGTGCAAGGACTTAGCTTTAGATAGACTTTCAAGAGCTGTTAACAACTGTAAACGCAACAGCCTAGAGCTGTTTTTTACCGTGAAGACGCACAAAGATGACAAGCCGTTCCGGTGTATTGTGAGTGAAAGGGATACGTGGCAACGAGATATTAGCTCTTTTCTCCAAAAGTGTTTAAAGAATTTAGTTATACAAGACCCTTTTGTTGTAAAGAATTCAGGTGATGTGGTTTCTTTCCTACAGGATTCCTCATCTTTAGGTTACGCTGTCTCTTTTGACATAGAAAACCTGTTCTTTTCTATACCGCACGATGACCTATTTTGTGCAGTTAGGTGTTGCATCGACGAAAATGGTGTAGTAGATTTTCAGAATACTAGTGGCCTAACCGTGGACAATTTCATGAAGCTACTAGAATTTTATCTTGAGTCCACTTTTGTAACTTTTGACAACCATTTTCATGTTCAACGTCAGGGCATTTGCATCGGGTCTTGTGTGGCACCGGTACTGGCTAACATTTTCTTGGCCAGCATTGATCGTGATCTGGTGTGTTATTTGGACGACAAGATAGTTCTTAGAGTTTTTGGATACGTGGACGATTATTTGGTGATTTTTAAGAAGCAGCCCGGTTTGACGCACACGGTTACCGTGCAAGAGACCTTATCTGTCTTTAAACGACACGGGAGGGGTCTAACCTTCACCCACGAATTACCTGAACAAGATAGATTGCAGTTTTTAGATATTAACATCACTTTAACACCAGATCACACGTGTTGGATATACTCACCACGAGCCCGGAAAGACCTGTTGCCATTTGAGTCTGCTCATTCTAAGACGGTTAAACGCGCCATTGTTATGCTGTGCCTGAAGGAAGCCCTGCAGAAATCATGTGTTCACCTGGTAAAGGACAGCCTCAACAATCAGATTGGCAGGTTACAGAAAGCTGGTTTTCCCGTTTCCGTTGTGGTTGCTGTGGCAGAGAAGCTTCTGCAAAGCTTGAAACTTAGAACAACTCATGAAGGTGGCGGTCAACCGAAGACCAGACCGGCGGTTGTCCCCTATATTCATAGGGTGTCCCACAACCTAAAGAGTGTAGCCAATCGCTACGGTGTGCCGGTGGTATTTTCTGCCCCGCGCAAGTTGGCCTCTTTGTGCCCCCGGATTGTCTCCGGCGAGGAATGCGTGCGAGACTGCACGAAACGTCACGCCACCCAGTTTGTCAGGTGTTCTGTCGGGGCTGTGTATGAAATCCCCCTGACATGTGGAAAAGTTTACATCGGCCAGACGGGCCGTTGTATAAATGAACGACTAAGGGAACACAAGCTTTCTATGGTTAACGGAAAAGGGTCAAATTTGCCCTTACATTGCGGCGCATGCCCTTTGGCTACGCCTGATAAAGCATGCCAGCCTTTGCTGGCTAGAACAAAAATCTTAAGGCGCAGTCGTAACCAGGTAGCACGTGAACTCGCAGAGGCTTTATTCATTGATAAGTCCGGTGATGAATGCGTAAGCGATTCTAGTATCAATTTGTATAAGAAAGAGAAAACGTTCCTGGCATGTGCGCTTAGGCAATGATTGGATAAGAATCTAGGTGTATATATATTTGTGTTCTTTCTGAATAAAATCAGTCGCGAGTTTGCGCTCGTCCTTGTCTTTTCTCGTCCATGTCTTTTTTAGCGCAATTCCCTTCTTTAAGTATGTACGACCGACTCGCCCAACAACGTGCACTCCTGAATTACGTTTTCCCCTTGGTTGGCATATATTCCTAAAGACCAGCTCCCAATTGATCTCTTTTTCCGCAGCTGTGTTTCAAGCATTCCAGTCGCATTAGTGCCTTCCGATGGGGGCGCCATCCGACTGAACAACCCGGAGGCCGTGCAGACGGCTCTTAGGTTCACATCGCAGCATTTCATGCACATTACCGAAGTCCGGCAGTTCGTCAGGGGTGGTATTTTGTGCAGGGCGCCGGATAAAGCCTGTATTGAAGACCTGCTGAAGTGTACGTCATCCAACCACCCGGTGAGCGCATTCATTCCGCCTCATCTAGCATGTTCCAAGGGCTTGGTCCGAGGGGTCGACTCTCGATTGAGCCCTGCGGAAACGCTTGAGAACCTCTCGCCTGCGGGAGTGATTGCTGTCCATCGATGCAGCAGGATGGTTGACGGAGAAAAAATTCCTAAGGAGTCCGTCATTGCCACATTTGCAGGAATATTTTGCCCGTCAGAGATTAAGGTGTGGCCATTGGTTTTTCGAGTAGATGCCTTTAACTCTCGGCCCCTTCAGTGTCAAAACTGCTGGCGATTTGGCCACAGCGGCAAAGCCTGCAAATCGGCCTTACGCTGTTGTGCCTTTGGGGAACGTCATTGCAGAGAGGAATGTCCTGAACAGCAAGAGAAATGTTGTTTGTGTAGCGGTCCTCACCCTGCTGATTCGCCTGACTGTCCTGCACGAGCACAAGAAGTTCAGGTGCTCGAGCTTATAGACAAGCGCAGATGCACGCGGAGAGAGGCTTTTGCCACAGTCAAGGAGAGAGCCTCAGCCTACTCTAGTGTGGCCGCCAAATGTCCACCCATAATGGATTCTTGTTGGTCCCAGGCTTTTACAGCGGCAGTTGAGAAAGCTGTGGCAAATGCAATGGATCGCATTATGGAAACCGTGTCCGCGTGCATTTCGCAGGTCATAGCGGCTCAGATGACCAATCTTCTGCAGGCGTCCACCGCTCCGCTTTTGTCTTCTTCGGCTTCGGAAGCTACCCTTCCTTCTGTAGTAATCGATTCGGCTCCACAGGGCCAAAAACAATGTGAGCAACAAAAGACCTCTCAGGCATCTCCTTCGCATAGCGGTATGGACGCATCCTCTATGGATTGTATGGATATGGAGTCTGATCTCCGCGCCCAGAAACGAAGTGGGTCTCCTCTTAATATTGCAGGTCCATCTTGCCCCCAGTCAAAGACAAAGAAAAGTAACGCAAGTCAAAACGCTAAGACCAGGATTCTAGATAAGGCAGTCGCGGCTGCGGCACTTCCGCCAAGATAGGGTTCTTAAGTGTACTGCAGTGGAATTGTCGATCTATATTCTCCGCTTCAACAGATTTAAATTGCCTATGCAATAAGCTTCTACAAGATTTAGTTGCTTTAGAGGAAACATGGCTAACTTCAAATTTCAGTTATCATCTCAAGGATTACCATCCGTTCCCGCTTGACCGGTCATCACGAGGGGGGGGGGGGGGGGCTGTTAGTGCTCATATCCACAAGGTTTTGCCATAGGGCATGCATTTGTTTTCAATATGCGGACAATGAATGTGAAATCCTTGCGGTTGACCTCAGTGTCCCAGGTCAACAGCCCTTTACGGTAGCTAATGCATATTTCCCGTCTGGTGTGCGTGACACTCGGCCCCTTGACTCACTCATGTCTAGTAGCCGATCTCAGGTTCTATTACTTGGCGACTTCAATTCGCACCATGTGACTTGGGGGTTTAAAACAGACAGCTTTGGTTCTCGACTATTTGATTGGGCTTCTGGCGATAACTTGATCTGCAACAATTCCGGATTGCCTACGTTTGTTCGCAGTAAATGCCGCTCTGCCTTAGATTTAACTTTTCCCTCCCCAGGAGTCTCTGTTATGTCTTGGGCGCCAGTTGACTGGGCAACAAACAGTGATCATCTACCGATTAGTTTCAAGTTTGCGTGTAAATTAACTCTTCCTGAGCGACATCAGCGCACGTTAATAAATTACAATTGCTTTAAAGACACGCTAAAATCAGCCCTCCAAATCACTTCAGACACTCGCGCTCAGAGAAGTGCCGAAAGCAAGGCTGCACATCTATGCTCAGTACTGGACCATGCAAGGCAAATGTCTGAATTTTTGCTTAAGAGAACAAAGGGTGCAATCGCGAACAATTGGTGGAATGCTGAGTGCACGCGTGCATATAGACGACGGAAAGCAGCTTGGAAGAAACTTCTCATCAATCAATGCCCAAAAAATTGGCTGGATTATAAGTATGTGTCAGCAACATTTAAGCGCACTGTCGCCCGTGCAAAGGAGGAGTATAATACAATTCATTATGATTTCCTTTCCCAATCAGGAATTATACGAGCTTTGTTGAATTTCATGAGGCGCAACAAGGTGATTCCTCCGGCTGCCAACATTGAATCCCTTGTTCAGTCCCCTGCTGACATCGCAAAGGCCTTAGAGGATATTGCGTGTGGCCTAGAGCTTCGTTTTACAACTGCTTTACCTTCTCCTACTATATTCACATGCACCTCAAGTGATTTCACTGAGGTCTCTATGCCTGAGCTGTCGCAAATTGTTCTGCGCTTATCCCCAGCGGCTCCTGGCCCCGATAAGGTCACTTCATCTATGATCAAAATATTGTTCAATGAAACTCCTGCAGACCTGTTGGCTCTAATTAACCATTCTATTAAAGGTCCTTGGATACCGCATGAGTGACGTCTTGCTGAAATAGTTCCATTGCTTAAAAAGCAAGAGGAGGGCTTAACTTTAGACAATATACGCCTTATTTCGTTAACATCGAACCTTGTGAAATTGGTGGAAAGTGTCCTCAGCCGTGTCATGTCATTCATTTCAGAAAATGCTGTATTGAATCCATGCCAAATTGCTTTCAGGCCGGGTTGTTCAATTTGGTGTCCTCATACTGACCTTGAGAGTCGTATTAAATTAGCTCGAAATAGAAAAAAGTTTGCTGCGCTTGTCGCCTTGGATGTCAGTAAAGCATACGACAGCGTGGAGCACTCGGCTCTATTACTAAGATTACAGGAGCTCAACTTCCCAAGCTATTTTGTAGCCTGAATTTCTGTTTTTTTGGAAAAAAGAGAATTTTACTGCTGCCAAAATGGTGTTTCCTCAAGGAGATTTCCACAGACAAGAGGTGTTCCGCAAGGATCAGTTCTCTCACCTGTTCTTTTTACCATTTTTCTAAGCTCAATTCCATGCATTCAAAATGTGAAAACTTATGTGTACGCCGACGATCTTGCATTTTTTGCATCAGCAGGTGACATTCACACTCTTTATCAAAACCTGCAAAATTACCTCAATGTTCTTGACAACTGGCTAGGAAGAATTCATCTGTCCCTTAATGTGAAGAAATGCGCATTGTTAGTATTTCCAGTTTCTGTTCCAGTAAATATCTGCCTGGTCTATAGAAATAACGTAATACCTCAAGTTCAGACGGTGAAGTATCTCGGTGTAATATACGACTCTACTCTCTCCTGGCGGCCACACATTGAGCAAGTTTCTGCAAAAGGAGTTCGGGCCATTGGCATCCTGCGCAGGCTTTGTAGTGCTAGGTCAGGCATGAGAAGGCATACGCTTCTGATGATTTATAAAATGTACGTCAGCCCAATTTTGGAGTTCGGGTGTGTTTTATTCTCAGGAGCTCCTGCCTATAAACTTCGCCCTCATGTGCTTTTGCAGCGTGAGGCGTTGCGCCTTTGTCTGGGGCTTCCAAAATATGTCGTCAATGCTGTTCTGCACCTTGAGGTGCGAATGCCTTCGTTATCAGCTAGGTTTCCCCTTTTATAAGTTCAAACATTTTTAAAATTGTGCGACTCACCTCTTCACGCTTCCAGTATAATATTGCTTAGTCAACCTTCCGCCTTTTTTAGTGCTGCCTGGTCTCGATATCATACACCGCAGATATGTTACGTGCAGTCCCTCCTTGATCGCATAAATATTCATATCACAGATGTCCGTCAAATATATATCAACTTCTCATCTGTCCAGATTGAATTCGATGACATTTTCCCATCGAATGCAAAGCTGCAGCCCTTCCCGATTCTTCAGGGTCTATTGCAGGGCCACCTAAGGTCCTTTCCCTCTCATGTTCTTATTGCTACCGATGCCTCGCAGGATCGCGAAAAGGCAAGTGTGGGAATCTTTTCGCCTTCACTGGATTGGGCTTTTTCTGTCCGTCTTCCTGACTTCACTCTAATTTTTCTGGCTGAATTATTAGCAGTAATCTTAGCCTTACGAAAATTAGAATCTACCGTTTCCAAGGTCGTGGTTATGACAGACTCTCTCTTCATTTGCTCTTCCTTATTCTCACCCACTGGCTCTCGGCCATTACGCCTTTTTAAGTTCCTGATTCCGCTCCATCTAAATTCGGTAAGGTTGCTTTGGGTGCCCGGTCACATGGGCTTTCACTTAAATGAGGTTGCAGATTCCTTAGCAAGAGCCTCTCTCAGCGGCCCAATTGTTGCTGTCTTGCCATCGTGCGCATATACAGCTGCGGTGAGGTTTCGCAGCTACACAACATTTCAGGAATTTGCTGCCTCGGCTCTTACATCATCTCCCGAATATCAGCATCTTCTGCATCCTTGGAGTAGCAAAGACTGGCGCTCACGCAGACTAGAGATCTCTTTCACGCGCTTGCGTTGCCGGGTTCCCCTTCTAAATTTCTACCTTCACAGATCTGGCCTGGCAGCTTCCCCACTGTGCCCTTTTTGTGCCGAACCTGAGACAATAGATCACTTCCTGCTGTTCTGCCGCCGCTTTTCTCATTTGAGGAAGCGTCTTTTGCAAATTCCATTTCATCAACTGGGTTTGCCTGTGTCTTCCGCGGTTGTTCTTTCCATTGGCGCTTCTTTGCTTGGACGAAGCGGCAGGAGTGTGCGCTCTGCTGTGCAAAATTTTCTTCAAGAAGCGCATCGACTCCCATTATAATTTCTTTTTCCCGCCCTCAGTCAATACAACATTGCAACATAACAGGCATTGTGTACTATTATGCACATTAAGCAATTGTCCCGTCTTTGATCTCCAAGTTAACTGGACCCCTTTCCTTCCCTCTTCCAATCTCTCAGACTACATACTATTACCACTCATTTTCCCGTCAAAACTTTCCTGTATCCAGTAATTAACCGCCTGTGTCTTGGCCACTCCTCCGTAGTGGGTATCTGCCAGCAACGTCTGAGGCCTTCCTTCCTTCCTTCAAAAGGGCGAGGGAGAGCGAGGCCCTGGGGGGGGGGGGGACAGAAGAAAAGCGGAGTCTCCGGCGGGTCAGGGACGCTTCGGCTGGAAAAGAGCGATGCCGGCTACTGCTCCGGTGAGCTCGCGTTCCACGACATCGCAACGTGGACTTCCTGCCGTGCTTGAGCCCGTTCCGGAGAGTCAACAGACGACGCTACCACCTGCTACGGCCAGGGGTGTCTCCAGCGCTGTTGCAACCCATCCGGGTGGTGCCCCCAACGCCAACAACACCGGCATCATCTCCACGGTCACTTGGACCTGGAGCTTATACGACGCAGCCAGCGACGCCGCCACCAAAGCCAACAACGGCATCATCTCCATGGGCGCTTGGAACTGGAGCTTGTACGACGCACCCAGCGACGCCAGCCCGAGCACGTCAAACACCGCCAGCGACGCCAGCCCTAGCACGGCGAACGCCGCCTCGCCGCCGCCTACTGGATCCATACAACGCCGCAGCCACAACGAACCAACCGTGAGCATGAACGCCGACCACGAATAGTAGAAAGCTAGTAGTAGACGCTGGTAGTAGTGTGCCCAGGTCGTGTGTATTTATAGCCTTTTGTGTTGTGTTAGTCTTGTGTTCTAGTGTGTGTGTCGCGTAGGGTGTATTAAATGTGCGTTTGTGTGGGTACACCCGTCGCCTAGTCCATTCTTTCGGTCCGAGTGTTCTCCGGAGAGATCCATGACATAATCTCACGGCCATCATTACGCAGTTCACCATAGAAGTAGGTGGTAAGAAGGTTCGGCAGGAGATTGGCAAGTTATATCTGGAGAAGAAAGATCTGTTTAAGAAACGCCAAAGCTTCAAAACATCTAACTCCAGAGAATGAATAGAACTGGCAGAGCTTTCAAAGCTAATCAATAAGCGCAAGATAGCCGACATAATGAAGTTTAATATGGAGAGAACCGAGCGTGCTCAAAAGAACGGAGGTGGCCTAGAAACAGTGAAGAGGAAATTATGTGTAGGTAAAGATCATTTCTACGCGTTAAAAGACAATAGGGGCAATGTCATTAGCAATATGTATTATATAGTTAACGTAGCCAAAGAGCTCTACAGAAATCTGTACTGTGGCAAATCTAATTAGAACGTTAATGAGAGAGACAGTAGCGCAAAACATTGCGTCATCCCGGCAGTAACGATAGAGAAGTAAAGATAGCCCAACGAGCAATGCAAAGGAAAAAAGCAGCTGTTGAGGATCAGGTAAGAGCATATCTTTTGAAGGATGGAAGGAAGATCGTGCTAGAAAAACTAGCCACCTTGTATGCACAATGCCTGATTACCTTGACCGTACTACAAGCTTGGAGAAACGCAAACATTATCTATATTCACAAGAAGGGAGACGCACACCACTTGAAAAATTACAGACCGATCAGCTTACTGTCTGTTTCCTATCAGGTATTTGTTCGCTGAGGTAATAGCTAATAGTGAGAGCAACCTTACATTTTAATCAACCAAATGATCAGACAAGCTTTGGTGAAGGACATTCCACATTAGGTAATATTCACACTATCAATAATGTGAGAGAGAAGTGCGCCGAATGCAACCAACACTTATATATAGCCTTCATTGATTAGAAGAAAGCATTCAACTGAGTGGAACCCTAAGCAGTCATATCGGCATTGCGGAATACCTGTGTAGAAGAGTCATATGTGAAAATACTGGAAGATATATACCGCACGCAACTGCACAGCTAACATAGCCCTCGATAAAGTCAGCATTAAAATTCCAATTAGGAAGGGCGTCACGCAAGGCGGCACAATCTCGCCTACGCTTTTCACCGACTGTTTACAGGACGTATTCCGAGGCCGTAATTAGGAACAGTTGAGGATAAGAGTTACTTGAGAACACATAAATAATCTGCGATTCGCTGGTGACATTGCCTTGCATAGTTGCTCATGAGGTGAACTGAAATAACGATCAATGAGTTAGACAGGTAAAACACAACGGTGAGCCTCAAAATAAGCATGCAGGAAACCAAAGTAATGTTCAAAGGTCGGGCAGGAGAACAGCAGTCCCCATTTGGCAGCGAGGTGCTGGAAGTGGTAGAGGAATACTCGTTCGGGCAGTTACTGACCATTGATGCGTATCGTGAGAGGGAAATAACTGAAAGAATAAGACTGGGCTGTAGAGCATATGGTAGGTTCTCTCAGGTGATGAAAGGCAGTTTACTAATATACCTCAAGAGAAAAGTATGCAGCAGCTGTTTCTTACCGGTACTCATTTAGGAATAAAAACGTGGAGGCTAACGAAAAAGGGTTTAGCTCACGTTAAACACAACGCAGGGAGACCGAATATGCCAATCATCTTCAAATTTTTACAGACGGCTCTGTGGACAAGGTCAGAGGATCTAGTGCAGCTGCTTTTCATATTCCGTCTTTGAAGTATGATTGGTCTGATCGTTTTACTAAAGGCGTGTCCTCCACAATGGCCGAAAGCGTTGCCATTGAGGCAGCTCTAAAGAAGCTACGGTGTTGTACGCCCCAACCTACTGTCATAATTACGGATTCAAAATCTGCCCTTCAAAGGTTAGAGTACGGGTTCCCCACTGATGCCTTGAGCCTTAGATCCCTACGTTTGGTGCAGAATCTACATAGCAAAGGCTTCTCTATACGTTTTCAATGGGTGCCCTCGCACTTAGGTGTCCTAGGCAATGAGATAGCAGACAACCTCGCCCATACAGCTCTCTCCGGGATTCCAGTACATGGAGTCCCTCATGAAGTCAAGCAAATGTTCAGAGATGTGGTGTTGTGCCAGTTCAGTTCTTTGTGGAGCTCTCCTCATCAGCCATGTGTACCAAGGGTCTCAAAAGGTACCAAGCCACTTTGCTGCACCGCGTTCGCACTGATTCTGCTCGTAAGCCGGCGTGGATGTATAAGACTGGCCTAGCGTTGTCATCATTGTGTTCAACGTGTGGTGTGTGTGGTGACATAGAACATTACCAATTGTGCTGTACTTTGTACAACGCGGAACGGGCTGTGTTATTCGGATCCCTCAAGAAGGCAGGAGTTCCTCACAGTTCTCTTCAGGACATTGTTTTCCCGCGCGGGAGCCAGTCGAGTAGAAGGGATGCTTCTCGCCTTCTTCTACTTTACCTGCAGGACACGGATTTGGCCTCCACATGGTGACCTCAGGAGTGTCTATTTGGGTTTTTGCGGACAGTGTTTCTGTGATTTCTATGTAAGTGTCGCTACGGTGGAGCAATTGCCGGCAGCAACTGCAAGGCTAATCCCACCGGTAGTTTACAACCACTCAACTCAACTCAGATGGAAAGAAAAATTATAGGTTTAACGTTAAGAGACCGGAGGCGGGCAGAGTGGGTGAGGGTAAAAACGCGGATTAATGACATCCTAATCGAAATCAAGAGGTAGAAATGGTTTGGCCAGGGCATGCAATGCGAAGGCAAGATAACCGCTGGTCATTAAAGTTAATAGAGTGGATTCCAAGAGAAGGCAAGCGCAGCAGGGAGTGGCAGAAGGTTAGGTGGACGGATGAGATCAACATGTTTGCAGGCTACTTTAATTACCTTATCCATATTGCTAATGACATGGCTCTCCTTGTCTCTTAGCAAATACATCTGGTTTTTACGTATGACTAGTTTCCTCTTCGACGCCTTTAGGCTACGTTCGTTCTTTACAGCATGCTCGATTTTTTCCATATTAAACTTCCTTATGTCGTCTACCCTGTACTTATTTCGGCTTATGTGGGCTTTGTGAAATCGGTCTATTAGTTGTGGTTCCGGAGCACCAGGAAAGCGGGGAAAGGGCCCAATGAATCGTTTTAAGCCTATCATGTGACCTCCGCGACTCACTATTATGAATCCGCCTTAACCCACTCAGGCTCATCGTTGAAGCGCCGAAATTGCTTTAGCGTTGTGGTGTTCGCAGTCATTTGTCGCTTTTGTCGTTTTGAAAGAGTCTTTGGCGCGGATAAGTTTCTGGAGTGCGGATTTTTGGAAACTTCCGACCTGGTAGGGGAGGAGTCTTTACCTCAGCGAAGGCTGCCTGGTTGAAGCTAACAAGGCAGTAATTGCGCACATCCTCACCACGCCTACAGTGCTGCAACGGTTCTTTTGTTTGAAGAAATGGGAAGGAGATGTTCACCACGTTCCATATCCGTTCATAAATAAGGTCTTTTCAGTTAGCTTTGAAATACTAGTGATGTGAGTCCTTGTAGGAAAATCACTGGCAGAGCACAGCAATGGAAATAGAGACAGGGTACTGAGGCGGGTTGTCATTGCTTTAGGCACGACAGTACATTTGCGAAAATGCGAAAGAGAACTTGCATTAATGAAACAGAAGATGATATTTAGTCAAGAAGCTAGGATTCGTTATCTCTGTCTTGGCTCTTTCATTTATCTCACGTATCTAAACCAGTACTTCAGTTCGCTTTTATCGTATTCATTGGCGATGTAACAAGCAGAAGTCAAGGGCTGGATTATTTCTTCATCGCATTGATTACCATGCACATAATTTTTAATAGCGGCATTGGTGCCCTGCCCTTTCTTTTAAGTGCGGCTGAAGGCCACCAATCCCGTGACATTGTGTTCAGCATGAGGAATCCATTTCTAGCAAAAGAAGCCCTTCACACAGTTATAATTCTGAAAACGTGCATGAATGAAACAAAGAACGCAGTTGTCGTGTACTCTAGTGGAGCTGAACTTGTATACAGCCATGAATGTGACCCGCGGGTTGTTTCACCAGTGCTTCCGCTAGGTGTCATAGTAGCTTGTGCGACAAGTAACAGTTTCGTGATTGGCAAGTGGGACACCATTTTCGCATCCGGAGGCTACACATTTTCATATTTCTTGAATGACTATGCAACCAAAATAATTGAAAATTATTATTAATTATTAATTGGTTTTTGGGGGAAAGTAAATGACGTAGTATTTGTATCATATATCGTTGGACACCTGAACCCCGCCGTAAGGGAAGGGACAAAGGAGGGAGTGAAAGAAGAAATGAAGAGGTGCCGTAGTGGAGGGCTCCGGAATAATTTCGACCACCTGGGGATCTTTAACGTGCACTGACATCGTACAGCACACGGGCGCCTTAGCGTTTTTACTTCATAAAAACGCAGCCGCCGCGGTCGGGTTCGAACCCGGGAACTCCGGATCAGTAGTCGAGCGCCCTAGCCACTGAGCCACCGCGGCGTCGCATTGAAAATTTAAAATTGCTTTTTGAGGAAAGTGAATGACGCAGTATCTGGCTCGCATCTCCGTGGACACCTGAGCCGCGCCGTGAAAGAAGGGATGAAGGAGGGAGTGAAAGAAGAAAGGAACAAAGAGGCGCCGTACAGGTTCTATACAGGCAAAAGTGGCTGTTTGCGTTTTTATAAACTTCTCCACTACTTCGTTGTTCGTACACCGTCCCTCGAGCACCGATGAGGCCAAAGACGCACGTATTCACGTAGATTAACAAACATTGGCTCGTCTAGGGGACAGACGCCATTAGCATATAGCGGATTATAATTTTCACTTTATTTTTTCACCTTTCTTTTTTTTATCGGCTGTGCGAACAATATAGGTCTACTGGGGCATCTACCTGGCTCATATAATAGAAGCCAGTCGGTGACCTCGCGCCGCCGCCTTTTCTCAATTTTGCGGAGCCACCCGTTTTATTCTTAGCTATTCGTCGTCCTAAAATAAACACAGCCCCTCATTATCAAAAGCCGTTGCTCAGGACCTGCTCTTTGAACATGTTCCGAGAAGCTATACGCGATGCTACTGCGTAGTGAGATTCAGCGCTGATGCCAACGGCCGCTGACTGCGTCCTGATTTGCATAGTCTTGTTTTGTAGAAGCTCTCGCCAGACGACCCTTGGGAAATTAATGCGTCTGGTGTCCCTATGGTTTAATTTTTTTAGACATGTACAATCATTTCTTCTTGACGCCACGATATTGTCTTGCACCTAAAATCTCGCGTGGCATTTTATAGGCAGATGAGTTATTGGGACTAGTCGAAATTGCATTACAAAAACTGTCGTTAAATTACTTATTTGCCCCCACAGTCGTAAGAATTCAACGGAAAACACGGAACGCTTCTGACTGATGTCATTTATAGTGGATATTCCTGCAAACCCGCCTGCTTTGAAAATAAAAAAACCCTCCTGCGACGCCATTTTTGTCCCTTTCCTTGTACTACGAATTCTCCATTCAGTAATTATCAGCACCGGACACTGCAATCACCCCGACGTAAGGCGGAGAAGCGAAGGAGCTTTGCAAGAGCCCCTGTAAGCCGTCTTAGCAGGGGTAAACCCAGATTCTCTGCACGCATATGACGATGCCTCTTTCCAGAACCTTGCTGCGTTCGCCGCCGTAAATCTTTGTACTTTCTGATGCTCACAGGCAATTGGTAGCAAAGCTTTTAACAAAAACATATTTCTTGAAGGAACTACACGGCATCACGAAATCCTGCTTGAAGAGAGAACTTACACCATGTCTGATGCTTTCTTAAGATGCGCAAATGTAGGAATTTGCTTAAACGAAGTTTAGATGTCATTACAAACATGCCGCTGATCAGTGGCCAACAGAATGCCCTGAATTTACTACGCGCAAAACCACGTAAACGAGTACACATAGTAGATGAGTCGTCCGAAGAGGGGGACTCCCCGTTTCACTGCTGTAATACGGGTACGCAAATGATTACAGTTCAAGCCCTGTCCTCCGCTAGCCACACCCACCCCCAGCCTTATATTTTTATTTTCTTCATTCTTCCCCGCAATCATATGACAGCGCCATTACGTTTACCTACGCTTTGAATGGAGTCAGCTTCCCAAGATATTATCGGATCGATTGTGTTTTCTCGGCGTTTCATAGCCCGAACCAGTTGGTTTTAACTTCTTTTCTACTGTTTTCTACTGCGATATTATTTGAGGCTAACCAATCAACCGACAAGGATTCAATCCCTTCCTCACGCTGCTCTCGCTCTGTCCGTTAACGCTATTTTTTGTTTTATCTTCTTTGCGAGTTTAGCAACTCAAGGCGACTCAGGCTATCAGGGATGCCGTAGTGAAGGGCTCCGGAAATTTTGACCCCCTTCTTTTCTTTAACGTGCACTAACATGCCACAGTGCACGGTCCTTTAGCATTCCGCCTCCGTTGAAATGCGACCACCGCAGCTGTGATCGAACCAGCATCTTTCGAATATGCAGCCGAACGCCATAACCATTTCGCTACTGTAGCAGCTTAACGTTCTTTCGAATTCAAGCAAATAACTTTCCTTCTTCTAAAATACAGATGAAGGATATTATGTATTTACCCTACTCGTTTTACTTCGCGTATGTTTAGGCAGACTCAAAAATGTGAGCTGAAAAAACTTGTGTAAGTAAAACTTTTTACACCTATATAAAGGCCTGCTTGGGTGAACTATATGTTAATAGCTTTCGTGGTATACGCAGGATCTCATACCACCAGTGTTCTCGCCACACGCGTTTCATTCGAATCTTTGTTTCCTGTCAACTTTTCGGTTTACGTTGCAGATATACCTTAATTACTTAATTATAAAAATAATTTGATAATTTCTACGCGTAAAGGGCTTTTTATTGCGATATGGGCGTTTTTATAGCTGTTGCTAGCCTGGGTAGAAATAAAAGCTAGTTTTACATAGTAAGCGCACTGCAGCAAGCACGACAAGGAAAACAGCAAAAGCACAATTTGCACGACCGCTTTGAACTTTTACTATCCATCAGAGCGACGATGAGATGGGTCGGAGAGTAGTTGGTGCAAGTATTTCGATTGATAGAATACGAAATATAATAAATAATAATTGGTTTTTGGTGGAATGGAAATGGCGCAGTATCTGTCTCATATATCGTTGGACACCTGAACCGCGCCGTAAGGGAAGGGATAAAGGAGGGAGTGAAAGAAGATAGGAACGAATAGGTCCGTAGTGGAGGGCTCCGGAATAATTTCGACCACCTGGGGATCTTTAACGTGCACTGACATCGCACAGCACACGGGCGCCTTAGCGTTTTTCCTCCATAAAAACGCAGCCGCCGCGGTCGGGTTCGAACCCGGGAACTCCGGATCAGTAGTCGAGCGCCCTAACCACTGAGCCACCGCGGCGGGGAATACGAAATATACAAGTTTGAGTTTTTATGTCTCATAGCTAAGCTAATCATCATTTCAGATACAATTCATGACCCTCCAGAGAACCACTTACCTTTTATCTCTTTGTTAGATACCGACTTTCACTGAATAGTAGCAGTAGCGAAACGCTGTGACGTAGGAAGTAATGAAGGTTAGTTTTGGTTTTCATAAGACGCTGAGATGACAGGAGTAAGTCGACAAAATAAAAGGTGCGCTGAGGTTTAGAAGTCAATAAAAAGTGATTAAGAAATTCATGTTACAGACCGAAGGTGAGGAAGCATATTTTAATCAAATAAGGTTTTGTAAAGCAATTTTAGCGAAAAAATTAAAAAAAAATAAAGACGCATTCAAACGCTTTAAGAAACGTGCGACACATGATTACTATTTATGAAATACTCAGTCATTTAGTGGCACCTTAATTTAGTTGTGACTGATGTCATTGCATGCAATGATAAGTGAAACTCAGTGCCAGCAATCTTTACCGCATACCATCCCAAAAACAAGGACTGTGATTACATGTTTTTATGCTTCAGAAAAATAAATAAACGACTTGGTAAATTACCTAGACATCAGCGATGGACACAATTGGCGATTTATTGTAGGTTTGGCAGTCGTATACGCAAAAAAAAACTTGGCGCACACGCTGAGCTTACTAGCGTAGCAGAGCCTTTTCGGCGAGTTGCGAACTCGCAGTACCTCTGATTATTCAACTTCTAATTGATAACAAGTACTAATTTCAAGTAGGAATAATTCTTAGAATGCTCAGCTTCTGTTGCATCAGGCGAAATATTGCGCGCGAAACAAAATAGCTGTCGCAACTACATTCAATCTAAAATTAACGGTTTGCTCCATAAATGAAGCTATTAGTGAAAGCATTTTGTTTTCCCATGACCTAACACAGTAAATGAAGTGACTGCAAATGAATGCGTAATGAAGCGAAATAAATGTTGACTGTGAGATAAAAGTACACGTGGAAAACGCGTTCCAATTCGGTAAATAAATATTGGTACAATATGCGATGTGGTCTGTAAACTTTGAGTCAAAGATGACACAAGGAAATGTACAGTTTTTGGTTGTGGGTACAGTATGCTGACCTAAAATATTGTTCAGAGTATATGAAGGTGTCCTAGAAAGCGAGCAAAATAATATCGATTTGTTTTAGCGTGGTTACATTAAAAACCACTCCGACGACATGCGCACAGGGTATGTATAAGTTGGTGATAAGCTTTAGAGATAGTGAATCAATTGATTTATCAGTACATATAATAGTATTGTCGTCAGCATAAGAGATGCTGGCACCGAAAAAATGTCCAGAACAGCTGTTTTCAAAAGTATAATCAAGGAATACTTCATTTTCGCAGAACATGTCGAGCAAGTGGCGCACTCGTAGTTGCACCACAAGTGGTTGAAAAATCGTGCCGCTGGTGTATACGCTCTTGTTATAGTGAGCGTAATGTCCTTTATTAATTTAGCTGAATAAAAGTGATTTTTTACATACTACAGCGGGGAAACACTGAATGATTACTTTCTCAGTTTTACTACTCGAAATATTTCCAGTTGGTGGCACTGCGATGCGCAGGAAAGCAGCGGCAGCGCGATGCACATTCGCTACTCTGTGAACGCTGTCAGACGCTGTGCCAATAATCAAGTTGATCGTGATCCCGATTTTTTGTGACTGCTAAACTTATACGGCTAATCTGGATTCACCTGAAAGCCATTGATGCCTCACTCCTCAGCCCATGCGAGAAAGACTTGCAAGCGTTGCGGAAATCGGTCCGTCAGTATAGACAATCAACGCGGTCAGCCCTCAGCTGCAAGCGCAAGCGCCTCGAAAATCAGTGGTGAAACCTCCTTTGATATTTTCAGGCGCTTGCAGCACACGAGCTTCTCAAGAAGTGCCTTGATCGGCGAACACAGAGCTCTAAAGAGCTATAACTTGATCTGGCGGAGATGCCCCAAGACAACATTTCTGGTACCTTGCAATGTAAATGCTGCTGGGTATGACGCAGTTAGCTCCTACAATGATGGCAACTAAGCAAGGAAAGAAGTTCTTGACGCACTAAGTATCGAAGCGGGAGTGTTTTGCAAAGAATCCCTTAATTAGATGGAGAATGCTCGAATAGTCAAGGCTGAGCATCAGATACCTGCTGAGAGCAAACAACAAACGAAGGCCAAAGAAAGTGGCAGAAGAGCTTCCGCAACGAAATATAATGTAGATGATGCTCCAGACCATGCTCCAGATGCATATTAAACTGATGGCCAAACAATTAAAACCTAAAACTAAGTTTTCTGGAAACGCTGTTTTCACATGTGTAAGGAACATTGTCTCTGCAATGAATAAACATTTTTCTTTGAAAATTCAATCAGTGATTGTTTACTGGTCATTGCAATAGCATCATCAACATCATCATAAATCTGACTACACCCACTGCAGGGCAAAAACCTCTCCTATGTTCTCCAATTAATCCTGTTTTTTGCCAGTTGTGCCCACACTATGCCTGCAAATTTCTTAATCTCATCCGCCCATCTAACCCTCCCCAGCTTCTTATTGGCTTAGCCTTATCTTGGAATCTATTCCGTTACCCTCAAAGACCAGCGGTTATCTCTCCTTTGCATTACGTGCCCTGCCCAAGCCCAATTCTTCCTCTTGAATTCGACAATGATCTCATTAACCCACTCTCCCGCTTTCGATGTCCCAACGTTACAAATATCATTTTTCTTTCTATGGCTCGTTGCGTTGTACTTAAGCTGATCCCTTTTTGTTAGCCTCCAAGTTCCTGCCCCGCAGGTGAGAACAGGTGAAGCGTATACAATTATAATGGACGGGCACATGCTGTGCTACCGCGGATTAGCGGATAGTCCAGAACTAGATATCGGATTCGTCAATTTCAGGACATAGCTGGCAATGTATAGGACTTCTATATTAATAATGAAAGGGTGGTAGCTATTGTATTTAGGCTTAATAAGAGGTACAAGCTGAAGATGGTCGAGGCCTACGCGCCTTCATCCAGTGACGAGGACGAGACCGTTGAAAGCTGCTATGAAGACGGAGAATCGGCAATGAACAAAGTAAAATCACAGTACACTATACCGATGGGCGACTTCAATGGGAATGCGGGCAAGAAGCAGGCTGACAACCAGGCGCTGGGCGACTATGGGACAGGTTCTAGGAATAGCATCTGAAAGCCATTAGTACAGTTCGCAGATGCAAATAATTTAGGGATCATGAGCACCTTGTTCTGCAAACGAAAGAACAGCAAGAGGACCTGGAAGAGCCCCAAATGTGAGACTAAAAATGAAATGAGCTTCATGCTATGCGCTCAACCGGGCATTGTTCTAGATTTGGACGTCCTCGGAAAGGTGCGCTGTAGCGACCACAGAATGGTAAGGTCTCGACTTGTATTAGACTTGAAGCGGGAACAGAGGAAGCTAGTGAAGAGGAAGCTTGGTTGATCATTTGCTTGATTAATTCTAAGCTTACAATGACTCCATTTTCGATTACCTTAGTAAATACCTTGTAGGCAACAGAGAGTAAGCTTTTCGGCCTGTAAATATTCAAGTCTTTGGCGCCTCCTTTCTTATAAATTAAGATTATGTTTGCGTTTCCTCAAGCTTCTCTCACGGTTGAGGTCATAGGCCATTGATTATAGAGGGTGGCTAGTTTTTATAGCACAATAGCCCTCCGTCCTTCAACAGAACTGCCGTTACCTGGTATTCACCAGATGATTTTCCCCTTTTCATTGTTCTTAAGGCTTTTCTTACTTCATCTTTCGTTACTGGTGAGTAGACTCATTGCTGTGGGCTACTGTATCCATCGTTAACGTTCTGATTGCATAAGCTACTGTATAGATTTGTGTAGAATTCTTCGGCTGCTTTAACGATGTCATCCATATTGCTAATGACATAGCCGTATTGTCTCTAAACGCTTACAAGTGGTTTTTCATCATGCCTAGTTTCCTCTTCACCGCTTTTAGGCTACCTCCGCTCTTTTGAGTATTCTCATATAGAGAAGCGAAAAGAAAACTTCCGAATGAAAACTTTTTTTATTGCTTTGAATGTTCTCCATCAGAAAACCACCGGTCACCATGAAAAATCTAAAAAAATCTATTTCGGGTATGCAATTATGAAATTTATTAATTTAGATTCAATAAAAAACCCGTGTTGTGAGGAAAACGTAAAGGTTCTTTCGTCGTTCTGGAAGGAATATTTATTTTTTATTTTTTCTGTCCCCAAAGTTAGAAATACGTTTCAATTATGTTTTATATAATTTATAACACTCAATTTTTGCATCAGATGTTTAAGCGGAACAAGTCGCAAACTTATATACATAGGTGTGCAAATTTTACATTTTTAAGAGCGCGTTAATGTTGAGATATCAGCACAAAACGGTAGCGTTGTTTCTCGGCATACCAAAGAAATAAGACGGAAATATTACTACATTGACTTAAAAAGTAAGAGAAGGCCAAGTAGCGAACTTCGTTGAACTACTTTGCTAGTATGTCTTAAGATAGAAAATATCCCCGAGGTGCATACAGCGTTATGCCTGTTCGATAATAAATATTTCATTAGCGATAAACCGTTACCCAGGTTGTCTACAGCTTCAAGCAAGGCGATTAAAATTTTGCGGTTGAGTCTAATGCTTTAGTTAGCTCCTTTATTTACTACACTGCCAGCATAGAACACTTGATCAAAGGCGTTTTTAATCTACTCATTGAAGGGTACTGAAACGAGATTGTCATTTACCGGCTCAAAGTCCAAACTTGTGCTTGCACAATATACCAAAATTTGTCCAATTGATTTATAGGTGGCTCTGAAAAAAAGTTGCCATAACCTTGCTTAAAAAAGGAATAAAATACAAACTGCAGGCCATAATGAGGGGAAAGATATTGGCTCCCTGTTTAAATACTGGATGATTTTAGTCCGCTAGATCTGAGACAAAAATATAGCAGCCTTAAATATAGTGGCATGATTAATACGCTACGCTTGAGTTGTGGTGTCCATTCCAGAATAAGTTATGATTGTTAGCGGTACCAGCGATCATTGTTTATTTTGACATATATAGCTTCATGGCCCCTTACAGTTGGGAAGAAAAAAGATTTGCTGGGCCGATTATACGAAGGGTCAAGAATGGCATCCGGGCTTGATATGTTGCCACAGAATAAATTTTTAAACGGGCTTTCAATGTCCAATGGGCGGTTACAAATTTCAACAGATAAAGTGCGCAGGTTCATGACAGAAGGCTAACGTGAATTTCTGTTTAGGAACGAATTCGCTCTGACTTTTTCGCTTGATAATGCTGCCAGCTACGACTGTTATATATTCGTAATATTTTCTTTGCTCTTTTAATACACACTTAACCATATTTATCAATTTTGAATACCGGTATGTGTCTTTGGCACTATATTATAGGTATTTCAGCTTATCATGACGATTTGCTTTGTAAATGTGACTGCATTATATGCCTTATGAGAAGGCAAAACCGTCATAGTAAGTGAAATGTACCTACCGGAAATTGCACCTTTCACTTGACCTCATTCCAAAAAAAGGAAATCACCGGCATTGGGTTTCAAACCCAGGCACCCTGCGAGCCAGGTGGGCACGCAACGCCTAAGTCACGAAGGGTCCTTTTTTTTTCTTTATTGCATGGAAGAACACCCACCCTGACAAGGTTTAAGCCCGGCTTAACCAGGTCGCATCCCGCAACACGCCATGAACAATAACATCAGCATCCTCCTCTCACTTTGCCCACACATCTAAATTCCGGGAGACACATACATGCATCGAGTAAAAGCAGCAAAGCCGGAGGTCAATCTTGCGCAGCATATTCCCCGGCATCATATCACAGTGCTTGACAGACGGAGAGTTCAATGAACGCGGCAGCTCTGCGTGGCGATCTGTACTGCGGCTCTTCCACATTATAAATAGTGCCATGAAATTTAAAAGATTACATGGAGCCTTACAACCTCCCTTGTAGGCGAAAATCTTATAGTATACGAAATAATCTCGATGTCATTTTTGAGAGTACGTTGGAAAGTCCCAGAAAGACAAGGCATCACGACAAAACACTAAGCAATGATCAAAAGTTTCTGGCTGGTGACACGAGCGACAGTTCAGAGATCACGGCATAAAAGGCCGTTTTTCAAGAAGCCACGTTTTGACAGGTAAATTTGTCGTCTGAAGTTTAAAAAAGAAAGTCTTATCCGCTAATTGAACACACATTCGTGCCACCTGCTTTATTACACTGTTGATCTGAAAGGAGAGACAAAGCTGCCAATTAATCGGTACACAAGACAATGTCAAAATCAGAACTTTCGTCATATCCTTTCTTGGTTGACTTTATATAGGAATTCTAAGAAAAACCGTGCAGTGAAGGAAATGGAATGTGTCGGAAACATTTTTAGGATAACCCCACAAAGGGCAATCACTCCTCTGACCAGTGGGTGCAAACAGAATAGGCGGAAAAGTACTAAATCGCCTGTTAAACACCTCTAGGAGGACGTTGGTGGAAGTGTCTTAGAGGGACACGAAGTGAACGTGTTGTGGTGTTTAACGGTAAAGTGTGCTGTGGATGTGTACTGATGTTAGACAACGATGATTTGCGAAAAAAGGTACTGACGTCATCCAAGGGTGATGTAATATTTGTCTCGTGACAACGGAGAACCTAAAAAAAAGGTTGCTGATGTTCGAACGCAAATGCTTTCACATTTCTTTAATGCAGTCGACATGAGTGCTCTACCCAATTTTTCCTCGTGCTTGTCAAGCATTGTTGTCGTCAGCCAATCGTTGTGTGTAGCTGAGAACTTCATTTTGAATTTGACAGTGGTATATGTAGGAATAAGGCAGCTAAGCGAACAGAATGAACAAAACTATAGCCGGGGGGGGTTTGAAATTAAACTAGCTACTACCTTCTATCGCAGAAGAAAATAATTTAGGCATCATGAGCACCGCCGTTAACACTCTTAACAGAAACGCTCAATTGCGAGTCCAACACTGATGTTACAGCCGCTCAGCTCTGGGCGCTGAGTCCGAGAACATGCTGCATGGTGTGCTTGCGGCGGTTGGAAACAGCTCGTGCCCTGCTTCGACCCTAATATTGTCTCAGGCCCAGCGGCCGAAGCCCAGCAGCGCTAAAGTCAATGAAAGACATGCCCTAGAGCGCTCGTGTTAAGCGTGCTCACGATGGTGCCTGCTTCTGCAAGCGGCAGAACAAGAAGCGGACTTGGAAGAACCGGTACGGTGGATATGAGTGAAATTGACTTCGTAGCGAACTGATCCAAGAACTAGTAGGTAAGGTAAAGTGTAGTTACAATAAGAATGTTAGGCTTACGCTTACCTTATACTTGAGAGTGGAACCTGAGAAACATAGTGAGGAACAAAGACACAGACGAGTTAGCAGAAAAGGGAAAAATAATCTTACTGCCGAACATTACTTACGTATTAACCAAGTGAGACCATAAGGTGGAACAATAACATTACGGATATTGTTAAGGAGCGCGCCAGTGACACACCAACTATAGAGCTATCAGGCATGCTCAAGACTCTCGGTTACGGACGTCTCCAAGCAGGTTCTGTTGAGATGCCGCCACAATGCTCTTTTCTTCATGGCACTAACCTGTACGCGGTATTGGTCCTTCTTATGCGGCACGGGCCCGCTAATGGAGTCCTGGGTGATAGAGATCGAGCGGATCATGCCATCCTGCCGCTTGTTTGGACATGTCGTGTAAAAGCCAAAGGCAAAAATCGCTCTGCACCATCTCCTGCACTACAATATAACGCATGTGTTATCCATTGGGGACCGTACGGCTACTTAGCGAGCCATTCAGAGGGATCGTGTCTATGTGCAAGCGATCTTGAATTCAGCAGAGGCCAGCCTAGTATACAATCAGCGAGAAAAACGAAGTGTAGCCGCTTCCGAAGCACTCTGCAAGCATCCTCGGCGTCTCCCATCGTGTGTAGAAGCAACAGGGCGCTCCCAGGGGGGAGCTGGTTGGTCTTGCATTGCTAGGAATGTACCCCCCGGACGGGCGAGGCAACGGTACGCCGTCTCCGCTGAAAGCCTCTTGATCTCGCCGAAAGCTCCTCCTTTTCTTCTGCACACCTTGTAGCAAGGGGAGCTTCAGCTTGGCCGGACTCGCGGTTTCTTTTTTTTTCAATAGTGGGAGTGGGCAGGAGAACACTTATCATTGTTTTTTCTCATCAGTTAAATCTTTTTTCGCCACTGTCTTTCATGATTACCTGTTTGGAAATCACTGGAATAAGGAATCCTAAGATCCAATGGGAATGGTGGACTCAAGCTGCCGCGCTACACTCGCCCCTTCATGTCTAAAAAAAAGCTAAGTTAAGGAACAGTGGCTACAATTATTTAATTTCCGAGGTGCACTGAAAGTGAAGCTCACACTTGACTTGCCCTTTGAGAATACTAGACAATTTTAGTTGAATACTCGAGTCTTTTTGCGTTGTGTTTACAAAGCAGCGCGTCGTATTTATTCTACAATACCCAAACGTTACCTGATAAGATGTTCTTTTGTCACGATTTTGATGTTGAAAGTTCATCTTCTGTGCCCTGAAGTTTGTAATTGAATAACGAGCAGCGATATGGTGAACATACAAAACAAGTACAAACAAAATCTTCGTATTACTTAGTCTCCTTCCTTGTATACAGTGTAAAGTGCAAAAAACAATAACATGATGTAGTAGACAGTTTGCGCCTAATCATATGGTCTGGAATAATGCTTGATAAAGTTCACTGGTCAGCGACCAGTGAACTTTCTCTTTAATGTTTTCCTGTAGGCTACAAGAAACGACGACTGAGAACGTAACTGGTTAGAACAAAGCGCTTTTGCCATTTCTATTCATGCTGCTGCTCTGATTTCAAGAATGCCCAAAGTAATGTTATTGGTTTGCCATACAGATCATTGGGATTGCCTTTTAGTTTCCGTGCGGTTTTTGGAAAACACTGTGCCGAGTGCCGTGCCCCTCATCTGGCCCCTCCCTCTCTATAATACTGTCTACAACAGAGTGCAGAGTGCAAGATCTGGCCACCAGCTGTAGCAATAAACATAATATTTGAAGGACAAGGGAGTTACAAATCCTAGTTGTGTGTAAATACCAGATACAAAAAGAACTAATTATGAACGGGAATAAAATAATTTATGGACAAAGAAGTCATTGCAAGAAAGAGAATTTTCAATAAGACAATTATCAGTCTCCACAAGAACAACAGTACGAACAAAATAACGCATTTAAAGGACTCGTTCTTTCTCAGATGCTTTTTATGCTCTGAAAGAGCACCGCATGGCACCACAGGAGGACAATGAGGAAAATATATTTGTCCCTACCAAGTATTGAGTGCCATGCTAGCCGCCTAAATTAAATAGCTAGATGTCAGTAACAAATGAGAGAAGACTTAAGAAAAGAGATGTTCAAATCAAATGCTCTGAGCTAGGATATTTTTTCTTTCGCCTATATTTCCAGTCTCTTACAAAGCCTTTCTGACAGTGTTCCCTAAAAAATTACGTAACCTTCGGAATGGTAAGCCCCAAGAACCAAACTTAGCTGATTGGTTTTGCCTCCTCTTTAATATATAGTCTGTGTAAATATGGGATTTTTACGTGCGTCTAGCGATTAAATGAAAACAACTTGGATGACTCGTAACACACTTTAAGAGTGGAGTGGGTTATTATTAGAGATCTCTAGCTATTGTTTCAAATGCTTTTAAGTGGCATCTTTTGCATTTCTGGGTGGTCCTTAAACACTTGTCAGATCTGAACCGGTCCACATCCGTCACACAGCTGAATCAACAGTTGAGATTAGATTCCTTGAATGCTGACGCACCAAATATATAGTGCTTTCTCTGGGCAGCGTATCAGGAAAGATGCGCGAACCGATGGAGAAGACCGGAACTGTATGCTATCCGAATGCAAGAACTTGCACTTGTTACTTTCCCTTTCTTGGTTCGGTTCTCTTCCCTGTGGGCCGGTTGTGATGACGTCACAAGCCTCGCGACCTCTCTCTACCAATCATTATTTTAATTCCCGCCTCCAGGGTGGGCCACTCGTTCACCGTTTGGTGGGCCGGTGGACCGTCGATCAACCCGAGAATTTCGTGGCACAAACCGCCGTTTTCGTGGAATGTGACTGCAATGCTACCGCACTAATGATGCCCAGGACAGACTGGTAAGATGATGGGGGCACTATCTAAGAACCGCAGGACTCGGCACAGTACAGCGACCTAGGCAGCTAATGGGATTGCCATTCGTGTAAAAGTAGGAATTATTCAGAGAAGACTGGGAGACGGGAGAGGCGGCGAAAACATACTGTGGTCTCCCAGACGAAGCAGTGTCTGGCGCTTAGCAAAGGCAATGCGGCTGGCGCGAATACTTGTTTCCTTCTTTAGAATGCCCCCCGGGGAGAAGATTAGCTGCCCTTTCGACTGATCGGGACGGCAAAACAACCGGGAGTAAGCTTGAGGCTCTGGACTTTAGCAGTGTCATGGCCAGGGTGACTAAGATTTAAAGACGACATGACTAGCTCAAAAATGTGATTTTCAGGTGATGTGCTCTCCAATACGAAGTATAGGCCATGGTACTTTTCGAGAACTTCTTAAAGAGACATGCTGTACAGGATGGTATCTATATCCAAACAAGAGAGCCGAACACGAAATCCGCTACAGGCTGATCGTTGAAATAGTGATATTTCTGGCGCCACTGAATTTCTCTCGTGAGTGACAGGGGGATTGGCGCGGCAGTCACCTGATATCTGGGCAGCTTCATAAATAGTTGTACACCCAGATGCTCAGTCATCACGTGGAAGAGAAGAACATCATCAATCAAAGTGAATGAGCACCGGATGATCAAATGAAAGGAGAGAAACCTGTTGGGGGTAAATTGCTTAAAGGTGCTGCAGGCGTAATATTATATGGGAGAGCCTGGTTGCATCCGGTGTGGCTCGAACCGACATTCAAGGCCTGCATATCAGCCAGTGCGCGGTTACATCTTTTACTTCTGCCATTCTTTTTTGTGATTGATAAACAGTCAGTCTGAGTCAAATTTTATTGCAGTGGGCAACAGGGCATAGACAATATCCCATAAGAAGACACGTCCTCTGTCTATTAGCTGTTCACAAGGGGCACAGTAGCGAAGGATGAAGAGCCGCAATATAAAAGACGCTGCATCTCGAGCTGCAGCAGCCGAAAGCGTGACGGTTTAAGCATCCCGCGTCAGGTGATTAACGACGAATGTATCACGACAGTTTCCAGCAGGATTGTACGTAAGAAGGCCGTATAGATCCATTCGAACGCTGTCTACAGCTCGAGGCAGACAAGGTACAGACTGGTACTTGCCAGCTGAACGAGGAGGCTGGGGATGACTGAACGTACTTGAGGGCTTGAAATTCCGCTTGCCGTACCAGTTACCTCGGAGACGGAGTCAGGTGTACGTTCTGAATACTTGCACGAGACCGAATTGTCAATCACTGTGAAAACATGAGCATATGCGGAACTATAATTTAGGGAGAAAAAATCTTACATTAAAGTTTTAATTTCAGTTATAAATGAGGTTATCTTGAGTCTCAAAATGTAATGCTTGGCGTTGCAGGGCAAGACATGCTACAACTACCACCGGGTTGCATAGAAAGCCAATAAGAGCTGTGATGCAAGTACTATTGTCCTGTTCGGAAGCCAGGTCGCTGATGGCAAGCGACGGCGCAGCAGACGGGAGGTTGGAGAGGCTGGCAATCTGGACCTTTAGAGGGGAGCGAGACAAGGCATTGGCTTCCTGATGATTGCGACGGGACCTGTAGACGCCAGCATGGGACATTCTTCCAGACAGAGATCCCATTGGTCTTTAGACCGACGCTTATTTTCACGAAGAAAGGCAGCCAAGAAAGGCACGGTGGTCCGTGGCATTTTCAAATTGACAGCAGTATACGTGAAGGCGAGACTTGCTAATGGCCTACTGGATAAGTCGCTTTGGGACGTTAAACCTTAATAAACCCAAAACCCAAACCTTAAATGATAGCCAAAAACTTTTTTTTTCATTAGAGAGCAGTTGGACTTCGCTTAAGTTCTTCATCTTTACATTGGTTCCAATGCTGCTCAGCCCCATATTAGGTGGCAGGTGCTGGACTCATTTTCAAATCGTAGCAGACACTCACCCGAGAAGCAGTGCAACCAATAATCAGTATTAAAGTAATGAAAGTAGTAATGGCGCAGAAGATCTATTTCAAGCTCGGAAAAGCATCCTAAAGAATTTTGGCAATTCATGAAATGAAACGGCAAAGACCAGATATCGATTCCACCATTTAAACATGTACGTGCTTCTGTTATCGAAATTATTTGTAAAGCTTAGCGCTTCAATAAATTGTCGTCTGTATTTTCTGTTATTTTCAGCACTTCTAACATGATCTCAATTTTGGATTAGCTAATGTTGATGTTATGCACTGTGTGGAATTTAACCAAAAGGGAACCGAACTTCTGCTGAAAGGCCTTGATATCCGCAGTGGTTCTGGCTCTGATAATCTACCAACAGCTCTTTTCATTACATGTGCTTGTGAGTTTTTTAAATACTTACGAAAACACTATATAAAATATTTGGAGGAAGATGAACTGCCTTCTGACTGAAAATTGGCCAATGTAGTGCGCGTGTACGAATCTCGCCCGCACAGTGTCGTTTGTATCATTTCATAACTTTGACAACTATTGTTTGCAAAGTTTTGGAGCTTGTGCTGTTCACAGGTAGCATTAACCGTATGAATATGCGTTCTTTATTAATTAGCAGCAAGGTTTTTCGTTAAGGTTTTCTCTTGCATAAGAAAGAACTGACTTAATTCATGACGTCACAAGTCCACTCGATGAAGGGTTTTAAAAGAGTGCATCTTCTTAGATTTTAAGAAGGCTTTTTTTATTGTTCGTCATCTCCTTCTTTTGCAGAAATTTTCTGGGTATAACACCGATAAGAAAATTATTTATCATATGCACAACCAACTAGCCCCCCGCAAAGCTTTACTGAAAAAAAGGAATACTTGAATTTCACAGATCAAAGGGTAGCAATCAGTGGCAAGTTACCATGAGAACGTATTGTATGTTTGGTTTACCTCAAGGGTCCATCCTCGGACCTTTGTTATTTTTTGTTTTTATCAATAACCTTTCCTCTGGCATTGCTGCTAGTATTCGTCTGTTTGCAGATGATTTTGTGTTGTACAGGGTCTTTGACTCTCCGAATTACAGCGTTGTGTTACAGGATAACTTGAATAGGATTCTCGATTGGTGCAGTAAATCAGGAATATGTGTTAACTTCACAAAAATAGTACTGATTTATGTCACAGACAAATACCCACATGAGTTCTTTAAATTAATGGAACACAATCATATTGAACATCTGAATACAAATACTTTGTCGTATATATAACCTCTAACCTAAGTTGACGGTGTCACATCGACTATGTAACTGGAAAAGGCGTGTCGTGTTCAAGCTTTTTTAATGTGTAACATTCAATTTTTTCCTTCAGAGGCTAAAGAGGCACTTTTTAAGTATTATGTTGGCTCAGTTGGCGAATAGGCTTGCTCAGTACAGGACACATAGTATAAAACAGATATAGATAAACTATATAGGGTACAAACTATGAGTTTACGATATGTATTTAAAATAATAGCTGGAATTTTAGCCTTTCAAGCGCAAAAACTCTCTGGGATGTCAGTCACTAGAAATACGCAGATATTCTTTGAGGATAAAATTTGTTCATAGCATTTGTGATTGTACAATGACATAAACCATTACCTGTTTATTAATTCACCACACTGTGTTTCGCTATGGCCTGATCAATGATTCAAAGTAAAGGAAATTGCAAGTAGATATCACGTATAGAGGTGTCATTTTTCCTGAGGTCTATAAATAATTGGAATAGGCTCTCTGAATAGGTGGCGTCAATTATGCCAAATGATTTATTTCCATCATCATTGTAAATTTCTTGTTCATGGCCTGTGTTGGCCACCTGTCGCTATGCATTTTTTGCACATAACTTTGTTGCCTGTTTTCTTAATTATTGTGTGTTATATCAACCTCACTGCAATGCCACTAGCGGCGCTGTGGATGGTGGAAAAATAAATATTGCCAGGACTCGGTAGAACCCCGAGGAGAGCTGAAGGTAAAACGGTTTACTGGTTAACCAGAAAAAGTCCCTGCGCACCTCAGCTTCTTCTTCTCCTTGCCTCGCGCTCGTAGACCAGGTCTTCATATTCGGCGTCTTCTTGCATGCGGCATTTGCCCCCCTCCTCAGGAAGCATCGTCTCGATGGTAACAAAAGGAAGTAGGAGGTCAAGATCGGTCCGAGTAGTACGGCTTCATACGTACAACATGGATGACGTCGACTTGTTGCTGGCGTCGCTTGGATGTCGATAACCCGTCCGGCACCACCTCATACGTGACGTCGGTTAAACGTCTCAGCACAACATAGGGCCCGAAGTACCGCCGTAATAATGTTTCGGAGAGTCCACGACGGCGAATAGGCGTCCAGACAAACACTTTGTCGCCAGGTTCATACATGACATGTCTGTGGCGAAGATTGTAGCGTCGTGCGTCAGCCTCCTGCTGAGTTCTGATGCGCACACGCGCTAGTTGGCGAGCTTCCTCTGCGCGCTGTGCGAATTCCTTGGCGTCGTGATCGACATCGTCGCCGTCGGCATTCGGGAGCAGCATGGCATCTAGCATAGTTGTCACTGGTCGACCATGAAGAAGGCTGAAAGGCGTCATGCGAGTGATGTCTTGTTGTGCCGTATTGTAGGCGAACGTGACGTAGGGAAGAATTTCGTCCCAATTCTTGTGGTCTACGTCCACGTACACACAGAGCATGTCTGCGATTGTCTTATTGAGGCTTTCCGTCAATCCATTGGTGTGGGGGTGATAGGCCGTCGCTTTACGATGACTGGTACCGCTGAGGCGGGGAACGGTTTCCAAAAGCTCGTCAGTAAAGGCAGTTCCTCGGTCATTTATAATCAGTGCCGGAGCGCCATGCCTGAGGAGAATGTTATCAACGAAGAACCGAGCTGCTTCGGCGGCGGTACCCCTGGACAGAGCCTTTGTCTCCGCGTAGCGAGTTAGATAATCGCTAGCGACAATTATCCATTTATTCTCGGCAGTAGACGTCGGAAATGGTCCCAGGAGGTCCATGCCAATTTGCTTGAAAGCTGTCTTTGGCACTTGAAGAGGGTGGAGTAGACCGGCTGGTTTTTCAGGGGATGATTTACGACGTTGGAAGACTACGCACGTCCGTACATTGTGCGTCACTGTCGCCGGTAGTTTCGGCCAGTAGTATCCGCACTGTACTCTAGCCAACGTGCGGGTGTAGCCTTGGTGGCCGGCGGTTGGCTCGCCGTGACACGCTTGCAAGATTTCCGTGCGAAGAGCTGTTGGGACAACGAGTAGATGACTGTTCCCCCCAGGACGGATGTTCTTCTTGTAAATTACGTCGTTGCGAAGAAAGAATGACGAGAGGCTGCGGGCGAAAATCTTGGGCACATTCATAGTTCGCTTCTCCAAGAAACCAATAAGAGGGAGCAATTCCTGCTCCTCTCTCTGCTGTTGGGCAAGAGTTGCGTCATCTATGACTCCTAAAAAAGCAGCCTCTTCATCGGTCATTGTGCAGTGTCCAACTGGTGCTCGCGAAAGGCAGTCAGCATCCGCATGCTTCTTTCCGGATTTGTAAATAACCGTCATTTTGAACTCTTGTAACCGAAGGCTCCTACGCGCGAGTCTCCCTGAAGGGTCCTTTAAGTTCGTCAGCCAAAAGAGAGAGTGATGGTCGCTAACGACTTGAAAGGGGCGAGCGTACAAGTAAGGCCGGAATTTCATAACCGCCCATACAACTGCAAGGCATTCTTTTTCTGCTGCCGACTAGTTCGCTTCAGCTTTAGACAGAATCCTGCTGGCATAAGCAATCACTTTTTCCACACCATCCTGGCGCTGCACCAATACAGCACCTAAACTCACATTGCTTGCATCGGTATGAAGCAGGGTACGGGCGTCGTCATCAAAGTGCGCCAGGACAGGTGGCGTCTGTAGGCGCCTCCGGAGTTCATTAAAAGCTTGGTGCTCTTCTTCACCCCAGCGAAAGACAGCGTTGTCGCGTGTCAGTGAAGTTAATGTCCAGGCAATTCGTGAGAAGCCAGCAACAAATCGACGGTAATAGGCGCAAAACCCCTGGAAGCGCCTAAGCGTCTTTTTGTCCGTAGGTGTTGGGAACTTGGCGACTGCGGAGAGCTTTTCAGGATCAGGCCGGACACCTTCTTGGATAACAACGTGTCCTAAGAATTGCAGCTCCTCGTAACCAAAGTGGCACATCTCGGGCTTTAGTGTGAAGCCCGCAGATCGTATGGCCTGAAAAACAGCTACCAAACGGCGTAGATGCTCCTCGAAGGTTACCGAAAACACGATCACGTCGTCAAGATACACCACGCATGTTTAACACTTGAGTCCTGAGAGCACAGTGTCCATCAGCCTCTGAAATGTTGCTGGTGCCGAGCATAAACAGAATGGAAGAACCTTAAACTGATACAATCCGTCAGGAGTGATGAATGCTGTCTTCTCCCGATCCCTCTCATCTTCAATTTGCCAATATTCACTTTTAAAATCCATTGAAGACAAGTAACGTGCATTTCGTAGCCGATCAAGGGAATCATCGATGCGAGTGAGGGGGTACACGTCTTTTTGGTCAATTGATTGAGCTTGCGGTAGTCAATGCAAAATCGTAAGCTGCCGTCCTTTTTTTGAACAAGTGCCACAGGGGAAGCCCAGGGACTCTGTGACGGCTGGATAACGTCGTCTGGAAGCATTCCGGCCACCTGACGCTGAATAGCCTCGCGCTCTTTCGGAGCCACACGGTACGGATTTTGTCGAATCGGGCGAATCGCGTCATCCGTGATAATGCGATGTTTGGTCAAAGGTGTTTGGCCAACCCGCGATTCTGAAGCAAAACAGTCTCGAAAGTGATCTATGAGATCCAAAAGACGTTCCCGTTCTGAAGACGACAGATTTGGGCTCACATCGACTATAGGTGCGGGCGCCTTGCTCACTGATCCTTCCAGTTGCAGCACGAAATAGTCTTGGTCACTTGGGACGCTCGCGAATAAGGCCACAGTTGTGCCTTCCGGAATTTGCCGACGCTCGTCGCTGAAGTTTGTCAGTGCACTTCGGCGTGCCCATTGGCCAAACTGACCAGTCCTCAAGCTATAGAAACACCTCGGCTGAGTATCAGAGTGACGGCCCGTTCGGCGACGCCTTCGCCGGTATGCGCCACGTCGCACTTCACTTCAACAAGAGAGCACGATCGCGGAGGTAATGTCACCCCCTCATTGGCAACTCGTAAGGGCATCAGTGGTACTTGCGCATTACCAAGGTCTCCATGATTTTTGTTGAAGGCAATGACGTTGTCCCGGAAGCTGATCACAGCCTCATGAATGCGCAGAAAGTCCATGCCCAAAATGAGGTCTTTGCAACAGGCTGAGAGGATAACGAAGCTGCCAACGAACACTGAGTTTCCAATTCCTATGCGGGCAGAGCACTTCCCAGTCGGTGCCAGTAGGTGACCCCCAGCACTTCTTATTACTGGCCCAGTTCATTCGGTATTTACTTTGCGCAGCTTGTCAGCCAGTTTTTGACTAATGATTCAAAAATCCGCCCCGGTATCCACCAGAGCGTGTATATCCCGCCCATCAATGCAAACGGCGAGGTCAGCGCTAACAACGTCGTCCGGGTTGCTCGTCTCTCTCGGCATTTGCGGCGGAAGTGCGGTAAGGTCGGCGCTGTCATTTTCGTCGTCGGGGCTGCTTATCTGGTTCGGCATGTTCGGCGCTAATGTAGGCGGCATTTTCGGTGGTAGTGCGGCAGCGTCAATGTGAACAGAGACGTCACAGTCATGGGTTGCAGTCGGCAGTTGCGGCGGTAGTGAGGGCTTTGAATCTTTTCGACTGGTTGCAACCTCCCCTCGCGAGGTTGCGGCGGTTAGTTTCCCCGGCGAGGGCTCGGGGTCCGCCGTCCGCTAACGTCAGCATCGCTACGACGCGTCGGTGAAGAATAACGCCGTTGAGATGGGGAGCGGCGGCGGAAGCCCGGTGAGTCGGCTTCCCTGCTGAGCGGTGGGCCCTCGAGTTGGGCACGGCCAGCGTCGAAATGGCGTCGAGCCGAACCAGGCGGAAAGGCCTGCCCCTCTTGGCGGTAGTGGCAGTACCTATACACATGGCCAGGTTGTCCGCAGAAGCAGAGTGGTTGGCTGTCATAAGAGCGCCTCAGGTCAGTTCGGCGCGGCTGAGGGCGGCCGGGACGTGCCCACTGAGGCTCCTGGAAGAACCGCGTCTGCTGACGGCTCGCTGAGCTCGGTGGGGGCGTGGTCTGGCGGCGGATGACGAAGGACTTCCGCATAGCTCGCGGGTTGCGGCTCCGGCTCATAGTAAGGCGCCGTGTTGACGGCCGTGTTGCTGTTGGGTTGGGGCACGTGATATGGTTCGCAAACCACTGCCGCGCTGTCAACTGGATGAGGCTCGTGGTATGGTGCAGACGGTGACAGAGCATGCCGGAGCTCTTTCCTAACGGCTTCTGCGACGGCCTCTGGTGACTGAACGCTCGTAGCAGTAATTCGCTGCAGCTCCTCAAGGACTATTTCTCGAATGAGGTCTCGAAGAGTGTTCCCATCGGTTGCAGTGAGTGCCGCCGCAGTCGGTGGAACACCGGTGAAGGGTCGGTCGTACTGGCGGCACCGTTCTTGGAGGGCTCGCTCTATATCTGTAGCGTTCTTCACGAACTCACTTACGGTTTGAGGTGGGTTGCGCACCAAGCCGGCAAACACCTGCTCCTTGACGCCATGCATGAGATGTCGTAGCTTCCTTTGCTCAGTCATATCGGGGTCGGCACTGCGAAAAAGTCGAGCCATGTCTTCCGCAAACATAGCTACGCTTTCATTTGGCTTCTGGACGCGCACTTCAAGCAGGCGCAGCGCATTCTCTCGTCGATCAGTAGTGGCAAAAGTGTCCACCAGCTGGCGGCGGAAGTCATTCCATGTTGGCAAGCTAGCCTCGTGGTTTTCATACCAAGTTCTAGCAGTATCCTGAAGTGCAAAATAAACATTGCAAAGCTTCTGGTCCGCGCTCCAGTGGCTGAACTTTGCCACTCGTTCAAACTGGTCGAGCCAGTCTTCCACATCTTCAAACGCGTTTCCGCGGAAGCACTCCGGTACCTTGGTTTTTGTGAAAAGTCACCGACGTAGGGGTGGGAGGTGCCATGGCTTGGAAGACCCAGCGAAATTTGACGTTTGAAGAGTCGCCCGGTACATGGTTGTACTCCGGGGAAAGGCCTAGACGTCGGCGGCTAGCGCGATGGACAGGCGTGTCGATGTCCGGGACTCGCTGTGGACTGCCGGAAGGAGTCCTGTGCATACCCAGCACCTCCACCAGTGTCAGGACTTTGTAGAACCCCAAGGAGAGCTGAAGGTAAAACGGTTTACTGGTTAACCAGAAAAAGTCCCTGCGCACATCAGCTTCTTCTCCTTTCCTAGCGCTCGTAAACCAAGTCTTCATCTTTGGCGTCTTCTTGCATGCGGCAATATATAGATTATAAGGAAGGAATGGCCCACATGACATTAGATTTGATTGAGGAGTATTTCATACCTACTGTCAAGTTACGAATAATGACTTATCGAATACTGATTATCGATATCTTTGCCGGCACATGACTTCACGGGGCGCTATGAAAAGGAGGTTGAAGTCAAGGTAACCTTAAGGGACCCAAACGAAGTAATAAAAATTACACAGCCTATGCAAACTAACTGTATCGAAACGAAAATAATGAGCTACACACAGATGTGGTCTAAGAACTTAAGGCTCAAAATAGGTAATCGATTGCTTTTTGGGTAAAATTAAATTTCAAGAGACTGGAAACATCGCCTTGGGGGGCAGAGGTAAGACGTGCAAACGGCACAAGGGAATTTGCTGAGACAGATTTCGCCGCGACTTCGTGGACTTTGTCTAATTGGAGGTCGCATGCAGAGGTCTCTTATTCATTTGTTTCTAAGCACCTACGACTCGAGCTATTTTTAGCCATAATGTAGCACTGATAAACATAAAAATAACTGCATAGAAAGTATTTGAAATGAGATGGCGATTGAACCATACGATTGTAAGAATACACCCGTTATTGCCATGCCGCTGTGAAGGCGGTTAGGATGATGCAAAAATGGGTTATGTCGTTTTTTATAAATATATTGTAGCCTCAATGTCATATGTACGTTCTCTGAAAGAATAAACATAGCAAGAATAAAAGTAAATACTAAACATTAACCGCATAAAATATTGTGGTGAGCAGATGTCAGCTAATATACCGTAATACAAGTTCTGAGTATTATATACCTAAGCAAACATTAATAGTACAGGGGGGACATTTCGTACCTACGCAGTTCTGATTGCGATGCTACAGCTTAAAATATGCCACGGTCGGTATCGAGTATGTATCAAGCGGCCATGCCAATAGAGCACCTCCAGCGTAGCCGTTCATGTCTTTAGCGCTGCCTCTCCTTTAACTTATCGAATTATGGGGGGGGGGGTGCTGTTTATTAAAAAACAATACATTTCCTCTGGTAACGAGTGCTGCGTTTTGATGACAGAGAAACATCCAATCCCGAATCCATTTCTTTTTGTCTCCTTATTGTGAATTCCATAAAAAACGTCAATCCTAGAGAGCGCTTCGACACTACTTGCCATTTGTCACTAAGTAATTTCGGTATCCCTCCTTGACTCTGCCCGTGATATCCTTACGTGTGATCTCGCCCAATAGTCCACGTTACTCCTGCTCCGACTACTGGCGGAAGCTCAAATTTGGTGATATGCCGGACCGAAGCTGATTGCCGGACGGCTCTCACTTCTTCCATGCCTATACCCCTTGGACCTCAGTGATTCTTCCCTGGATTTTTCTTTTGTCTTTTTCCGAGAACCCTTTGTTGCAGAGTATGAGGAACGGGAGAGAGACCGTGAACTGCAGTAAAACACAACTGAAGAAAATTTTGCTGTACAAACGAATCAAGGAATGTCTACTTAAACCTGCTAAAGAACTAATCGCTATCTCTCTTGACGTGTGTTTCCTCCTCCGTTTGCTGCACAGTCTTTTTGTGTAGATTAAGTGGACCGATACAATCCAGACTGAGCACTGTGCTCTGCGAACGATTCTCTTTCGTGTGGCAACCGTTTTTATATCCTATGAGTTTGCCTTTGTCTTTATAATAAATCTCATTCAACGAAGGGCTTCACGTGATTTTATTTACTGACTTACCTTTTTCGCCCTAAAGATTTACGGAGGCGAGTGGGGTACATGGGCGATTAACATGATTATCGAACAAGTATAACTACATAACAAGAGGTGCTCACTCATAAAAAAGTGAGAATATTATGATGATATTAGGACTTCATGGATTTGGATCTCACGATGACAACTGCATCTCTTTTTTTCTATCTTCTGGAAAATTATCTTCTATTTATAATGACTACACAATTATCTGTTCCACTCTGATCGACAGCGCCATTAGCAAACAAGCACCACCTCTGTTTCAGTTTACTGCAACCACATTTGGCCATTTTCAAAAAAAAAGAAATATTAAAGCATTCAATGCATAACACATAGAGGGAGAAATTCGTGTCATGTGAAAATTCTAAGCGCAGTATTAGGAAGCAACAACATTAAACTCGCCGAAGGTAATAAAGAATAGTTTCTGCTGATCTTGTTGTTGTTTGCGAAAATAAAGGAAGTCAGTGGAACCGCTTCATACCTAAGAAAAAGTCTTTATGAAGAAAATAACCTTGTAATGCGCACACAAAACAAACAATAAAAAATTGTGGCTCAAATCCACGCTGTGAAGGTGATTGTACAGCGAAGCTCTAAAACAGCACCCAGTTACCCATTGCGACATCATGACGGAAATAGAAGGCGCCAAGGAAAAGAAAGAACGGGATGACGTTTCGACTCCTCCACAGGAGCCTTGTTCACAATGAAGCATAACGTAGCTGCGTCGTTTATTGTCGCACGACGCATGAGGGAATACACGGACTTGGCGTAGATTGGGGGTAAGTTTCCACCATTCCGATTAAGCGTATGCGCTTTCGTCTGAATAATCAGCGATTCCAGATAGAGCTTTCATTTCTTGTCCCTTCCTTTACACGTAGGTTACAAAAAATACAAAAAAAGGTCATTCGTATCATTGCAAACGCCCAGTTTACTGCTCACACTCAACCTCTTTTCGCATCATTAAATGTAACTCCATATAATGACCTATATAATTTATTGCTAACTAAACAGTATGAAAGAAAACTGAAAAATCATGACGCATTCTTTGATGGCACAGCTAACTTACGGCCCAAAGCTAATTACTACCCAACACGTAACAACGACCTCTGGTATGTGCCATCCTTTCGTACAATTTACGGTCGTCAAATGCTCCCACATATAATTACAAATCTTCTTAACCGGCGCAATGAGCCCTGAGGACCTAATGATACGGTTTTTTTTCTTGCTGCAAGTTTGCTCCTTTTTCTCCATTTTTCTCTTCTCATTGTTATTCTTCGTTTTACATTCTTCATGAGCGTTGCGTGTCAGATCTGCCTATATCACTTACTTATTATTGCAAGAAGATGTTCACTAATTTTTTATTGAAGATAATGTTTACTTATGCACTGTAGTCTTTTCTTTTTATCGCTTTGTCCGTGTTCTGTTTCTGGGAGTTTAGTGTACGGGGCTGCGCCCCATTGTCAAGCCAGTCATAGGCTTTTTGTGTGCACCCCTAACAACGCTGATGTTGTATTAAAGATATTTGTATTTGTATCACACGTGCCTCTGCCCAGTTTATGCTGTGTGCGGCGGACACCGAGTTCTCTGCAAGCACATGTTGATCTACCCTCCACTTTCTGACGTCATTCTCGTGATAACGTATCGTTCGCTCAAAGTCACCCGACTCGTCGATCTACACAGACGGGCGGTCCGCATATGGGATCGAATGAAGGAAGGTAGGAAGGAAGGCCTCAGACATTGCTGGCACATACCAACTATGGGGGCGTGGCCAAGACACAGGCGGTTAATTGCTGGATACAGGAAAGTTTTGATGGAAAAATGAGTGGTAATAGTATGTAGTCTGATAGATTGGAAGATGGAAGGACAGATGTCCTGTTAACTAGGTGTTCGAGGACGGGACAATGGCTTAACGTGCATAATAGTTTACAATACTGGTAATTTTTCAATGTCGTACTGACTGAGAGCCGGAAAAAGAATTTAGAATGGGAGTCGCTGTGTTTCTTGAAGAAAAGTTTGCACAGCAGAGCGCACATTCCTCTCGCTTCGTCCAAGCAAAGAAGCGCCAATGGAAAGAACAACCGCGGAGGACACAGGCAAGACCAGATGATGAAATGGAATTCGGAAAAGACGCTTCTTCAATTGAGAGAAGCGGCAGCAAGACAGCAGGAAGTGATCTATTGTCTCAGATTCGGCACAAAACGGGCACAAAGGGAAGCCGCCAGGCCAGATCTGTGAAGGTAGAAAATTAGAAGGGCAACCCGGCAACGCAAACGCGTGAACGAGGCCTCTAGTCTGCGCGAGCGCCAGTGTTTGCTACTCCAAGGATACAGAAGATGCTGATATTCGGGAGATGATGTAAGAGCCGAGGCAGCAAATTCCTGAAATATTGTGTAGCTGCGAAACCTCACCGCAGCTGTATATGCAAACGTTGGCAGGACAGCAACAATTGGACCACCGAGAGAGGCTCTTGCTAAGGAATCTGCAACCTCATTTAAGTAAAAGCGCATGTGACCTGGTACCCAAAGCAACCTTACCGAATTTAGATGGAGCGGAATCAGGAACTTAAAGAGGTGTAATGGCCGAGACTCAGTGCGTGAGGATAATGAAGAGCAAATGGACAGAGAGTTTGTCATAACCGGGACCTGGGAAACAGTATTTTCTAATTTTTGTAAGGCTAAGACTACTGTTAATAATTCAGCCAGAAAAATTGGAGTGAGGTCAGGAAGAAGGAGAGAAAAAGACCAATCCAGTGAAGGCGAAAAACTTCCCAAACCTGCCTTTTCGTTATCCTGCGAGGCATCTGTAGCAATAAGAACATGAGAGGGAAAGGACCTTAGAAGCGGGAAGGGCTGCAGCTTTGCATTCGATGGGAAAATGTCATCGAATTCAATCTGGACAGATGATGAGTTGTACATTTGGCGGACATCTGTGAAATATTTGTGGGATCAAGGAGGGACTGCACATAACATATCTGCAGAGTATGAAAACGAGATCAGGCGGCAATAAAAGAGACGGTAGGTTGACTAAGAAATCATATACTGGAAGCGTGAAGGGGTGAGTCAGACAATTTTAAAAATGTTTGAACTGATAAAAGGCGAAACCTAGCTGATAACGATGGAATTCGCGCCTCACAGTGCAGAACAGCATTGGGGACATATTATGGAAGCCCCAGACAAAGGCGCAACGCCTCACGCTCCAACAGCACAAGAGGGTGAAGTTTATAGGCAGGAGCTCCTGAGAATAAAACACACCCGAACTCCAAAATTGGGCGGACGTACATTTTATAAATCATCAGAAGTGTATGTCTTCTCATGCCTGACCTAGCACTACAAAGCCTGCGTAGGATGCCAATGGCCCGAACTCCTTTTGCAGAAACTTGCTCAATGTGTGGCCGCCAGGATAGAGTCGTATACTACTCCGAGATACTTCACCGCCTGAACTTGAGGTATTATGTTTTTTCTATAGACCAGGCAGATATTTACATCAATAGAAACCGGAAATACTAACAATGCTCATTTCTTCACATTGAGGGACAGATGAATTCTTCCTAACCAGTTGCTAAGAACATTGAGGAAACTTTGCAGGGTTCTATAAAGAGTGTTAATGTCACCTGCTGTTGCAAAAAATGCAATATCGTCGGCGTACACTCAAGTGTTAACGTTTTGAATGCATGGAATTGAGCTTAGAAAAATGTTAAAAAGAACAGGTGAAAGAACTGATCATTGTGGTACACCTCTTGTCTGTGGAAATCTCCTTGAGGAAACACCATTTTGGCAGCAGTAAAATTCTCTATTTTCCAAAAAACAGAAATCCAGGCTACAAAATAGCTTGGGAAGTTCAGTTACTGTAATCTTAGTAACAGAGTCGAGTGCTCAACGCTGTTGTATGCTTTACTGACATCCAAGGTGACTAGTACAGCAAACTGTTTCCTATTGAGAGCAAATTTAATACGACTCTCTAGGTCAGTAAGAGCACACCAAATTGAACAACCCGGCCTGAAACCAAGTTGACATAGATTCAGGAGGGCATATTCCGAAATGAATGACATGACATGGCTGAGAAGGACCCTTTCCACCAGTTTCACTAGGTTCGATGTTAATGAAATAGGGCGTATGTTGTCTAAAGTTAAGCCCTCCCCTTACTCTTTAAGCAATAGAATTATTTCAGCAAGACGCCACTCATGAGGTATTCAAGGACATTTAATAGAATGGTTAACTAGAGCCAACAGCTCTGCAGGAGATTCATTGAACAAAATTTTGATCATAGATGAAGTGACCTTATCGGGGCCATTAGACGCTGGGGATAAGCGCAGAACAATTTGCGAAAGTTCTGGCATAGAGACATCAGTGAAATCACTTGAGGTTCATGTGAATATAGTAGGAGAAGGTAGAGCAGATGTAAAGCGAAGCTCTAGCTAGGCACACGCAATATCATATAAGGCCTTTGCGATGTCAGCAGGGGACTGAACAAGGGATTGAATGTTGGCAACCGGTGGAATCACCTTGTTGCGCCTCATGAAATTAAACAAAGCTCGTTTATTTTCTCATTGTGAAAGGAAATCATAATGATTTTTATTATACTCCTTCTTTGCACGGGCGACAGTGCTCTTAGAAGTTGCTGCAATATAATTATAATCCATCCTATTTTTGGACATTGATTGATGATAAGTTCGTTCCAACCTCCTTTCCGTCGTCTATATGCACGCGTGCTCTCAGCATTCCACCAATTGTTCGCGATTGCAACCTTTGTTCCCTTAACCAAAAATCAGACTTTTGCCCTGCATGGTTCAGTACTGAACATAGCTGTGCAGCCTTGCTTTCGGCACTTCTCTGAGCGCAAGTGTCTGAAGTGATTTGGAGGGCTGATTTTCGCGTGTCTTTAAAGCAACTGCAATTTATTAACGTGCGCTGATGTCGCTCAAGAAGAGTTAAATTATACGCAAACTTGAAACTAATCGGTAGATGATCAATGTTTGTTGGACAGTCAACAGGCGCCCAAGACATAACAGAGACTCCTGGGGAGGAAAAATTTAAATCCAAGGCAAAGCGGCATTGACTCCGAACAAACGTTGGCAATCCGGAATTGTTGCAGATCAAGTTTTTCTCAGAAGTCCAATCAAATAGTCTAGAACCGAAGCTGTCTGTTTTAAACCCCCATGTAACATGGTGCGAATTGAAGTCTGCAAATAACAGAACCTGAGATCGGCTACTAGACATGAGTGAGTCAAGGGGCCGAGTGTCACGCACACCAGACGGGAAATATACATTACCTGCAGTTAAGGTCCGTTGACCTAGGGCACTGAGGTTAATTGAAATTTGTAGGTAGCCGTGTTTCCTTTAAAGGAACTAAATATTGTTGAAGCTTATTGCATAGGCAATTTAAATCTGTTGAAGCTGCGAATATAGATCGACAATTCCACTGGAGTACACTTATGAACCCTATCTTGGCGGGATAGCCGCAGCCGCGACTGCCTTTTCTAGAATCCTGGTCAAAGCATTTTGACTTGCGTTACCTTTCTTTGTCTTTGACTGGAGGCAAGATGGACCTGCAATATTCAGAGGAGACCGAATTCGTTTCTGGGCGCGAAGATCAGACTCCATATCCACACATTCTATAGAAGATTCGTCCATAACGCTGTTCGAAGGAGAGGCCTGAGAGGTCTTTTGTTGCTCACATTGTTTTTGGTCCTGTGGAGCGGAATCGATCACTACGGAGGAGTAGCTTCCGAAGCCAAAGAAGGCAAGAGTGGAGCGGTGGCCACCTGCTGAAGATTGGTCATCTGAGCAGCTATGACCTGCGAAATGCACGTATATACGGATTCCATAATGCGATCCATTGCATTTGACACAGCATTCTCAACTGCCGCTATAACAGCCTGGGACCAACTAGAATTCATTATGGGTGGGAATTTGGCGGCCAGACTAGAGTAGCCTGAGGCTATCTCCTTGACTGCGGCAAAAGCCTCTCTCCGCGTGCATCTGCGCTTGTCTATAAGCTCGAGCACCTGAACTTCTTGTGCTCGTGCAGGACAGTCAGGCGAACCAGCAGGGTGAGCACCACTACACAAACATTTCTCTTGCTGTTGAGAACATTCCTCTCTGCAATGACGTTCCCCGCAGGCACAGCAGCGTAAGGCCGATTTGCAGACTTTGCCGCTGTGGTGAAATCGCCAGCAGTTTTGACACTGAAGGGGCCGAGAGTTAAAGGCATCTACTCGAAAAACCAATGGCCACACCTTAATCTCTGACTAGCCGAATATTCCTGCCAATGTTGCAAAGACGGACTGCGTAGGAATTTTTCTCCGTCGACCATCCTGCTGCATCGATGGACAACAATCACTTCTGCAGGCGAGAGGTTCTCAAGCGTTACCATAGGGCTCAATCGAGAGTCGACCCCTCGGACTAAGCCCTTGGAACACGCTAGATGAGGCGGAATGAATGCGGTCACCGGGTGGCTGGAAAAGGACGTACACTTCAGCAGGTCTTCAATACAGTCCTTATCCGGTGACCTGCACAAAATACCACCCCTGACGAACTGCCGCACATCAGTAATGCGCATGAAGTGCTTTGATGTGGATATAAGAGCCACCTGTACTGCCTCTGGATTATTCAGTCGGAACGCGCCTCCATCAGAAGGCACTAATGCGACCGGAATGCTGGAAACTCCACTGCGGAAAAGAGATTAATTGGGAGCTGGCATTGAGGAAGAGATCCCGACCAAGGGGAAAACCCCTGGCCAGGAGAAGAAGTAGACATTAAGCTTTCGTCCCGCGCCCAATCACACCACAACAGGAGGAAGCAAGCACATACAAAAAGAAGGAGAAATTTAGCAAGCTAGCGCAACACCACCAAGTACTTAACCGCTACCCCGCAGCCTGGGTTGCTGGGCCACGTCACGTCTAGAGCACTGCACTTGGTAACTTTTCCTTCTTCACCTATTCTTTGATTTCCACAAGCTGACACCCCAGTTTTTCAAGCTAGTAGGTTCGCTGTCTTTTCTTCCTAACCGCACAGATATTCTTGGCTAAGGTTAAATCAATGCATGAACCATGAATGGTGGTTGGTTGAGTTGTATTCGTGAAACTGTGTTCCCCTTGTTCACACGGGCCTTATCATCCATCAAGTGGCTTTGATGTTTGTTTCGTGTTTTTTCTTAATTAAAAAGAGTACTGAGCTGTACGCTGTATGCCTGTTTTTAAAGGATATTTATTATTTATATATTTCTTTTCATGTTCTACTTTTTTACTTTTTCCTTTTATTTTTTGAGATTTTTTACATTTATTTTTATGTATTTAAATTTTATTTGAACAGTTCTTTAATTTTTATTTTTATATCTGTTTGTGAGGTTTGGTGCTTTCGACTCGGAGTAGCATTCAATCCTTAGCCTGGTGTTTTCTGCTGATGACGCCGACCACACGAAAATTACCTTGGATGGTAGAGGTATACAGCTTCGCTGTAATTTATGCAAGTGCTCTTACAGTTGTTAAAATGTTTTCTTCGGGGAAGGTGTTTAGAATATACGTGATTACGTTCTCAAGAAGCTTGTAGACTTAAGGCAACAGTAGGTAGATATATTCGCTACTGAAGGAAAAGAGAGATTCAGTTTTACATTATTTTAGGAGGGGATCCAAATTACAAACGGCTTTCAACGTGGTAGAAATCGGTACGTGCTTGCATATTTGCTTTCTAGAAGCTTAAGAGGTTTGTTTCTGTACATGAGCTAATATTGAAACTTAGATTACAATACCGCATTGGATACTTAAGTGGTCATAAACGTATTACAATTCAAGAGATCAATCCTATACTTGTTTTGGATCAGTTTAAGGAGGTTTAATGTCCCAAAGTGATTCAGCCTATTAGGGACGCCGTAGTGCAGGGTAACGCAAATCTCTACCGCCTGGCGTTATTCGACAAGTATAGGGGCCTCTAAAATTTTGCCTCCACCGAAATTCTACCGCCGCGGCCGGGTTCGAGCCTGCGTCGTTCTTGTCGGAACCCTAGAGCCATAAACACTGAGCCCCCACTCCTGATGCTTGTAATGGGCAGATAAGTTTGCTGTTGGCGCGCGAAAAGATTAAGGGAAACATGATAAACAAAACGCTGCAATAGACTTTTGTGCGAACAGCAGTGTTACTGGACTGCAGCGTTCAAGTGTCGCTCCCTCGCTTTTTTGAACAACATTCCAAGCCGCGCGGCCGGCACAGGATGACCGCTAAAAGCATGTTATGGACCTTGCTTACAAAAATCAGGCACTATCGTTATCAGAAGTTCGCGCAACGCGAGGGTGAGGAAAAAATTTCATTTCGGTGCGGTCAAGAAGTCCAGCCAACTCTTACGTGTCAAGATACGAGGCGACGTGCATGCGTTATCCGCTGGTGACAATACCACGTGCCTGGGTGGTGAGCTACTGCTCCAATAAACGGTTTTTCTGAGAACACACGTTTCGTAATATTTCGATCACGATAGTACCTACTTTTCAACTATAGCTAAAATGCGGGAAGGCCTAAGTGATAAAATTCTCATTATAATTGATAAGCATGGGCGGGTACCTGGGGAATCAATCTATTTTTTAGAGAAGGTGGTTAATATAATGACTTACGCCGCTTTGCATTGGCTATCATTGACTTTGCCTCCGCATGGAGGAACACGCCTAAACAAGAGTGATCTCAATGTTTCCTCCTGAGAGGTACTCAATATGCTGATGTAGATCCGTGCCACTTATTCGGGATGCAAAGAGCGAAGGTGAGCTTCCTCTTACGGGGCAGGAAATCAAAGGAATCGGAGCATCAGGAACATGGGTGAGGGCATTCTTCTTACTCGCAGCCTCTATCCCGCTCAATTCAGGGCTCCACAGGCGCTGGCTCAACTAATAGAAAATCAATGTGTGGCCAATTAAGGGCATCTTCTACTCCAGCGCGGTGATGCGTGTACAAGTCATTTTCCGCTATTTTTTTCTGGTAGTGAAACAAAGAACGTTTTAGCTTTAGTGCCGTTTTGTCCAATGCAATGGCAACTTAGGCTGATTAAAAAGCAGAGCAAAGCAGCAAAGTATACTGCAGACTTATGATTATCAAGAAGAGGTAATACAGACTGACCATAGGAAAGGTTTGCCTGCCAGTTTTAATTAGCAATTTTCTGTATATTATCATGCTAGTTTTCGCATAACTATTGACATGATACGATATTTTGTTTGGGTTTACAGATAGCAAAGAGAGATACTTCAGTGTGGGCTATAACATAAACAAGAAAAATGTGCGAACGGTAGGGACAGCCGCAGATAGCACCTCAATTTACACGCACATTGCAATTCAGTCCGTTTTAAAGAGTTCAGTGAGCGGCATCGCTATTTTCGCCACTGCAGAGCCCCTCTTATTCACCCTTTTTGCTGCTCAAACGTACACCTCGGATTCGTTTTCCGTCCTGTAGTGCGACAGTGACGAACAGTGATGGTTACATAATAGGCTTCTCTTGACTTACTTAAACTGAATATCGGAAAAAAGACTGCCAATAGTGCGTCGCGGCCACGGGCCGCCACACACGTTGTCGCTTATATGTAGCATGCCATTGATGTAGTAGACACGCGAACGCCCTTGTCATTAACTAAAAGCCGTGGTGTCGGCACAACTCTCTCAGAGGTGTCTCTAACCGTGGGCTTTCACGTAAAACAAGCGGCAAGAAGGCAGACTGTTCGGTTGTTTTTTTGGACTTACCTGCGAGATATTTGAAACCAGTAGCACGGTGTATGGTGGTGCGCAGTTTACGCATTATCAGCAATATCTGGCTGTGGGCTTCGTCGAATCTTTTTAATAATAACGTGAACATTTCCCCACATCAGTAGTGTTGATCTCCAACTGGGGCCTACGGCATGCTTCAGGTTCTAAATGGTTTCATATAGAACTCGCCCCCACTTCACAGCTGCGAGAGAGTGTTCCTGAACTTCGAGCTTAGCTTTGGTCACCCAGACAAGGCATTTATTTATATGGACACCTTATTTTTCCTGCATCAACTTGTATTCCTAACTAACTATGAGATATGCTGAGATGCTAACTTGGAACGAATCTGCCTGGAATAAAAGAACGCCGCTGCTCCCTGTATTGGCTGAGCTCAATGGAAGGGCAATAATTACCAGCCCTGAATTTATGCGCCGTGCAAAGAAGTGTTTTTAAGAAGCCTCGCATAACGACCATGTCAGCGAGGAGAGGAGGAGTAGGGTCTCTTCACTACGCCTCCAAAAATGAGAACAAGGCCCGAGATTACTTTAGGTAGGCTAATCTTTCGCTGTAGAGAACACGGCGGCGCTGCGGGACCTTCTTACATCACTAACATAAGTCTGGAGCGACGAATCCACACTTTTTTGCTTACTTTATTTTTGATTCAGGACATTACGTTTTGTTCAATGGTTTTCTAGCAAAGAGGAAGGGGGGAGTGAAGTGGACAGTTACAGATTGCGGTCGAAGTCACCACCAGTGTTTTACGCCTTCTTCGCTTGCCCACCTACACCACAGAGGTCAATTGTAATGTTTGTTTCGCAATACCTTTAGCATGAAACGAATTTTGAGAACAGTAATTTGCGAAAATAGCAACCTTCGTGATTAAGTAAGTTAGCAGCGCTTCCGGCAAACTCAATATTTCTGTGGGAAGCAGCCGGGTTCCTTGCTTGTTGACAGCTCGAACAAGCTTGGTCGGCAGCACCGTTAAGCTAATGGTACCCGCTAAACAGGTGTGGATGCATCCCACAGAACTGTTGTGGAATACGGAGTTCCTGTTTTGTTCTGGCAGGTCATTAGACTTAATAAAAAAGGTCCATTAGAGATGTACTAGCTGTTGGGCTTGTTGGTTCAAAATAAATTTGAATGGCGCAAAGAAACAAGCACAGGACGACAGAAAGAAGAAAGATAGAAAGAGCGCCTACTACCGCTAGACTTAACTGTTGGGATAGTTTTCATTGTGACAGCAAGCTAATCCTAATTACAGCAAATGACAGGACCACAAAATGGAACACCAACACGGGCGCCCATGTTCGTCATTCTTTCCGCTGCCCTGTCATTTGCCTTAAATAAATTGAATGTGAAAAAGTGGCTCTGCGTACACGATTGTCTAACAATGAAATCCAGGAGCCTGGTATCAAAACGAGGCTGCGTAGTTGTGGTATATTCAGACGCGTGCGAGTGCAGCACCACTTTCCTGCAGCGCTTTTGTCGAAAATGTTATCTTAATGGCTGCAAGTATTAAATTATTAAAGCCCTCTCTTTTCCGCGAAAGATTGGTAGACTCTGTCAGTGGGTGTTATAAACAAGGGTTCTGTTCTTCATCAGTGTTTTCAGTTCTAAATTGTCGCATGATTATATATAGATGCCTCTATCTGTGAGGCATTGCCCCGATGGCATGAAAGCCACGATGATTTGTTTTACGCAGTAGACCCACTATTAGAGTGCAGCGTTTAGACGCCCATTCCTGCGTTCCGCTTTGTAGTCATCGTATAGTCGTCGTCGTTGTCGGCTTCACCGGTTGTCCAAGTAGCAGAGTGAAACACCACTTGAAAGCTGGCCATGGGAAGAACCCGAAGGGTGGCTAGCAGCGCAACACGCCACCCGCTAGCTGTGCCAGGTGGCGTGTGAAGACCTGGGCTCTATTTTCACACTACCGACTATCGTAAACATCTGAAAATTTTTCTGCCACCTCTATGTGTCGTGTTTTTCGCTTGCGTTCACGCCGAGATCGATTATCGAGCAGTATTGTAGTGGAAACCGCTGCTAAATCCCCGAGAATGCCGCTATTACTCTATGTTTTCTTTCGGGTTTCGATTTTTTTAAGAACATTTATTGGTAACTTGTGATGACACGAAAAAATCTTTGACGTTGTTTTGATGAAGCCTTTTATTTAAGTAATGCTCGAAAGGGCCTTTTGAATAGTGAAATGAAATGAAATGAATACGCTCTTACGCACGCTGCCCGGCGCTGTATACATAGCCCTGCACGCATTTCAAGGATCAGCATATAATTTCCTCTTTCACTCTCAGCCAGGATGACGAACCGGAACATTTTCTGGTTCGGTTCGGGTCCAGGTTCACTCCTTTCAGATTCAGTTCCGAGTTAGGCTCCGGAACTACATTCCGTTCCCGTTCGAATCGATTCGGACCACATCGAACCAGTTCAGAGGGGTTCCGATCATAAAAAATTCTGGATGTAGCTGGTTTTTAATCAACCTTATTTTGCTGTTTACTCTCTCTGTGTCATATCAATAAAATAAAAACTGCAAAATTTCTCAGTACGAGATGTTTTGATGTTACCCAATTTAATTTGATGCCTGCGGCAATGAGATACAAATGTACGGCAAGAGCCGCGAAATCAACTGCACTCAAAAATAGCGTACATAGGCTGTGTATACGCTACAATCTACCTGATGAGGTTAATGAAGAGAAAAGTTGATAAATTTTGCATGAACAAAATACCCAACTTCAGCAGTTTTGGGGACCCGGTCGCGCGAGTAATATGCCTCTCCTTAAGCACGTGTCAGTCCGGAATTTCTCCTTTGCTGAGTACTTATGCGGGCACTGTCAGGACCGCCGCATGAACCCACTATGAAAGGAAGCAGCCCTCTGTCGGCAGCTATATAGGGATAAGACATATTTTCTTCACCCCAAAACCGACTTGCCAGTCACCGTCCTCCCCCCAACCCCTGTATTCCTCCTTTTGCCAGAGCTTATCAAAAACATTTTATATACGTCACTTGTTCTTCATCGCCTTTATAACTCGTGTTCTGTTATTCGACTACCTATAGCTCAGTTTCTTCAAAAGTACAGGTATCGTTGCTTCTCGCTAATACAGCGTAAAATTAATATTTCGGCCTACGCTGATCTCCACGCCATCTCTTCCTCTAATAAACGAATTTAATAAAAAGACAGGCTTGGTTGGAACACAGATTTGCAACATCTTCGTCGTGACATTGCGTTGTCACACTCGTGAAAGTGCTGCATTTTGCAGGAAAGAACGTAATTGTGCTACATAAAATTCTTGTGACATTTCTCGGGTGCTTTCAAAGGAAAGCTATGCATGTGCAGAATTAATTTCTGCCTTGTTAGAGTCTGGTGAATTGGTTGTGCACTTTTTGTCCACCGACTTGTTTCAGGATTTTTAGTTTTCAAAACCGCAAACCACCGCTTCCTGGCGTCTGTGAAATTAGCTGTTTAAATACTCCTCTGTATCTTGTGTACTTGGTAGTGAGAGATTTTTCTGCTCATACATTGCCTTTCCTCAATCTTCGCTTTTTGTTACATTACCTGCGCGGTCTCTCCAGAAGGCAGCTGACAAAAGTTCTGATCGGTAATTACTTCCACTACCCATAAAACTGCAGCCTTACCTATAGCCTTTGTTGACGCTGGTGTATTATGCGAGTTCAGCGCATTTAAATTCAATAGGCCTCTAAAGCCTTTCGACTTCAATCGTGGACCTTATGCGTTGGGAAGTGCCTTCGGGCGAAGGCACTTGCCATGGTGAATGAATTTATACATGAGCGAGCCACGAGAGCCTACTGACAACGCAATTACTTCTGCTGTGTTGTGATTCTATGCTCGTTTGGGACATAGGCTACACCGCCTCCCCCCCCCCCCCCCCCCCCGCTCTCCATCCACCAGCAGCCGATGTAGCCGCAGTGGATTTCTGTGAATGCTCAAAGTACGCCGTCGCCAAGACGTTCTACGAGAGAACGCCAGCAAGCATAAGCCTCTCGACACGGCCACAAACAACCCGAACTCAAGGTTCATGCACAGCTTCCACTCTCATGGTTCTATCACATTCCTATTTGAAACCAGCGGTAAAAGGGTAGGTACTACGCCCGCCGCTATGGACGAAGTTAGCGCTGGTGAACACTCCCTATGTTCGGTTCTTCAAAGCAGAATATTGGACAACCGTCGCCGTAGCTCAGTTAGTAGAGCACTGGACGCAAAATTCAGCGGTCGGGCTTCCGATCGCACAGGCGGCATATGGTTGTTTTTCTACTTTTCAATTAAACATCTTTAAAATTATGTGTCGTATTTAGTTGCCATTGATGAACACCAAATATAGTTTGTTAAACATACGATATTTTTCTTGGTTTTGGTGACTGTTGCTAATGTCGTACATGTCACAACGAGGCGATGTTTTCTCTTCCCTTGTCTACTCAGACACTAAACAGGGCCCCGATTCTGGCAGTCTTGACGCCGTAAGTAGAATAAGACGGTTCTCAGACAATTTCCGACCTCACCATTCGATCACGTTCTTACGTGGCACTCGCGGTAAAAAAAAAGGTGTTACTACGTCTGCCGCCATGGACAAGGGTGGCACTGGTGAACACTCTAAAGGTTCGGTTACACTACGCATAAGCACCTCTGAAAACTGTAGATTGGACAGCCGCTGCCGTAGCACAGTTGCTAGAACACCAGACGCAAAATTTGGAGATGAGTTCTGATCCCACCAGTGGCATGTAGCTGGATTTTCTTCGTTCTTATCAACTCTTTTCAAAAATATTGACCCTCTTGAGCTCCCGTTGATGAACAGAACGAATTATTTTTAAGAGGTACATACCCAATGCTCCTTGGTTTCGGCGATTGTGGCCTTCTGTTATGTGCAGCAGCGAGAGGAAGATATAAGCCGCCCGTCAGAGAATTTAAGATCCAGCAGTCCGAGAACAGAGTGACGAAGCTGCCCACTAGTGATTGGTATTTGTAATATTTTGACACCCAGAACAATTTAAGCGCATTGGCATAACACAAAAACATTTTATCGCAGTGGTATTTCATTGGAGTAGCATCATTCTTGGCGTAATCATTGTCGCATGCCAGTCAGCACATTTATTTCCGCATTGCCTCTTTGTGTAATTGATATGTATTTATTTTTGCTTCTAAGTATCTGTGTCGCTGCTACAAGCCCGCTTTTCCTCGCATTTTCCGCCACGTACAAAAACGAATGCTCGGATACTTTTAAAAGGCAGCAATATATACTATCTTTTTTTTAATTTGTAATCACAGTATTATTATATGGGGCTTATCGTGTCGAAGTGACGCGGAGTCTAGAAGGAACACTGTAGTGGAGCACTGCAGATTAACGTAGAGCAGCCGTGGTTCTTCAATGTGCGCTCGCATCTCACTGCACATGCGCGTTTTTGCATTTCGTCGCCATCGAAATGCATCGCACCCGCGACCTTGGCTTCAGCAGCCGAGCGCCACAGCCATTGAATTGTGGTGAGGGGTCTTACTCAGTATCTGCTGTCTGAGGCGAGGAAAGCCTCCTAAAGTAAATGTTGCACAACGTGGTTGGGTCGTTGCGCCTGTGTTTCACGCGTACAAAAAGAGAATCCATTCTCCCTCGGTGCTTTATGAGTTGGAGCAGTGCTAACAATTATATAAAAGCTCGGCATAAAGAGGTGAAAAGGCGATACTATTAAATGCAATATTTCGCATTAATGTGGCACACATTGCTTTATAATTACCTAAAGAACATTGCAGAAGCGCCGATTAGTTTTCTTTTTAGACAGCAGACTTCCTTCAGTTCTGTTGTCGCCTAGACAGGATGCAGTCTTCGCACTATCTAGGGCAGACAGGTTTTGGTGGGCAAATCTACACGCTGGCACATGCTATTTAGTCTGAAAAAAAGTACGCCATGTTTTAAGACAAAGCGCGCTTTATTAATTCCCGAACCAATTCCGAACGGTTTCATTGAATGGTTCTGATTGGGGTTCAGTTTCAAGATTGCGAAAAAAAATTGGGTTTGGTTCGGTTCATGTTCCGGGCAAGAATACGGGTTCGGTTTAGGTTTCGGGTTGAGGTTCGGTTGCGGGGCGACACTCTGCTTTCAACATACACACCATAGCACCCGTTCTAAAGAATTAAATTATTCATACTTATTTTTTCTAGTTTACGGTTCTATAATTACATCTATTCTAAGGTTCAAATAACCTATTCGTGGGTGCTTGCTCAAGATATTCCTGACTAGCCGAATCATCCCGAAAGATCTTTGTCAATTAATCCCAGTTGCACTAGAAGCCGTAGCAATACCAGTCTGGCCGCATAATATAAGGTTAAAAAAGTCGATGGCGTCGCAATCTGTGTTTACCTCACCGTCTTCGCTTCAATGAGACCTGAACATTTTTTATTTTTGCTCTTTGCTTAATAGCAATGCGTTGTACGTGGTAATATTATTTGTGCTGGCCTGGAAGCTAAAGAGTTGCTTCTGGGGGATGGAGACGAAGAGGGCGTGTGTACACCTCCTTACGCGTCCGTTTTGATCTTACAGGTCACGATGCTTATTTGGAAAGAGCAGTGTTAAATGACGCAACACACAAGCAAGCTCAAAAGCCAACACGAGCTGTCTTACAGAGGCTGCTTCTTCAGGTTTTGTGTCTGCTCTGGTTTGGGCTGCTTTCTTGGTTATTTATTATGAGCGAGTAGCTAGTCCAAACACAAGTTTCAAGCACAAAAAGTATTTGATTTTGCTGACTGGAGAAAGCGCAAACGTTGACTCAAGGCATTGCGTAAAAGAGATTTGTTAAAATTATGTTTTTCGACACGCAATTTCCTCAAAGAGAGTTTGTTTACAAGAGCACTAAATTTCCTGCTCAGTAGTTCCTCTTATGTTTGTGTTCTGGACGAGCAGCGTTTGGACGCCAAAGTTGCAAGACTGGAGCCTTCCGATTCCAGGCAGCACGCTGTTTGTGCGTAGAGCTATATATAAAAAAGGAAGATGTAAGCAGACGAGATGGACGGACAAATGCGAAGACCTTTTCTTCCGTGTACTTTTGGATGGATGGGAAGAAAAACAAAGGAACGGAGGAGCTGAGGAGACAAATACGGCGCCATTCTTTCACGTGCCGGGAGTAAGACGAAAGGGGAAGGGAAGATGGGGTCGAGGAGCTCTATCAATACGACGGAGAGTGTGCGCTGAAACTGTGACAAGATATAAAAAGTCAGAGGGCAGAGAACCTGAGCGGAAGATTAATAGAGAGCAGAGTAAGTGCTGTTGCCCCTGGCGGCAAAGAACGGAGAATAGGCGGATGGTAGAGGAGGAAGTTGAAGGGCAAGCGTGCGTCTTCTCTGCTGCTCTTTGTGTTTTTTGCGCTTTCAGTGTGACAGGGGAGATTTTTAGGCGTCGGATGTGCTGGCGTCTGCGGAACACCGCCCATTCAATCTGGGGCGTTTGGAAGTGACTCGCTCAATTGTTTCAAGTAATTTTTTGATTTCAAACAACGCTTCTAAAGAAACACAAGCATTTCAAAAAACAGGTAAAGTTTGCATGTTGTGCAATATGTTTTAAAAGATTGTGCCTTCAAGATAAGAATTTTATAGATTGACGTGCAAATTACATTCTAAATTATTACGAGCATTACGTTGATTGCAGTTGGGGAGGAAATCACGGATCAGTATGGCTTCAGATTAGCGTAGTGCAGTTACCGCGCCCACTCTCGTGAGAAGGCCGATATGTTAGGATAGGTATGCACAGGTGTCCGTAAACTTGTGTAGAGTGCTTGATAGAAACGCTGTGTGCTGCGTTTATGATATTATTGACTGCCTGCCGTGCGGGATATAGATTTTTAAGATACAAGAAGTACATCACGATTCAGGCAAGTATGCATGCACGATCAAGTTTTTTGAAGGAAGCAAACATCATTCGCAACTGATGCCAGTATACCCCCAGTGCGCGTTTCCAATGCCCTCGGCAAATATGTGGACGTTTGTAGTAGCTACGCCGACATGAAAGCATAATCCTCAGTGCTACTGTGCGAATGTGGCTACTGTGCTAGGGTAGCAATCGTCTGCTTCCACGGACCTTCCAACAATCAATTAGCAGCCTGAAATGCAGGAAAGGCCGATGTAATCAAGACTCTGAACGCTAAGATTTCAGTAATCGCGGACAGAAAAGATCCAAAGTGCAAACTGTTGCATTGCGAAGGGCCGCGACAGAATTTGAAACGCCAATGCAAAGCGAAGCTTGGCGCTAATGTTGAAAGCACAAAGGGCTCGAAGCACCGACTGCAATTCCTTTAGTCACCCTTGTCTTACAGAGCCCCCAACCGGCGCTACAAGAAATGTCACCTATGAGAGTGCCCAGAATGTACGGAACAGAGCAGGAATCAAATGGTTGGTTCTTAGAAAAAATTCACTTTTCAGGCGAAGAAATGTAAACACAGGACATCTTTTGCTTTCAACCTCTTGTTAGAGTTCTTCCCACGGTACTTCTAATTTTCAAAGCTATTGTTATTTTCTCTGGCAGGCATCAACGAACGCACAAAATGACAACATCCTTTAACTCTCATTAATGGCAGCTTACACGTATGAGAACTTCTATTTCCGCTCCCATGAATTGGCATACAAACCGAAACCGCGAGCGTCTGCAGCGCTTGCGTATCTCTTGAGGCTAGGCCGAGAGAGGGAACATATGCAAGCTTGCCTGAAAGTTTAGTACTATGACAAACGTAGGCAAACACTGGGCACGCGATGGAAGCACCGATTCAAAGAGCATTTGTTACACATACCTGCTCGAGGAACCAAGCCTTCTGTTTGTTCCTGCTCGATGCCGTCAGCACGCGTCCTTATCACCTTGTGACGGAAGAGGATACCAGATTTCTCTGGCATGATTGTAGTCGCGCGCAACTGCTTCACAATGTTCGATTTTCTCGTAGGTGCTTTCCGCGCCTTGGCACTAAAGTTCTTCGTAAGCTTTAAATTCGATGCGCCGAGACTGACTGGAAGGCAATTTTTGATGACCACCGAGAGCGCTTGGTGCTTCTTTCAGCGCCGTGCGCTCAATGCAAGTGAACAGAATAAAGAGTTTGAATCACACGTCAGCATTCTTTCTGCGTCCGTGCTCTAAAGCCAGCCACGTTACAATTCTATGTCAACTCCTTTAAGGGCCGCACTCTTGTTCGCAGATGGAAGGGCCTGTTTTCGGGGTGCGGCCCATGTACGCTATGCTTAAAAAATTTTATTTTTTAAGTAAAAACAACCCCAATCAAAGAATGAGCGGATGTAGTGCTTTCGAAGCCGTCCAACGCCCTTCTCGTTCATGCCAAATTTCCTACCCGCCGATCGCTCGGCCTGTTCATAGCCAGCCGTGTAGCCCTTAAGGCACTTGCCCATTGTAATGAAATTAAAACGCTCACCGGCAGTTAATGAAAAGTAGATAGCATACGAAAACCACAAATCACACGCAGTTAAGAGACAAAGAAAGCTGCAGCTGATGATACTGATGCCCACATGTATAGCGGGAGCTCACAAGGGCCAAAAATTTGACGATGATGATGACCCGAGGCCTCGAGCGGCATCCGTGGGCGGCGCCAGGAAGCTCTTGTGTACTGATTTCTAAGCCTAGTCCCGCCTGGGATGTGGAAAGATGCGGACTTTGCAACAGAACCTTTCTTTTTACTTTTTCTTCGGGAAAACAGGCTGCGGCCAGTATTTGCGTGAGCCCCTCAAACGCGTTCATGCGGTATTTGCGCGCTTGCTCAGCTCTACCCAGACATGCTCGACCGCGCGAGCTTCGTCGCCCCTCCGAGGACCCGTAATTGCGAGCGCAAGCACTGAGTAGAACAGGCTTAGTGACATGTCGACGAGAGAACAAGGACGAATGTAAGACTCCGACTACCAGAAGGGACTCAGAGACAACAACGCCTCAGTCTGTGCGCGAGAAACGCGCGATGGTTGCAAGGTGCGCAAAGAATGTGTGTCAATAGATATGAGCGTAACCAAAAACCCGGTCTTCAGGAGCGCCAATCAGCCCCCGAGGCGTCAGTGAAGATCGGAGGACGCCAAGCTACTGCAACTGCTGAGCAACTGTTGCGGTACAGAACGCCTCTCTCAGAGACCCCTGGGGTACATGCTATACGTTTGAGGCCGGTTTTCATCTACAAGACCCGTCTTCTTCGCAGTGCTTTCGAGAACTACTCTGTAAGCAATTTTCTACCACAACACTGCTCACAACCACGCCTATGAATCATCTTTAATATTCTTTCAGGTGAACCATAAACAAGGAGCACGTCTCGAACGATTTTTTCGACAATATCTATCAAAATCGCATTCCAGAGCATAGCTGCCACATTCATTCCAAGTTCATCGAGTGTGTTTTTTTCTGATCATCATTGCCTGCTGCGCGTGAAATGCACAGGCTCAATTTCACTCATCAGCGCTGTTTTTCTTCACCACATGTACAGAGGACGTTGCGGGCATTTACATAACGGGCTCAATGCGCGTATCAATCACTCAATCAATCAACCAACGAATCAATAAATAAATCCGTCAGTCAGTCAGTCAATCAATCAATCATTAAATCAACCAATGCTTTTTAATTTTCAGAACAGGATGGGTGGCTTTCAGGGCAAAAAGCTGCTTCAGGCAGCTTGAGATCTTTGAGTTCAACGGCGTCTGTTTTTAGCACAATGGCCTTAGAGCAGGCTGTTTGATACTGGAGACCCTGAGCTGCACATACAACTAACTGCGCTCTTCATTAAACAAGTAGTATTGTAGTTCTCAGAATAACAAAGATAATGAAACTGCAATTCCTTCAAAATATTTTTGTTGCACTTTTAGCAAAATATCTTCTGTTAACATGCCGAGTGAAATGCACTGCTCTATAACCTGCAGGTTCAAAATTAGATACAGTATCTTCAAGGGGCATATCGTTGGTACATTCGCAAAAGAAGAACGCGCGAGACGCCTCTTTCGACCATTCCCTCGTCCCCGCCCGCAAAACTCCGGCTGAGGCCTGAAACAAGTTTTATGTTTTCAGTTCGTTAGGAATGAGCCGAGTGTAGACGAGAGCACCTCACAAAAATGCGCCTACGGTGGCAGCAGGCGGCTCGTAACAGCACTGCTCTCTGTGGATGCTGCGTTCCATTACAGAGCGAGGCTGGACTGAGCGTGAATTCACCCCCGGAAAAGCAGGCGCTGTTCAGCCTTGCGAGCAGTAGTTTCATTCAGATGCGGATGCTCTTTGTTTCGTTCTGCATGCAGGCGCGGTGGGAAATCTGGGCCTGGGTTCAAATCCATGCGACAAGTTCTTGCCTCTTACTCTACTTCCACTTGTACCTCCAATTTCTGTTCGATGATGCCATTAAGATGGTGCCCTCGTTTCCTCGTCTGGTTTTGATATCCTATACTCCTAGATCTTAGTGTCAGTAACGATATCTTTATCTCGATGTGGGAAGCGGACTATGCTTCTCTTTAAAAAGCCCATTCCTGAAACTAAGTTAAAGATAAACACGAATTCATTCGAGACATTATAATCATGCGCCGCGGATCGGCATGTTTTCTTCTCACTAGGATACATCGCTTTGCTGAGACTTTTGGATACTTACACGTAATACTATTGTTTACACCTAAACAGACGTCAAAAGCCGCGATTGACATGGAAGAAAAATTGAGCTCCTTTTTATTTATTCTAAAGCGATAACATCATGACACAGGAAGCCTTCCCCAGTGCGTTAAAGGATGAATTCGGTACCTTTTCTGCGTAGTCGTTACTGGGAACACTGGCGCAGGGTAGAATTTGCGGGTAGTGCACAGTGGAGGAACTGATAGCAACGCCTTCACGTTGGACCACATTGAAGTTGTGTGTTGTGATGCATTATGCAGCGGCTAAAGGTAACATAGGTTAAAATCTCTCTTTCTGATGCTAAAGGAAGTAAAATGCTTGACACACTGCAGCCGCAACTTCTCCCATACAGAACGTAAGCATGGCTGCTGAGTTAATTAAAAACTGCACCTTACCCTAAAAGCAATCTGGGATGGAATAGAATTTCTTATCAAATCTTTATTCAGCATTCTTCCGCGTGCCACCGTCGTGAGGTCGATTACTGTGCGGGACACGGTTTCTCGAATACAGTCTCTTTTACTGCATATGAAAACGTTCGTTCCCGGTGCTCCATCAGGTCACCGCAATGAAAAAGGAAACTACCGTAATTGAAAATTCGATACAGCCGTGACACTGACGCTCCTCATTTGGCTTGACGGCACGCGCACCATGAATCTGAAACGCTTTCAGCTTGCCACTGGGAGCTTACCTCTTGCATGGTACTGAAAATGCACAAATTCACATTGACGAAGCGTTGCTACAGTCACGCAGGAGAAAAAAAATAAAATGCAAGAATCAAGAGTTCAAAGGCGCGATAATTAAATCATCACCTTGAGGAACTATGCTCGGCACGATGTCTTTACCACCCTTCTCTGAAATACGGCAATTCTTGCATCAAAAAAGCTTTCGAGCGGAAAAGGCTGTTGCTTTGAAATTTCATTTTCATATCTTAGTATGCGCCGTTATTAGCCTTTGTGCTTAGGCTGTGGCTGCCTGTAGTGCGAACATTATACTGCGCGGTATGGCTACCTTTTTCCGACTCTTATTGCGGTTTGGAGGCGGAATTCTAGAGGCCCGTGTGCTGTGCGATGTCAGTGCACGTAAAAGAACCCCAGGTGGTCGAAATTTCCGGAGCCCTTCACTACGGCGTCCCTCATAGCCTGAGTCGCTTTGAGACGTTAACCCCCCCATAAACCTAATCTTATTGCGGTTTGTTACATTGAAATAACCAATAAATCATCTACATTTCTCATGCTGACTGTCAGCGTCTCTGATCAACTAGTCGAGTAGATCGATGCTTATAATCCATGTACTCACCCCATCCAGATAGAAGAAACATTTTCTAGCTTTTAGCTCCTCTTTTAAGGTTACTGAACTAATTTTGTTTTTAAAAGTTAGCATTTCATCATTTCATTTCAGAAGTAGTCCTTGAGCTTCTGTTGAGAAGAGTGTCCTCAACTGCTCGCTAAATGGACTAAAAGAATCCTACTCCCGAGAGGGAATAAAGAAATAAGGCCTAGTAGAGAATTTTCATAATGCTTTAGAAAGTTCTTTTTGGTTCATGAAGCGAAAAACTGGTTCGACATCTATTATCATCAGCTGTGAGAATGCGATAGCATAAGAACCTCGCTGTGAGCTGCCGTGCACGGTCACAGATACCATACAAGGCGGCACGAGATTTCCCTCTCTACACTTTGCTACCTGCCAGCCGGTGCTATTGGCTGGTCGCAGCTGGCTATCCGAGTTCTTGGCAGGTGGCAGTGTGTGACACTGGCGGTGAGTGCGTTTACATGAGATCTTATGCTGTTGCTTAGTGTAGAAAGTAAAACAGTGGTAAATAGGCTTGAGAAGCTGAGAATGTCATTCCAGCCTTCTCTATGGCTTCCTTCAAGTACAGTACTGCTAGTGAGTTCATAGATACAGAAAGATGTTCGTTTAATACGTATTTGAATAAACAACCTCGATATTGCACCTAAGGTAGGATAAAATTAAGCTTTACTGCATGTAAGCATGCGTGGGAAATTTCAAAACCCTAGAGACATTGTCTCCGCACAGCAACATGTGCACAAATAATGCTGCTCACTTCGATCCGTTCAATGGAGCGGCACGGCAGCTTTCGTTTCCCGAAGCGGCAGGCACTCTCTGCTGCGGGAAAAATGAAGGAGCGGATCGAACAACCTCTTATTCTTCTACGAACCGCCCCAGTGTGCTCTGTGCTTCTGCGTAAGCAGTTCTCCTTGGAACTATCTTTTCAAAACCAAGCCCACAGCGCTTGAAGTTCTTTGGCACGAAGATTCTTGAAATCGCCTGAATGCGTACGCTTCAGTAGTAAGCATTTGTTGTCGTCAAATCTTGACGGTCTCTGTTGTAGCCGCCCGAAGAATCGATCAGTCTCAGTGAACTTGAATAGAAGGGACAGTAAATTGGCGATACGCGAATCTATCATTGCACGTTATAAATAGGTATTTTATGAGGAGAGTGATCGGGTAAAGGCAGCCTCTTATCGACTGCTCCTGAGGAAAAAAGCAGAAGTAGAACATCCCCTTTGTCGGAATCCGCTTTGTGAAAAGGCATAGTTATTGCTTGGTCTACATGCCGCATACGGGCACGAAAATAACGAAGCAGATTTCAAAAACTTTACGCTCCACGTGTAGCGCATGCTGGTCTTATGGCCGGTTGCGCATTTCCAAAGCACATGGCTGATGTTTGGAGGTTTTCCTAGGGCTTATTTGTGACACTGCGCAGCTTCTTCTCAGGGATATTACCTTGCGCGCTCCGTGGACTGGAGGCGCGTGTCCACGTGACGAAAATTTCTGCTTTACAATTGGAAAATCACTGCTGCTGTACTCGTATAGCATTCTTCAAAGCCCATACGAAGGAGAGCAACACTGCAAGAGAAGGACTGTAACAGTGTAATACCCCTGGTAACGCAAAATGTTGCTGAAATGTTATCTGAACGGCTACAAATATCAAAAAGAAAAATTGCCTGATTGCTGCTTAAGCCACTATTTTGAATCAGCAGGTTATGTTAGAAACAAATATTAATGTAACATTAGGCTAACATTCAAATGACATTATGCTGACGTTGCATTGGGAAGAAGTGCACAAAATATTGTTGCCGCTTAATTTGTGTCCGCAGTTGATAAAAAAACACGCACATGCTACGTGAAAAATAGTGACCCCCTAAACAGGTGTAGCGCAAAGAAACTAAAAGCAACTGATTGCAAGGTGTTGATTTTTTGACAGTGCATTAAGGAACATGATCAACACAGTAAGCACTTCCGAAGTAACCATGTATAACGATCAATCATGCACGAAACACTGTGCCAAAGAAACAGTACTAATTGGAAAATGTGCACTGCACACACATAGGTATGCTAGTAATTTTAATCAAGGTTATATATCCCCTACAGGAGAGCCTCGTTTTAGAGTCAGTGACGCTCTCAAGTCAAGCGAAGTTATTTTGTACATTTGTTAATTTGTTGTGGCAAAAAATAGAAATACAAATGAGCATGGTCATGCTGCTAATACTTTTTGTTAAAAAGGCCATTTTAGTCCTCCTGCCTTCTTGTGCGAAAATTATCCAACTGCATTCGGAGAAAACACAGATGCTAAATCTCAAGAAGGCGCCTTTTTGAGCCCTATTCATATGTGCGCTTTAGTATCTTCCAGTTATATTGCACACACTAGTTTCACGAGAAGCATAAGGATTGATTAAACTACATTAACAGTGAATTGTTTGCCTTGTCAGTGTTATTTTGCCTAGTTTTGTTCACAAATGTCATCAGAACATGAACTCAGAAATGTTGGCGAGATGTTTGCACCCACTTTTGGTGCTATGTATCCCACAAACGTTATTGTGATGTAATTCTGAAACATTATGATGACGTACCTCAGGGAACGTTAAATTAGCATCACAATTTCTTGCTAAACATTGTATGGAAGCAGTAAGCAACAACGTTGAGACAACAATCTGCGTTACTTGAGGCAACATCAAAAAGGACCACCTGACTACTCTGATCACATTGTCAAAAATTTGCGCTGAGCGTAGTATTGATGAAAGATGCCGAGGCTAACAAAAATTTTTTCCTTCCTTGTTTAATATTATTTTTAATAAAACCATTTACTACTGAGTTCCAAGTTGGAGAAAGTTCTGACATATAAACAAAATGACTATGACAATTCTTGATGACAAACTGATTTCGCTGGGTGCAAAAGCAAGTAAAATTGCCGCCGTAAACTGTGGACATTTTATGAAGATAATTGCCACGATGTTTTTAATCGCAAGCGCTATATTGCTCTTCAGCAACAAAAGCAGGTACCGTTGATCAGCAGCAAGTACGAAAACGCCAGTGACGTCACCACCGTCTCGCATGGCATCAGCGCAGACCATAAAATAGTGACGAGTACTACTCTGAAGAAATTTCTTCGGAAGGCGCGGAGAACTTAATCAAGGACTTTCACATTGTGAGGTGACCACGCAACCCGTATGCCACAACAATTTTTTTTCAACATGGAGTTTATTTCAATCATGCAAATGTTCTGTGTACATGAACTTTGTACTATCGAGGAAAAAGCATATGGACCAAGTTTTCCTCAAACGAAGCCGATATCTCTGGTATTATGCGGCGGCTTGAGACCACTCGACGAGGTGAAAGAAGAAAATATTTCTTTTCACCTCTACAAGTGTGGTCTCCAATCACCGGCTAATAGTAGTGCTATCGGCTTTGTTTGAGAAACTTTTATTTCAAAGACTTTTGTCCCCGACTGTACAAGCTATGCACTCAAACGCGTTGCTGCTTGGAGAGGAAAGTTTAACTTTGTGTACACGCTTCTTTATGACTGTATGCTAATGAGTAGGTGTGTCATTAGAAACGAAGGAACTTTAAAGAACCTGTAAACAGAGCTCGCGATGTGAAAATGCTTTCGCATTCAATGCACATTCGTAGTCCTAAGTTCCCTATTTTTCCTCCCCTGGCACATTGCACCCCAAGAGACCGATTTCACAAACAGTTGCGCTACGCCACAGCATCCGTGATGCACCGTGGGAGCTGTGGTACTCCGGCCGGCGGCCGTGCCAGTGCGCCGCGTGGCTCGCTGATCTGTTTCCGTCGCCACACGATTCTTCTTCGTCCGTATTCAGGTTTTATATGACAGGTGGCTTCATCTGAAAGCCGCACTGTGTCCCATGGCATATGAACCGAGCAGGTGACAGCGGGGTTTGCGGTGCCTGGAAGAGAAGGGTCTACAAAAGAAGCGTGTATAAGTTGGATAGAGTGGCACCTGGCAAAGTTCTTTTCAGGGCGTTTCGCTTTCTGCTCCTGTAAATTAGTGTAAGTAGACATAACGCTAATATTCAACATCTAATGCGTGACATTTCAAGGAGGAGGGGTTTTTAAAAACGCGCCGTCAAGTTCTGCTTAAGGCAAGCAAAGCTCGTGGTCGTTTTGACATTCGCTCTTTAGTCGTGTTTGCAGCATTCTGCCCTGTGTAAGGCTATGGCGGAATAATTTAGTGAAGCTTTAGCGTCATATTCAGGATTCCGCGATACATGATCACTCGCGGCAATATTCAGTGCTCATTACTCATGATGCCCCGCTTGATAGAATGCTTTTACTTTATTAGGACAGGAGCATGGTGAGAGCTGTGTGTTAGTGTGAATCAATTCCTGGTGTTTTCATGCACGTCTTCTTTGACAATGCATAAATATATTAACATATATTTAGAGCACGAATTTATGTCGCAATATTGCTTTGATCACAAGTTGCCACTGTAAAGAAAAAAAAACGTTAGCTAGATTGATGCGGTGATGTCAAGCACGATGAAAGCAGAGCAGTTGTACCATGTGGCGCGGTGCTGCAACAGCAGCGTCCCATCCGCTGACTTCCTACGTCAAGCGAGAAGACGTAGTAAGATGGTGCAGTATGAACCTGCGCTCAGTGGATGCTCTGTAGTCCACGTGATGAAGCTGTCAAACGTTTCCCAAAGCATGCGCTGCATTATATGAAGTCCCTGCTTTGTCACCTATCGGTCTTCAGAATGTGCAAAAGGAGGCACCTCTGTAGCTTTCTTTAGAGTGTCAGTAATTATGGTCCACAAAATAGCGTGAATATTTAGATTATCGAATCTGTTACGTTATTTACTTTTATTTCGTTATGAATTTATAATCCACTCCTGTATATATTAAAATCCTCCCTGTCCTCCTTTATACTAGTAATTATAATCCTCCCTTATTAGTGGTATTATATAAGGGAACTGAACAATTCAATCAAGTAATACACCAACAGTGAAGAAAATATAAAAATCAACAAGCCTATATAGAAAATATAGCGGCAAAAGTTGTTTCGAAAATTTCAACAGGCGAAATGTTTCTTCAAGCCGCAGCGGTGGCTCAGCGGGTATGGTGCTCAGCTGCTAACACGAAAGACGCGGGTTCGATCCCGGCCGCTCCGGTGCCATTTCGATGGAGGGGAAATGCTAGAAGTAGGTGTACTGTGCGATGTCAGAGCACGTTAAAAAACCACAGGTGGTCGAAGATTTCGGGGCCTTTCACTACGGCGCCCTTCATAGCCTGGGTTCCTTTAGTACGTTAACCCCATAAACGATAGACCAAACGTGTCTTGGGAGCTCCGTGCCACTATCAAATACACTCGCATTCCTTGACAAGCCGACGAATGTGGAGGGCACAGTAAAATTAACATTTCATTTTGATCATATTTTGTTATCAGCCAAGGACCTTAGCACATACATATGATTGGCGCGGTGCCCGTTTGAATCCTGGAACTTAATTCCCGGAACAATTAGGTCACTGCCATTAAACGATTTCGTGTTAAAAGTTAACTACACCTGATTTTATGTAGTTTTTTGCTGTTTCATTGTACTGACTCCTTCTCATTCCTGTACTCTATCTCAGTGCTGCTGTTATTTTGAGTTTCATTTGTCATCTGCCGTATTTCTCGTGACTTTTTTAATATTATTGTTTACTTGTTTTTTATGACTTCTGTTTGTCTAACCCACTCCTGCAATGGCCCCATAAAGGGGCTGCAGTATGTATAAAAAAATAATAAATAAATTACTGCGTTCCTCATTCAATACGCAGATGCTAAAGCAGCAGTCCTTAGGCGCTTCAGTTAATTCAGCTGCACCCCAAGGTAGCGTCTTAAAATTGATGTTATTTTGTTTTTAATGTTCATTTACTTCCTGCAGTTTCTGAACATATTTTGAGTGAGACTTAGCAAATATCTCCATTGTTCACTAAATCATCAAATTTTAGCCTAAGCACTTCATCTCGCAAGCTTCGCTAATCACTCTTTAAAAGTCGAGTGCCCAGTCAAATACGGAAATAGATCTGAAAAAACTATGCTTTTCCGGATCTCGTAACCAAAACATTTTTTTCTTACTGCCAGCAAAAACTGTGCACTATGTAGACTTTACATCATAAATACTTGGGGTTAAAAAAAATATATAACGCAGACTGCATTAAACATATTTTTTTATCAGGCCGTTTCTAATCTGAGTTATCTTATAAAAGATCTGAGACATCTATGCTACCTGCGTGGAACAGCTTGAAGCGCGCAGAATATTACATCGTTCAATTTTTACTCCCAAACTTTTACTGCGGCAAAAAACATTACCTATCCCTGAAGTTCATAGTTATGGCCAAGGACAGCAAGGTGGTCCGGAGGTCATTTTAGATAGGGGGGGGGGGGGGGGAGACGGCTCTTACTGATGCAGTCATGTATAGAAAGAACACCTGCACAGGCAGGGTCTCTCTGAACACAGCTCTACTCGGCAGTTTGAATGGCCCTCAGTCCCTTTAGTATAAGAAGCAAGAACAAAAAGAAAACAGCAGACAATGCAGCAGCACGTACTTAATGACTGTATCAGAAACAAAATCTACACTAAGTAATATAACAGCAATAAAGAGTATTCATGGTGGGCAAGATACAATCAATAGAAATACAAAAGAACAACTGTATTGCGAGGTATAAGAAATGAAGGCAGGCATTCGTTTCCCGGTACTAAAATTGTTAGTGATTGAATAGCAGACATGGAGGAGTGGGCAATGCTTGCAATTTGTAATTAGTTTAACAAAGTTGTTAGTGAGTGAGAAAATTGTTGCTTACCACAATGGTTCGTTAGTCGCAAAACAATGGATCTTGTCGACATGCTGAATATACGCAATTTCTTTGGGCTATCTGTGTGCGCTGGAGGATTTTGTCATCATTAAGCAATATTTGTTTATATAAGAGCAATAGTGTAAGTTCATGTAGGTAAAAAATATTTGCTACACGCGCACGTGAAGAAGCAGGTAGAATTGAGTTCTCTAACGAGTTATTGAAAATTGCCATTATCGCTTTTTTTTGCAACATATATATTTTTGTTTGGCTTGTTCACGTCGGCACACCCGAGATGATTTGGGCGTAGAACATACCACAGAGAGATCTTTCTAAATTACTGCACAGTAAACTCAGAAATAAGTAGCATCTTGCATGGGGCGAACAGACAAACCACAGACTACCTTCTATAAAGCCCGTTTTGGGCGAATGGATATCATGTAAACATCAGGAACGTTTTACAGAAGTTATTTTGTGTCGACTACGCATTGGACACACACACTTTACACACAACTTCTTACTGACAAAAAAGACAAACCTCTCTGCGAAATGTGTGGCGATGAACTCACGGTAAACCACCTTTTAGTTTCATGCAGAAAACTGGAACACCTGAGGAAAAAATATTTCACAACATTCTACAATAAATACATCCCACTACACTTTATGCTACTTTTGGTTGATCAAGCACTGGTTGATTTTTCAACCATTTTTAAGTCTCTCAGAGAAGCCAATGTTTTAATCAAACTCTAGGTATAAAAAGCGTAACCTTTAAAAAAATTTCTAACCGTGTGTTTGGCGCATCATACCCTCAGTCGCTTTTGCACCATTAAAATCAATATAACTAACTGATTTGGCCGTAGTTAAGTTTTGCTGTAATTAATGCATTATATATTAACATTTTCACGGTGTGGGGTATTGTGAATCTGAGCTGGGATTATACGCCAATAGCGGAGACAATTTTTGTTGTGATGTCATTATACACCCATCGTTTCAAACTTGCTTATTACTTCTATTGGCGTCATAATGTACAGAATTGGTTGAGTGAATTGACAAGTTCTATTTTTCGCAAAGAACATTGTTTTTGCTTTGGAGGAGTAAACTTTTACGTTTTTTTTGTTATACCATTTTGCCAGGTTTTCCATGGTTATATTACCTGCGTTTACACGACTGGCGTTCTAATCCGGACAACAGTACTGCTGATCATCTGAGTAATTAAGAAATTTCGTCTCATGTGCAATATTTACTGTATCATTAAAGTAGATATTGAAAAAAAAAACAACCCTGAGACACTTCGTTATCGCACTCGTGATTTTATTGGCTGAGTTGCAGAGAAATTCTCGTCGATATATATTTGTTGGTGGCAGTTGCTCACGTAAGATTTTATCAGGTTTTGTGCGTGTTCCCGATACCCGTAAATATGTAAATTTTTCGAACAACTTAGCGTTTGATACAAAGTAGAAGGCTTTCGTGATGTCAATACATAAAGCTGGCACAAGGTTTTTGTTTTTATTGCTTCTAAGATATATTCGATTTTATTTAGGAGAGCAATTTCGGCAGACAGGTGTGTGCGGCAACCACAGCGAGCACGTGTGGGAATGCTATGTTTATCAGCGAATTTTCTGAGCTTGATAAGCACTAACTCTTTGAAACCCTTTCGGAACACCAGAAAAATGAATATTGGTCCGGGGTATTCGAGGTCGTTCTAATCTACTTTCTTATAAAGGTACAACACTTTGGCAACTTGCATTCGAGCTTAAAATACGGTCTGTTCGATCGCTAGGTTGAAGATAAAAAACAATACAGGAGTTATTATATGAACGACATGCTTCATGAGTCTTATCTCAACGCTGTCACACTCGGTAGTATGGCTATTACTGAGGCTGCGGAATTATTCTGGCACTGTGTCATACGTTACAGGGAACAAATATATGGCGGCGTTAGTGCGTTGATTAGGATATTAATTGGTAACAGAACTTGCACTGTTTCTAAACACACGTATGAAATAATCAGTAAAGGCGCTGCTACGCTCAATTTGTGTTATTGTATATTATTTATAACTGCATTTGTTGGCAGAGTATTGTGCTTCCTTCTGTTTAGAAAACTGTTAATGATTTTCTATATTCGTTCCATCTTACCATTACTACAAAAAAAAACAAGTTTTGGTAGAAAGTTTCCTTTGCCTTCCTATATTCCCGCTGAAGATCGTTTCGAAATTTCTTAAATTTTGACAGAGTAGCTAGGTGTCTCAATGAACCACTTAAAAAGACAGTTTTATCAGCAATTCGCTTTAACTGTTCAGCTGTTATCCAAGGCTTTCGTTTCCTGAGTTTTCGACTTTTTTAATGATAAAACCCCAAACATAAGCTGCCGGAAACGGCTTCATAGAACCGTCGAAAGCGCTGTCAGCATCGTTAAGCTGCTAGACATTGCCCTAATCTATCTCAGAAATCATATTAGCGAATCAAGATACCGTAGAGGGGCTCATATTTTGTAGGAAAAATTCCTTTTCCCTGGTAACTAGCCGCCAAGGTGGCTGAGTGGTTACGGCGCTCGGCTGCTGGTCCGAAAGACGCGGGTTCGATCCCGGCCGCGGCGGTAGAATTTCGATGGAGGCGAAATTCTAGAGGCCCGTGTACTGTGCGATGTCAGTGCACGTTAAAGAACCCCTGGTGGTCGAAATTTCCGGAGCCCTTCACTACGGCGTCTCTCATAGCCTGAGTCGCTTTGGGACGTTAAACCCCCATAAACCATAAACCATCTTTCCTGGTAACTTTGGCTAATGAGATACGTATATATATAAACACGAAATTGAGTGAAGTGGTCACTTATGGCACTTAGTATGGTTCCCGATAGTTTCGGGGTCCGGCAACTACTGACTACAAAGAGATTAAGTAATGTTTGTGTGTTGAGAGTTGCACGTGTTGGTTCGTGTATGACGTTATGGTAGCCGTGCTACGTGATAAGTGCGTGGAGGTCTCGAGAGCGTGCCGTGTCTTTAGCGATCTGAGTGTTAAAATCACCTCCTATAAATGTTTCTGATCGGTTGGTGGTCGCATAATGAAATAGTTTTTCTAGGAATGAAAAGAAATCTAATACATTCCCTTCTAGAGGCCAATGTATAGTGGACAAAGTGAATTTATTTGGCTTAACTGAAATTATTTCTTAGTCATCTGTTATAAAAAACAGATGTTCTAAAAGCTCTCCATCATATTTAGAATCCAGGATCCGCGACAATCCGCCTTCACGTTTAACGATTCGGTTCAAAAATGTGTGTTGGGCGAAAGTAGCTGTATAAAGTTGTTTGGTTAGAGTAAAAAGACTCATAAAACACGATTACATGAAACTGAAGGCCAAAACTAGACAACAAGAATTCAAGATCTCGGGAATTGTTGCTTGCAGATTGCAGGTTCAAACGTAAATATTTGAAAGTTTAGGATCGTATACTGGTAGTGTTCCAAATTTCACCGGATGAATGCACTGTTGATGCATTTGAAAGAATTGTTCTTACGGGGCCAATGCATATAGGGAAACATTTCTATCTTTTGCTGGTATTCCGTCGACTTCAAATCTATTGCTGATGAGCCATCATTTTCCTAATCAAAAGTTTTTCTGCTCTATGCCATGCATACTGAAAATTATTTGACTTGGACCTGTTGCGCGGCTCCCAACCGCAGTGTTCTCCTGCTGTCAAGTTTTACTGCAGCAAGCGATCTTCATCTCCTTCGCGGAGGCTGTTAAGTTTCTGAAACCACAGGTCTCTTATCCGTTGATCTCGGAAGCAACCAATTGTGCCTCGAACCTTGTCAGGTCCTCATGAAGGTCGTTAGATGGCTGCCAGATTTTCTTTTCTCAGTTTTCTAGTGCCTAGAACATCAGCAACGTCATTTATTTTCTCTCAGTTTTTCTGCACGCGTCACTGGAATGCTGTCAAACTCAAGGTGCGCCCTCTGTCCCCTTGTCATAGTGGTTCCCGCTTATTTCCTTCCCGCTCTTCCCATTTTTTGAAACGTGCTCCCCTGCCCACGTGTGAGGTAACCTACTTTGCATTGCCTGGTTAACCTCCTTGCCTTTCCGCTCATCTATTTCTTTCTATCTCTATCTCGGTTTGGCCGACCGGACGTCGCCTTGCATCGCGCGCGTGCGTTACGCCTGAGTATAAACGAGCCTTAACAGAACCTCCGCTTAACCGCCAACCAACGTATTCCTTGGCGGCATCTATGGGAGCCACTGAAACCCCCCCGCACACTCGCTGAATAAAAGAAAAGCCTGTGCCGAGGCTCGGAATCGAACCAGGGCCTTTGGCGTTTGAGGCGGAGACGCTACCACTCCGCCACGACGGCTTGTTTTATCTTCATTGCCGGTTTCAACAGTTTACAACAGATTACAGACATGTTTTTTCGAGCTTTATCTATGAATAAAAGCGCATCTAGTGAATGCACTCTTCCTATGCCGAAGTCTCCGCGCTTTCGCTACGTATATCCTGGCCTAACATAGCTAGGCCATCAACAATTTTTGTTTTATTACATCCAATTGCGGGCCAAAACCTTTTAGCTGCTCAGCAGTCAATACTTCCGGTGGGCTTTGCCTAAAATCTGCATTTAAGGCTATAACGTTTTTGCAAAACGCTACAGCCTTACGATAGAGCATCTGCCTCGCGTTTAGGAGCTGAGGGCATCAGCCCTAGCGCCACCAAGCAGCCACACGTTTTATAAATCGTGCAATATCTCCGGCCTGGTGTTAGGCTTTTTTTACAGAGAAATGCTTCGGAGAACGATTTTCAGCTAACCGTAACTGAACAAGAGCACCGATTTTTTTCTTCGAAAGGTTTCTTACGGAAACCGAATTTTATTCCATTTTGTAGTCCTGCATTTCTCGTAGCCTTTGAAGAGCATTTGTATGAATATTTTGGTTTTTCATTGTTTTGTTTGGCTGCTCGCGACCTCTTGAACTGCCTTCAATTTCTACTGTGCTAACTTCGCTTTTTATTTATTGCATGAATGGGACAAATAGCTTGACATTGCGTATTGTAAAATAAATAAATCGAGTTCTTTCACTTGTTTCATATACAGAGTTTTGGGTATCCGAACTTAATTATCGTCCGAGCATAAAGCAGGCTTCCGTTCACAATTCAATATATATGCCACATTAAGATGACTAACACCAACCATTTTCCTTCTTATAACCACGGCACGACATTCACTAACTGCACCAGGGCAACTCCGCATTTCAATTTGAAAGAAGGTGAAGGCGCAAATGCAGCAGATGAGACGCTCTTCATTGAGCAGGAACTTTTCAACAACGCTAGCTTTTCGCCCGCATGTCATCCTTTAATAACCAGTGCATACTGAGCGAGTGCGGAAAAACAGAGAGACCAGTTCTAAAGCACGAACATCTGTTACCCGATACTTTCATTCACCGGTAAACTGAAATCCGTCTTTCCAGCATTTCCTAATAATTCTTCTGGTGCGTGAAACTACCTTGGCTACTTTTCTGCAGATAAGCGCATAAAAAATGCAGCATTCTTGTTATCTGTTTGTTTTATTCATTTTTCAGGGAATTTTATATGATCCAGAGTGGCAAGCTTGTACACTGAGGGTTTTACACTGAGCACGCTGCAGGATATTCAAAGTATTCTGCTTGCACAGCAAAACTTTTTTGCCACTCGTCAGAATTACGCAATATGGCTGCGCGTCGCGCAGAAAAAGGGGAGCTTCAAAAGCCTATTCTATTAAAAAAAAGAAGCTGCAGGGCAAAGTTCGAAGGAGCAAGCGGATAGAGGGTGTGCTGTGTAGCTGGCGCGGCACAAAAACATACCAGCTGCGCACTCGCAATCGGGCGCCTCCGTAGCTTCAACGTGGACCCGACTTCTTTTGGCTTATTTGCGTTTCTTTCACGTCGAGGGCCCCAACACCTGGGCAAAGAGTGGCGCGTCGCGAGAAGCATGCAGCTCGGTGGCGAAACAGAGAAAAACGAAGCTCTCGCGCATTAGCAATTCGGTTTCTGGAAGAAACGCTCCTGGAGCTGCCATGCTCCGTTCCTTTTTACAGGGGCTAAACCAAGAACGAGTCGGCGAAAATCGTGCACGGTGCAGAACCAGACAATTTTTACATTTTATTCAATATTGTGCGAGTGGCGGAAAACCTTTCTCGCCTCCGACGCTCGGCAAACAATTCTGCGCTTCCGCAGCGGCTTATCGCGAGCAAAGAACGGCGTTTGTGGGGTTTAAATTTGCATTTCCTGACACGTATTTTCTACTTTTGCGTCTAAACTGTGTGTGGCCAGCAGCTGCACCAAGTGTACCTTCAGCACTTGATTTATTGGTGATTTCTGTAAACAGTTCTCTGCACATTTATCAGTGTAACATTATCACTGAGCTTCATAAGCAATCTGAAATGTCTTTTTACCCGCGCCCCATAAATTAGCGCAGTATTCGCTTTTCATATTCTTCAAAATTTTCAGCAGCCTAGACAACCTGATCCGAGAAGGCACAGCAAACACCTCTCACACCCAGGTTAAGAGCTCTGTCGAAAATAATGCTGCCGCGATTAGTAATACCCCTAGGGCAAAAAAAAATTGGGGTGTTGAGGAAATTGCAAACCAGACTAGGGCCGCAGCCAGCAACAAATCTTAATATTAATTACGTAATATAATTTACTGAATGAATTGCATTGAAAGGCAAGATTATTCTATCGCGCGAAATTTAGGAATAAATTACATTAAGGGCAGCTGATACTGCGGGAATCCTGATAGAACTAATTAGCAAAATTTTTTCACAAAAATAGTTTGGACCTTCAAAAGGAAAATACCTCCTTCTTCAATGAATGGTTTTTCTATTTCAATAACATAGCTAAAGGTACAGGAAAAACTAAAAACCTTGCTGCCATCAGAAAACCTTAAAAAACAAGACCTAGAAATAGATATTGTCTTAGAAAATTTTGAGTACAAAAATCTAATTAAACTACGCACCAATGAAAGAAATTATGGGTGTTTTAGCTTGGACCTTAACGCCAGCTATCGTTCGCTAGCGCAGTTAGCCGTGGTTCTTCATGGTTCACATTCACTTTCTTTGGTTCTTCTTAATTTGAAATGGCTTACCTTTGTTAATATGTCATTCTATGTAAGTTCACGTGATATTGCATCATTATATTGCTGTACTGAAGTATAATTGGTCACTCTATATATTCACAGATCCCTGGGAGTCCTCATACCACGCCTGGCGCAGTGGCGCAGCGGTTAAACGCCGCATCACTGCCCTGCTGCAGTAGGTGCTACCACCGGAGGACCATGTGGCCCCCAGGTTGCTCTTCTCAAGGAACCTCTCATGACCAGTCATTTACTGAACTGCCACCTGCCACAAGGTAAGTTGTAGGGCGAGTTAGTGGCGGTATTGCATAACGGGACATAGAAGAAAGGAACACGCAGGGACACAACACAGCGCTGTTTTTCCCTGCGTGTTCATTACATCTATTTCCCGTTCGTCGTACTGCAGTTACGCCAGACCTGCCACGGTTTTCAGTTAGCTCGCAATTACGTGAGAAAGTTTTCACCTGCCCAACGGACACACCAGGGACTCCGCACTGAGAGACAAAGGCGTGTGGGCTGACTGGAAGATTAAGTGCCAACGCACTAAAGCAAGCATTAAATTTATGAATATGCTTATAATGGTGTGCTTGTGTATATAGGTGGTAGTTTAGAGCATTCGTACGAAGAGTAAACTATGGATATTTGATTCTATCCAAATGACTGGCATTTTTGGCTCGAAGTATTTGTCGTAAGCAAATATGCAAACCCTCACTTCGTGTGGCTTCGGCTCGTGATCTGGTACCTGCGGCAGCAGGCAAGTGGCCATCAAGCACGATAAAAAAACACTACTTCCATGCATTACATTATCGTGTGTTCGGGGAGAAAACTATGCGGGAATTTTACCGCAAACAACCCTGTAATTTCGGATTCCGGCACAACGCACGCTGAGTAGACTAACGGAAGAAGCCGAAGTTTGCTCTCGTGCTTTCCACTTTTCTCCCAAGATCGCTTCGTTTTGGTGGGATATGACTCTGTCTTCTGCTACCCTCTACCGTTATCCCGGGTCAGCTACCGCCAGCGCTAGCGGACGGGGTATATGGCGCGCAGTTCAAACTTTCGTTAGAGGGACTGATTTCTACAGGAATTGACGGTGTTTGTTTGCATGTGCAACTCCACAAATCAAGGAGGGTACGGGCACCGACAAGAGAAGCGTAATAGCTGCGGCACAGGAAAGCATTGTCAGACCTCGCCAATAGGTTGACTTCGTGTGTAAGCCGATATTCTATATTTCAGACGTTCATTTGCGTAAAAATCCCCATAGAAACCGAGCGCGGCAGCCGCGTTTCGATGGACGCATAACGCAAAAACACACATGTGCTGTGCGGTGTAAAGGCACGTTAAAGATACCCAGGTGGTCAGATTTATTCCGGAGACCTGCACTACGGCACGCAGTTCTTTTTTTCTTTCACTCCCTCCTTTACCCCTTCCCTTAAGGTGCGATTCGAGTTTCCACCGAGATGAGTAAGACAGATACTGAGCCATTTCCTTTCCTCAAAACCAATTTTCATTTCCTTTCGAATGCGCTATCTTTCTGGTGTTTAGTAAATTTGAGCTATGTGAATATTCGCTCATAATTTATTCAAAAAACATTAGAATTTAAAGTTCTCTTGTCAATGATAGTCTGTGACTACTGAACTTTACCAGTCGTTATTCTTCACCAGACGCTGAGCCGTCAAACCATTTTTAAAAGTTGTATTCGTGTCCAATCCGGTTCTAACAAACAACCCACTAATCGCAAAACTGTAATTAACACTCTTTTTTTCCTGCGCTCTTTATGATGCACGGGGTACAGGTTGTTTGGCAAGTGGTGGGATCATTAGTTTATTCCACAGTTCTCGCGGCATGTCGACTTTTCGTCACCTCTGTCCGTCGTACGAGATGGCCAGCCTGTCATCATTTTCGTGTCGGTGGGGATGCTTGCCATTTTCTCGTATTGCGAGATGTGGACACCGTCTATTGTTTCAACTAGGGTGTTCTATACTCCCTGACTCCCGCACACGCCCGCCGAGCCGGAAACGCAGCGGCCCGCGAACTAGATCGAGGGCTCACATTCCGAGCGGGTGGGCTGGTTGAAGGCTACACGGAGCGCGATTTCCTGCAGTCATACAGAGATATCATCCCATGCTACAGACTGGGGCGAGATAGGTACGCACCGGCCGCCAAATCACTCAGTAAAAGCCAGGCCGTCAACTGGCGTCGCCTCTAAACAAACAAATTCCCTAGTCCGGCTATGTGGAGCGTCAAGTACCCGGAACAATTCTCAGGAAAATGTAAAAGGTGTAAAGCTAGGGCCACGCTCTACCATAATACATGGAAATGTTCTCAGGCTCCGCCTAGGGCGTTACCAATAAAGTCTAAGGACCAGTAGGAGACCTATCTACTCAGCTCCGAACCGCGAGACAAACAAAAATCATCAACTGGCCGAAGACGCTGCCAGCGCTTACGAGATCCTGGCTGGCGTCTAAAGGGCGTTAGCCCCACAGTGTGAAAATAAAGTTACTGATTATGATGATGATGATAATCTAACTTCGACAGATCTTCCCCGAACGCGCCTGATTGTACCTTCATGGAGATAGGTGTTTTGATAGTGTTTTTTTATTCGTTTCTCTCCCGCCATCGATTCTTATAAAAATCAAAGCCGTCTTATGTGTCGACAGTCTGGCTATGTTCGGCATTTTATATTTTCTAATTCCTTTGAATTTCTGACACCGTTCTGGCATGGAAGGTCTGGCATGGAAGAGAATATCTTATGATTTCTTACACTTCCTTTACACCTTGATGTAAAGAGAGAGAGAGAAAGACAAACGGAAAGGCAGGGAGGGTAACTAGGCAGTGCCCAGTATGCTACCGTACACGTGGGAACGGGGAACGGAGGGAGAGATAGAAAGGGGAAAGAACAAAGGGAGATGATCAGTTTTCCACATGTCCGTTGGCGATTTCATACAGGGTATACATGGCACACACTGATAGTTCACAACCTTGCACTCAGTCCTGAGTCCTTCAAGAACTTGAAAAGTGCCTTCTAAGCTGTCCTCTGCGATGATGGCTTACTCCAAGGACCCAGAATCTTGGCTTCAGTAAGGTGCCGCGGATCTAAATGGCGCAGTTTTGCCGCCAGCAGTGCACGCTGACGCTGAACCCGAGGGCAGTTACAAAGGTGTTCTATGGTTTCGTCGCACCCGCAGATCTCACACGCAGGAGAGTCTGCCATTGCGATTAAGTGGGAGTAGACATTTGTGAACTCCACTCCCAGCCACAGGCGACACAACAGCGTAGCATCGCAGCGGGAGAGGCCGGACGGAGGACTGAGTTGAAGTAAGGGGTCTAGGCGGTGCAGACGGCATGTGAAGTTGCCAGGAGAAGTTCATGACGCTAAAATCTCTTTTCGACCAAGCGTTCGCAGATGTCTTGCTGCGACGGCACTTTTCAATGGACAATGTTGGCACTGCCGTGGGCCACTCGAGCTGCAGCGTCAGCTGCGTCGTTTCCGACAATGCCAGAGGTTCCTTTTATCCACTGGAAGACAATGTCATGCCCTTCTTCCTGCGCCTGGTGTTGAAAAGGTCTTAATTCATCGTGATCGCCATGGCCTACAGCAGAATTAAGCCATTGTAAGGCTGCTTTTGAGTCGCAGAACACAGCCCATTCGTGGCGTGTTTGTGCACCGATGTGCTGCACAGCCGCACGCAGAGCGGCCAATTCTGACCCAGTGGAGGTTGTCCGATGCGGAGTTATCCTGAAGTAAAATTTGCAAATAAAGCTTAAGCTTAACACTCTTAACCCATCTTTCCTGGAGCTACAACGACGTTCGCACCTCTTAATCACCCTAAGAGGTCTTGATGATAGTTAAGGTGGAACGAAAAAAAAGGAATTTCTCGACAGAATATATCTTAGGAGAGAAGCCCGCTGTCACTGACCAATGTTTGAACAAAACGGTGCTAAAGAGAGCGTTGTAGGGCCAGTCGGTCAGACATTTCAACAAAGGGTACTGCGCAGACTAGCGACTGCAGACAAGCGAGTCTGCGCTTGTTGTGTTACCTTCTCGTCCTTGCCTGTGTGTGCGCAGTAAGTACCCTTTGTTGTAATGCATGTCTTTCTGAGAAGCATGCAGTGTATTGCAGTGACATTCACCCCTAATATTTACAATAGGGCCAATGAAGCATGACGTTTCTTTTAATATTGGCGCTGGCGGATGTCTTTAAACAAGTGAACGTTGTGAAGTCTTTACGTGGCACAAATCATGAGAGTTCTTTTGTTAAATATTGTATTTACACTCTGAATGTAAAGGGGTATGTAACCTTCAATATTTAAAATATACATCAGTTTGAAGAATTTGAAAGACGTCGTTAGGCTCTGCACAGTGACTCACCGAATATTGAACATCGTAGTGAATTTTGTGAAACCGCCGCTTCGCCAGATGTGGTCGTGTGATTATGCATGTGACTCGGCGTTCGCTTAAGGAGGCGACGCCGCTTTCGCGTGCAGTTTCGCATTGATGAGAGCGTGGCTGACAGTGCGCCTGAAACGCCTGCGTTTAGGATAACGTAAACCGTAGCCTAATTTGATGGACCTTTCGTTCTATCTCCTTAGGTTCAGAACAGTTAAACTACTGCCAATTTTTACAGCGTTAGCTGTTAGGCACCCGTACCTGGCTTCTGCGACCGCCGTCGGGGTTGTCGTCGGCGTAACCGGTGTGTGCATTACTGACATCCACACACAAGTGGATGTCAGTAAAGCACCCACCGGTCACTAACACGATTGCCTTACATCACGGTCAACCTGGGTCGCGTAAGCATACGGGTGACTCCGTTTGGAACAGCCGCCTCCCAGCGCAAGGGTGCATCACTTGACCACTACACCAGTGCGATATGAGATCGCTGCATCTTTTTTGCCTCAAAATAACGCCAAAACTAAATGTCTAAACATCTATCGCTGAATTTCGCGTTACAGAGTCGTTATCATCATGTGAGTTTTTTGCCTTTTAACGCGATAGCGCGAGAGCGAGCGCTCAGAGGAAAAAGCCGTGCGCAGTGTCGCACTAATTCAGGATTGGTGGGCAGTTGACGTGCCGTTACACCACAATAAGAGAATGAGTGGGAGACGCTACCAACCACCCGTCCACGCACATGACGGATAAGGAGTTGGCGGTGGTGGTGGTAGTGGTGGTGGTGAAAGCTTTTTATTCTGTGAAAGGAGAGTTTGCAGGCTAAATATGGCCCTTTGCATAGACGACGTCCTTAGTCCGGGGCCCCACTGGACAACGCCGCTACTCGCGCCCATTGAACTAGAGCCCTTCGAGACTCCAGCCCCGATGAGTTGGGGTGGTGCCAGCTGCGCAGCAGGAGCAGCGGACACCTGAACCGCGCCGCAAGGGAAGGGATAAAGGAGGGAGTGAAAGAAGAAAGGAAGAAAGGTGCCGTAGTGGAGGGCTCCGGAATAATTTCGACCACTTGGGGATCTTTAACGTACACTGACATCGCACAGCACACGGGCGCCTTAGCATTTTTCCTCCATAAAAACGCAGCCGCCGCGGTCGTGTTCGAACCCGGGTGCTCCGGATCAGTAGTCGAGCGCCCTAACCACTGAGCCACCGCGGCGGGTTTTATGTTTAAGCCGGCGATCGGGGAATCGGCACATTCCCAAGTTATGTGATGAAGAGTGTCCCTTTCATCGCAATTTTTACATTTATAATCATCTTCATTCCCGGTCTGTGTCATGTAGACGCAGACTGGGCAGATTTAATTTACAGCTTGTAACCACCTCCACATGTGCTTTTCATTATTCGAGAGAGCTCGACCTGGGGGTGGAAATATTCTTGTATTTGATTTAAAGTGTTCGGTAATGTCGTGGTATGTAATGATCTTTCGTGCCCTTCCCTCCTGGCTGTTCTAAGGCCTCTCAGTAGCAGAGATCTCGAGCGAGCGCGTGTGAAGCCTCTCTGCTTCCACCGAAATTTTCTTTCGCAAAATTCAAAAAGGTGGTTTTTCTGTCGCTAATTATTACGTATGCTCGGGTGCCGACTCAAGCGAATGCTATTGCAACTTCTTCGGCTTTAAGTATGTCTCGGGTGCATGAGGAGGTCGTAATTTTCGGTATACTGTCTCCATCTACCACTGACAATACTGTCGCTCTATGTTTTCCGAATGACGCCTCGACATAGGCTACTACCTTGGCAGTCTTGTTTTCCGTATTTTTGGTGATGGTTTGTTCTCTGTTTCTCTGCGTTCTTTGTTAGTGCGTCGAGTCATGTGGCAGGGATTGTGGGGTAGAAAAGCAGCGCAGGAAAGCTTCTCAATCGTGGCAACTCTTGTTTTAGATGGCGACCGTGACTGTTGTTTAACATAGACACCATTCCTTCGACCAGTGGCAAGGGAGGAGCGGTGGTGGGTTCCTGGTCACACAGAGATGGGATCTAAGGTCTCTCGCACTTGTGGCGAGGGCTCCTTGTCACCGGGAGATCTGTTCCTAAGCCGTCGTCGTCTCCTCTCATGACACGGTTGTGGCGACACGCGTCTTTTCTTTCAGTCTTTCCTCTTACATCTCTTTCAACTCTTCTATTGCCTGCCAAGGCAGCGACTGTGGCTCAGTTTGAGCCAGTGGGCAGGCCCGTGGTCTTTCCTTTCCATTCTTCCCGCAGTCGCAGCAAGAGCAACACGAGTGGCGGAGTTACGGTCAGTGGAGAGCTGGTTCCTTCGTGGGGGCGTGGTAGGCCGCCCAGCGACAGCCACCTAAAAAGGGCGCAGACTAGCATCTGCGTTTGTCTGCGTCTTCGCCTCTTCGTCGTCCGTGTCTCGTTCGGGCAGTTATTTCTTTCCTTCTGTTATGAACCAGCTAGCCGCAAAGCACTTCTCGACCAGCACTTGAGGTTGCAGCAGTGCGGCACAAGCGTCAAGGCGATGCAGAGCTACGAAAGAGAAAGGCTGAACGCCCTAGGCCTCGAGCGCCTAACTTAGACGCGAGCTCCTGAGCGTCCAGCGAATGCAGAGAATCGAAAGACGACGTTTACTGCGGCGACTTCTAAAGCTATTGCGTGCGGCTTACTAAGGGTTAGTGAGGAATTCGCAAATTTTAAATGTGTAGCACAGACAATAGGACATTTTCTGGCGGCGCTTTGCGGGCGCCGACACCAGCGTGTGCGCCCTTTCTACAAACCGCAGTTTGTTTGACGGCCTTTCTTTTCCGTCTACGTGCAGTGTCCGAGAGGAGTGCCCATTTCATTGACGGCGTCTTTCGACAGCAGGCCCCGACCTGCGACGAGAAGGGTTGCACGATGTGCGAGGCTCGATTGCAAAGTGCTTGCAATGGATTACGTTACCTCATGAGAGCGCGACCCACTTAAAGATTTAGTTTTGGTTTTATGAGATGTGACGTCTCAAAGCGGATGAGGCTATGAGAGACGCCGTATTGGAACGCATGGACAATTTAGACCGCATAAATTAATCGAAGGGTTCTAATACGGCGTACATCATCGTAGACCGCCTAGCCGCCGCGGTGGCTAAGTGGTTATGGAGCTCGGCTGCTGACCCGAAAGACGCGGGTTTGATCCCCGCCCTGGTGGTCGAATTTCGATGTAGGCAAAATTCTAGAGGCCTGTGTGCTGTGCGATGTCCGTGCACGTTAAAGAACCCCAGGCGGTTGAAATTTCCGGAGCCCTTCCTAATTTAGACTACCTGGTGCTGGTGGTGAAACTTTATTTAGCGATGGCCAAAAAGAAAAGAAAATTATGATGCCGTCGCTCCATGCGTGGCCTTCAGGCTGCCGGTTGTGGCCACCATTTCATGCTGGGCGGCCATATCGCTGCCCAGGTCGTAAGCCGTTGTTCAATATATGGCTCTGAGCGGCCAAAGCAGCCTTGCACAGCTGCGGACTGTTTAGATGCCAGGAGGTGGTGGGAGAAAGTGCCGGACATAAACAAAGATTGTGAGAATAGTCTGCTCGGGGGTGTAATTTAATAATGAAAATTAGTTTTTTGGGGAAAGAATATGGCGCAATATCTGTCTCACATATCGGAGGACACCTGAACCGCGCCGCAAGGGGAGGAATAAAGAAGAGAGTGAATAATAAATGAAGAGGTGCCGTAGTTGAAGGCTGGAGAATAATATTGACCGCCTGGGGATCTTTAACGTGCACTTGCGTTGCACAGCCCACGGGCTACTATGCGTTTCACCTCCATAGAAACGCTGCCGCCGCGGTCGGGTTCTAACCCGGGAACTCCGGATCTGTAGCGGAGCGCCCTAACCACTGCGCCACAGCGGCGGGTTCGGGGGTGGCTGCAGAGCGTGCATTCGGTTGAGAAGGCACCGGGGAGAATAAGGGCAGGGCGGGCAGGAGAGAGGAAAGTGTGGGCCTGTAAATGGCGCCACGTGCTCTGCTGGAGATTAGAGAGTGATTTGTGAGGGGCAGGGAAGGATAGTCGGGAGTTTCGGTGATGATGGGTGATGTCATGGAATGTGAAGAGGGATTCGCGCGTGTCCATCCCGGAGTGTAGAGGGCCACCACCTGAGGTTCTTTAGCGTATTCTGACATCGCAAAGCGCAAGGACCTATAGCATTTCGCCTCCTTCGAAACGTGACGACAGTGGGCGGGATTGAACCCACGTTTTTCGGGTCAGCAGCCGAGCACCATAACCACTGAGCCACCGCGGCAGCTTACAGGAAGAAGAAACTAGTCATAGATCATGTGATCGGTGAGAGAGAGAAACAACATTGCTGCCAAGAATTTGTAGATCGTGGGTGACTGAATGCCAGTGTGACCCCAATACAGGGGTGACCTCCCAGGCCCATTAGCTAGACCTTCCCGTGTTTTTTCCTGCTTCAGCAGCAGTTGATTCCAGCTCTCTTCGAAGGGAGCTGGTAGGAGCACACGAGGTGGAGGCTTGACCTCGCATCCACATTCCATGTGATGATGTGCTGCCAATTCCTGGAAATTTAGGCATGATGGGTTATACTCCGCATTCGTAATAATTCATAACTTGTGGGTGCTTGGTATATGGATCGGGTCTGGATTATTAGCATCGTGGTGTTTGCTTTGCTAAGGTCCGCAAGCGGAGGTGGAAAAATCCGTCTTGTATCCTTCTAGTAGTTTGTTATGTCATGGTACGCACTCGGTGCTTCACCCTGGGGCTCCGGGTCCGATGGGCTGATCTCCTGGATGGTTAGACATCGGGCTAAACCATCGGCCTCCTCGTTCCTTGGATTACCTGAATGAACGGGGTTATGCCTCCGTTGCTGGGAGAAGTACGTATAAAGCAGGTCTCGATCTAATGACCGCGTATTTGCATAGCCCACAAAGTAGGAGCCATACACGCCCAGGGCACTTAGATTGGGTATACTGGTGAGCGTGGTTACATGAACCCCACAGTCGCGCGGTTTTTGTTTGACGGGCTGAAATGCATAAAATCTATTAGTCACATATAAGAGGACAGAGGATGAAGAAGAGGAAAAATGAAAACGAAAACAGGTTTTTGAGGAGAGGAAAGGAAAGGGCGCAGTAACTTCTCACTTATCTAGGTGCACAACCGAACCGCGCCTAAGGAAGGGATAAATGAAGAAGCAAAAAAGGAAGACAACATTAAAAACTATCACCCGGCAAGTGTTCGCTGGTCAAACAAGAAGATGACTAGAAGGAGGACTTGGAATAATGACATGGCAATAGGTAAAGTATTCAGAGAGTAGGGAGACGGGGTGCAAGATATAAATGCGCGCGGCATGACTCTTACTACGTGCACGTGGCAGCGGTTGTGGCTCAGATTGAGCCCCTGGGCAGGCCCGCCCACTTTCTTCTTCAGTCTTCCTTCATCTCAATAACTCTCTCGAGCCACTGGGCAGGCCCGTGCACTTTTCTTTTCATCCTTCCTTCAGTCGCAACAACAACTGTTGGCAGAGGTGGAGGGACTCCGGTATCTGTTGTTAAAACCTGCGTTGTCGCTTCAGCGAACGCAGTTTTGTGACGCGCGTCTTTTATTTCAATCTTTTTTCTCACCTCTCTTTCTACTCTCTACTGTGTGCGCGTGACAGCGATTTTGGTTGAGCTCGAGCCACTAGGCAGGCCCGTACAGTTCGCTTTCCATTCTTCATTAAAATCACCACAACAGATGGGGTCAAGAGACCAGAGAAGAACGAAGCAGCATTGCAGGTGAAACATCCGTCATGCCTATTTGCTCCAGCCGGTGTTCTAAACATCGCGTGGTCCCAGCAGGCCAGGAAAGCCTCTGTTGGGAGGGCTCAATGCCCGCTACTGTTCCGTTTTGCGGTCCCGTTGCGGACCCCATACGAAACTCATTTGACTGATGATAAGGGGCAGCTAATAAGACACTCTTTGCAGCAGTTATAATATGGGCCCTTGGAGTTTAATAAAAACAACTCCCAGTAAACCCGATTCAAATCTTTTTATTTCTCTCTATCCCGTGCTTTTACTGATCTTGAAAGCCAGGTTTATACCTTAAATATATTTTGAAATTTTGCTAGCGGAAGTCGCTGAAGCACACTTTATTAGGCGGAGCACCGCCGCCGTATCATGAGTCTCAAATTTGGGTCGCTGTAAATAACTCAGATTGCCCAGGTGGCGCTGCATTACCCCAATGCGCGCTTAAAACTGCGGTCCTCAGCCGCTACAGATGAGAGACAATTCTGAACTATTAGAGGCGACTATCTGGATGGTAATAATCCTTTTCTAGGTGGTCCCAACTGCTCAGCAAGATAATCGTGTCCCCCATCTTTTGTGTATTGTCCTCTTTTTGCTTTCATCTTATGAAGCTCAAACATTCCGAGGGCACAGAAGTTTGCTTACGTGGAGGAATGCGAAACCATGTGTTTTGAGGAAAGGAAACGTGTTTGACGAAAGGAAAGGGCGCAGTAGCTCTGTGGTCTCGGCATCTTTATCATTTTGCTTCCACATTTTGCGGACACATTTCGTGGACACCTTCTCGCCTACATAGCGTAGTAAAGCTTTCGCATTAACACCGTGTTGGCTTTGCGAGCTCAGAAGCTCATGCCTGCACGCAGGTGCAGGCTTTAGAAAAATGTCTGATAATTCACCAAGTAACTGCTAACCAGATACTTGTCACACAGACCAGCACCTTCTTATTAAATGAAGGTGGTAAAATAGAGCCAATTAAAGTTACTAGCTTAAGAAGCTCGTGAACAGCACTACAGTCACAAGCAGAAAAATAGTATTTACTAAGAAAATGTGTGGCAACTGTTTCTTCATATGTTGCTAGATTTAATAACAGTTTGTTAGCTGGAGTGCTAAATTTGTGTACGCACTATAAAAATTTTCCAAACTTCATGAGCACTCCGACCCCTGCCCAAAACCAGTGAGAGCTACTTGGGCCTGCCGGTCGTAAATCACACACTATGGCTTAGACATGCTAGGCATTATGTGTACAAATTATGCGAGGCGACGCCAGCAATTAAACCTACTGGGCACACAAAAAGGTTCACAATGCAAGGAAAAGATATATCAGACAGTATTACACAAGCACGAGACGCGCACTGCGCGGTGCATGGGGAATCTTTTCCCGTCTTATATACATTGTATATCTTCCAGTGAGTTACGGGCTAGAATTCTTCCTCGTTGAACTCAGATAAAAACCTTAATTTTGAAGTTGCTCTTCTAGAAACAAGTTAGTCAACCAAGCCGCATGACGCTGCAGAAATATTTAATGACAAAACCGTTTTGCTCCCACAACGACCTGCGTCAATTATCGTCTACAACTTTATTTTAGGGTTGAAGGAACGGTTGCTAACCAGATACCAACGGGCGACCATAGATGGTAAAAATGAAGGAAGAGACAAGTATCACAAACTACTTATAAAAGGGTAGTAAATACTTAGCAAAGAAAGTAAAATGCAGTAAGAGTAACTGCTTCACTTGCTCTCTTTCTCCTTACCGCTTTTTTGAGAGCGTGGAATTGAAAGGCAATACGGGTGTGCCTAAAAAATGCTTGCGCCTTTCGCTCGGACATGCGTTAGGGTGCTGCAATCAAAATGGCAAACTTATTCGCAGGTTGTCTATTTTCAGTTTTTCGAAAGCATATTAATCTCAATGGAATTAATCTGCTTCACTGTTCATTTGAGCAAAAAGGAATCTGAGGTACCCTAGTGAAAAGGATTTATCCTGTATATTCATTGGAATCTATTTACAACGGTTTCACTTTGCGCTAAAGCAACGCAAAGCCAAAAATTTCTTTACTCACAAATAGTTGTGGCCTTCGTAAACACTGCGAAAAACACTACATTCGTATACAGAAGCAAGCACTGGTGAAAGTGATTTCTGAAACAAAACGGGCCGATGTCGATAAGCACGGCTGACGAATTAGTCAGTTCCGAATTGTACACGAGTGAAAAAATCTCATGTAGCGACAAAACCATGACAGTCCTCATGGTCAACCTTGTAAATAAATTAGATTTATTGCATTTTCGCTCTGTCACACTGTATCCGACAAACGCCCGCTTGCAGCGTCAGCATCATACAAGTGCTTGCAGATGAGCTCAAATTATATAGATACGACTAGGAGACAACGCCGATTGGATGAACAAATACAACTAGCTTCTGATTATCTTCGCTTTCGCATTTATCACTGTTACCTTGGCCGGTCGTGAAGAGGCCGATCGCGTAATAGAAGGGTGTATTGGATTGCAGAGAATCGACCGTGTGTGCTTTGTTTCCCATCGCGGCGCCCCCTGTTCTGATGGGAGCAGCTTCGAGCCCTGTCGGGTCATTAATCAGGTTTCTGACGGGCCCGTCTGGCGAAGAAAAACATTGTTCTTTTGCACATGTCGGATTTGCGATCATACTTGTTTTTTCTTCCCAGCATTGCGATATCACGTCGCAGCGCGTTAACAAGCATCCGTGGGTTGTCCTTGCGTGCAATAGCGAAAGATCGGATTGGATGGAGGCCGACCTACAAGTAAGACAGAAGAGTGCGAACAATAATTGTTCTTGTCAAGAACGCAGTGAGGACGTCCTGTTTGATTTCTTCCAGAGATGGGCGGTGCGAGAGGCCGCAACGCGCAACATAATGCGCTGGTACACTTTCTTTCTCTCCGATGTTTTTTGGTTGCCTAATCTCAAATACGCCTGCTATGCGGATGACATTACGCGTTGGAGTTAGCGGAGAAAGCTAGGCTTAAAGAAATCTGTCTTCCGGCAAGGCAACTTTATGGTGACTGCCCCTGGAGCAAAAATCCACCTGGAATGCTCTTCACAAGAAATGTTCAAGCTTGGTCATAATATGCATTAGCAAAGCCGCTAGTGTGCTCACCATCCGCATCGACCTGAAAATCAACAATGTTCCTAAAAAAATCTTTTTCCTGTGCAGAAACTAACTTGCATCCTCGGCTTTACCGTCCAAGAGATTGAGACAAGCACTGTTTGCATTCTACCGTCCTCCGAAAAATAAATTAGCACTAGTGCATGCCCAAACGTTGAAAGCGAGCAAACACAAACAAAAAACAGGGCAGCATTGTTTGATTCACAAAGGAGGTCTTTAACTTGAGAAAAATGCACAAGAAATGGCAAGATTTCTTATATTGGTGAGATTTATGCCATCAAACGGGGAACCTAAACTTCGAGGCTAGCCTATACACCTCATGCATGCAAGCAAACGAGCTGGCGCTGCAGTCGCTAGCGGGCTCACAGTAGGCAAGAAATTTGGGAGAAGCATCGCGGAGAGGAGCTCAGCGCATGTTTTCTAGGCTTGTAGGTGCGTTTTTAGTTTCTGCGAATCACAGCAGCGGTCGAAGTACACGAGCTTGCGTTGGCCACGTACAGCATATTCAGAAAAAGTGTTCGCACTGTGTATGGTATATATGGTTAGAGGAAAACAGAAAGCGTTTCTGCAGTTGATTTCTACCCGCCGCGGAGGCTCAGTAGGTAAGGCGCTCAGCTACTGATCCGGAGTTCCCGGGTTCGAACCCGGCCGCGGCGGCTGCGTTTTTAAGGAGGCAAAACACTAAGGCGCCCGCGTGCTGTGTGATGTCAGTGCACGTTGAAGATCCCCAGGTGGTCGATATTATTCCGGAGCCCCCCATAACGGGCACCACTTTCTTCCTTTGTTCTTTCAATTCCTCCTTTATCCCTTCCATTACGGTGCGGTTCAGGCGTCCAACGATATATTAGACAGATACTGTGCCAATTCCTTTGCCCCAAAACCAATTGTTATTATTATTTTTATTAATATTGATTTCTACGCTAGGTATCTAATGAAATAAGCTTTTGACACTGCACTAGCAGGAATGATTTTACTTCGCTACAGTAGTAAAGAGAAGCGCTAGCGTTGTTTCGGTGGAGCAGATATGCGTTCACCATCTGTGGACACAAGTGTCGCGCAGTGCGAAAAGTGAGGACAGCGTCGTGTCTCCTATCTCCTCTGTCTCGCGCAAGCGTTGTTTTTAGGCGCAAGATCACGCATCAGCCAGGACGACTTTTTCCGGTCGATCTGATTAAATTTTTTTATTTCAGGATTTATTTCTTTCCCAGCCCTGGGCTCTTCTGTTTCATGACGAAAATTTATTCATAAATATTCAGTATAAATGTAAAATAACGCATTTAGATGCGTGGTCGTCGAAAATTGTGAGGCAATTGCGCTTCTGATGGTCCTGACACGTCGCGAATTACGCCGGTTTCCGATGACGGAACAGCGCCATCTTAGTATGACTATAAAGAGAGATCAGGGGATCGTTAATTTAATAGCTGCATTTCATTGACCAAAGCGAAAGCGAAGAGTGCATAACCGAGGGAATAAACTTACAAGTTTGTTTTCTGGCCGGGCACATTTCCTGCGATTGGCATCACTCACCCCTTGGTAATTTCGTAACGCATGAAAATAGAATGAGCGCCACCGCATCATCGTGACATCGCGGAGTGAAGCAGGTCTATACAGTAGTCTAGACCAGCAGAAAGGACGAGTAATGCGCACATATTACTGTATTGTCTCGAATATAAAAGTGCCTGCTCCTGGTAAGGTACGATAGGTTTCACAGTTTCTGAGGCATTCCTTTGAATATCATGCGGCCCAAATTGGTCAGGTGAAAGTATACCATACGGTAGAACTACTGAAATCTTTATGATTTGTGATTGGCCCAATAACTTCTAAATCAAGGAGGCGTTACGCCTTATGCAGAAGGCTGACGCCGACGGGCACTTGAATTCCCGAATATTCTCGTATAATTTTTGGGCTTCTTACCTTATAGAGACGGAGGTAACACATAACGCCGGTACTGGAACCTAAGAAATACTTCTGCTTTTTTCCTTTTCATTTTACTCTCTATAGAAACTTGCGAAAAATTTAAAACGAAAGAAGACAAAAGTGCTATTTTATGTTCGTGCTGCCTACTTTAGGCTTTCTGCAGCATATTGAACACTTGGGGACGCCTGCACACATTCGCGATGCTTGGGATCGGCAAGGTATGTTGCCTTACCGTCCGTATGGTTTGCGAACCTTTGGCCCTTCTTCAACAACTAGCCCCAGACAACACACTCTGGTGATCGCCCAGTCAGAGGTCCGATCTCATATTCAGCACCACTTTTGAGCTAACATTCCCATTGCTGTGCAGGCAAAGAAGGCTTCTGCTGCGAACCATTCACTTTGGACCCAGTAGTTTACGATTTCCCAGATATATAGAAAACCATTTCATTACTTTTATCTCGAGTTGATCACCAATTATTTTCTTATTTTTATATTTTTTACCATTTATAGTGAAGGTCTGCATTTGTTAACCGTAGACTGATACCACCTGTAACCAGTTATCTCATGAATTTGTGATAATTTTTTCAACTCCGGCATTTTTGCCATTGCACTGCCTGGTCGTTGTGATGAAGCAACTGAAAGCAGTTCTACCGCTCTTCGCTAAAGGTCGAATAACGAGCAATCTTAATTTCTTTGCGAGGCTAGAACGGATGGGGGACGTATCGTAGCCACGTTGTAACAGTCCTATTTTCTCCTTTTCCACGAATACCACTGACTTCAAAAGGAGGAGCCATTGCATCCAATGGCATTTAGTAGTAGAAATCTTTATTTTGCAACAATTTTAAAGAAAGTTTCCTTGGTGAGAAGGCTAAAGGTAGTTTCCCGCGTGATGAGGCCATTCCACTCTTGACAGCAGTGGAAACTACCAGATGGGTTAGGTTTGTTAGATTTAATGCCCCAAAGCTACTCAGGCTATGAGCTTCGCCGCAGTGGAGAGATCCGGAATTATTTCGACCACGTAATGTTCTTAAGCATGCACTCACATCGCACAGTACTCAAGTCGCACAGTATATCACCTGCTTCAAAATGCGACCGCCGCGGTCGGGATCGAACCCGTGTTTTGGGGGTCAGCAGGAAAACACCAAAAGCACCGAGTCCGAGCAGCGGCTGAATGGCAACTACTTTGAGAAATATAGGAATCCTTGATATACAATACGCCGAAAAACGTTCGTAGCAACCAATTTGTATACCCACACCTACTAAACACGTAAGTAGACTATAGTTACAAATTTTGTCCGTAAAGTTTTGAGACTGAGTTCATTAAAAAATTCGTTTAACATTGAAATCATTTCAGCAGCACCCCTTCGAAATATCCTCCCTTGCAGTCTATTCACAGCTTTCAACGCTCCTTGTGGTCTCGGAAACAGCTGGAAAACGCTTCTTTTAGCAGGGCTGTCAGCTCGGTTGTCGTGGCGTCTTGAAAAGAATCCACGCTCCCCATCCAGCGAATATTTAGGGCTCTCTTTACACTAGGAAAAAAGAAATCACATGGGGAGAGGCCAGGCGAGTATGGCGGATGGAGAAGCACACTAATGCTCTGCTTGAGAAATTTTGTCATGCTGAGAGCAGTGTGTGGCCTTGCGTTATTGTGGAGAAGGCTCCATTGTTCACATGCCCATAAGTCAAGGCGACGGTGTCGCAGTGCATCACATGTGTTGGAGCACGCAGATATAAAACTCCTGATTCACCGTCTGCCCTTGTGGGAAAAACTCGTGGTGTATGACACCTCTTGCATCGAAAAAAACAATTGGCATCGTCTTTGTTTTGGTCTTCTGTCGCAGCACCTTTCTCGACGCCGGAGAGTTTGTGGACCACCATTCGGCGCACTGCCTCTTTGTTTGAGGATCGTAATGTAAACACCATGTTTCTTCAGTATTGATGCAGTCGATGAATGCAGCATCCTTCTCTGCCTCAGAGAGCAAATCAGCGCTCACTGATGCCCACGTGTCCCTCTGATCAAGTGTGAGGGAGTGCGGCACAAGTCTAGCATTAAGCTTTAGTTTCCGGAAGTTCTCACGTAAAATTTGCTCGAATGTTGCCTTACTAATATCACGAGCTTTTGATAGCACGCGGACAGCAATAGTGCGGTCTTGCTGTACGATTTCCCTGATCCAAGCCACGTTGTTTTCATTCCTTGAGGTTGAAGTACCCTGCCTTGTGTCGTCTACAACGGACAACGGACGTTCTTCCTGAAACAAACCTCTTGTGCCACTCGAAAACTGGCGCCCGCGATAATGTCTTGTTAGCGTAAGCGTCACGAACGAGCTCGTACATCTGCGGGTCTGTATTGGCAAGCTTCGCACCGAATTTTATGTTTACACGCTGTTCGATGTGGACGTCCATCTCTCCACATTCACTCAGACTAGAATGCGCCGACGACTAGTTACAACGTTGACCGGAGTACCACCTTTAGCAGGCTGCGAGGTCGTTCGAAACTGGGGCCTCCTCCCATCATCATTGTCCCCCATCGTGACCTTCTTTTATCTCCTCTTTCCGTCCCCCAGAGCAGAGTAGCAGGCCAGATATTTATATTTCAGGCCAACCTCTGCTTTTCCTATCAATAAACCCTCTCTCTCTCTCTAGTTACAACGTATTTTTCTGCATGTGGTGCTATCTAGCGGCTGCCATAGCAATTAACATAAACAGCTCGGGTTAGCCCGAAAAGTTGGCGCTACACACACCTACCAACATTTGTTCTGGGGAATCAATTCCAGAGAAGAGAATAAATCAGTCTTGCAACTTTACGGGCAAAGGTTGTACAATAGCGGACAAGTAACCAAAAAAAAGCCAGAAATATTCCATGCATGCGTATTCTCACTACAATCAAAAGTAATTCCGTAAGGCAAAAAATTAATTATATATACGTTAAATACATTTTGACAAATTTCAAGTATATTTTCTCGAGAAAATCAACAAGATCTACATAAAAGTATAGTGCTCCACTTAGCCCTCAATAGGGTACGCATGTTTAATCGCCTTCTTGATTCTTGGTCGGTAAGACGGCCGATAGAAACTCGAAGTGACATGATATTGATTTCGATGGTTGTGATATTCTGTGCATAACCTCTGAGCTCTATAGTTCGTATGGGATCTAGGCGTTAGTAGTATATCTTCTGTAAGTTAATATACGGTACATTTACTACAATAATGAACTTTAAATATTGACAGGTTTAACGCATACTGAGCCTGATTTCTAGGGATATTTTATATTTGAGTAACATACTAATGTCCAGTATACCACATAGGTTGAAGTAGGGGAAGCAATTTTCTGTTTTCGAACTGTATCCAACAACTCGCGTTGAACGCTTTCGGAGATACTGCAGATACTTGAGGTCTCTTTCCGTTCCCTCTCTCAATACCACGAAGCAGTACGGTAACCACCAATGAACGAGACCATAGTCGATTTGTTTTTTTTTTATATTGGCAGATAGGGTTTCAACCAATTCAGCATAACAGTATCGTGAGAAAGTACCAATCGAAAATAGTCGGTGCCCAGATCCCATGGAACGCCCGGAAGGCGAGATGAATTTGATCGGCTGAAAATAATATTGTCAAGGACAAGAACAGAACAAAGTGGGCAGTGGCGTGGCACGGGGCGCTCGCGATAGGCCCACCGCTGTTAAATAATTCCATCGCCATCTCTCATGTAGTCCTGCCTTAACCGGCTTGCCGTTATGTAACATTTCGTGTGAGTTGCGGGTCATTGACCTCCATCCTGGTCCGGCGTCCTGCGTGTGCCGTGATCGTCGGTCGTGTGTTCCTCTCCGCACCGCCCGCCTGGGCCCCAGCCTGCCAGACCAGACCTGACCTCACCGCTCACCGCAGCCCCGTCCCGACCAGGAGACACGAAATCTTGACGACGCCACCGCAACTCGAATCTATTACCCCACCGACCCTAGAAGCCGCCCACGTATAGAAAACAGCATCTGCCCATGCCGTTCGGTGGGTTCATGGGCCTCGGCCGTCGGCTCAAAGTGACCTGCTACGGTGCGAAAGCTTCCTGGACCAGCGCTCATCTCATCATCTGCTCCTATTTCATCGTGACGCGAAGCCCGCATTTTCTCTTTTGTGTTCATCCATCCTGTTAAGCCCATCGTTACGTCCTGCGTTTCATCTTCACTGCCGTTCTTTAAGCTCGCGCTATCGGGACGATCGCTCGGTAGCCCCGGGTAGTGTCACGGTCAAGAAGGCGAAAAAGTGGGAAGTGGCGCGGCAAGGGGTGCTCGCGCTAGGCCTACCGCTATTAAATCATTGGGCCGATCCCCCGCTGTGGGTACATGCCATTCAGCCTGACGACATCATCATCATCATTGGGGTAGCAGTGACAACTCCTTGGCTGCAGGTTGTCGCGCTAGGTTCGTTCCTGTGTCCTTCATGGAAGCCTCGGTGCTGAAGTGCGTCTTGGTGCTGCTGATCCTCTGAGTGCCTCTGCGTCCTCTGGCCTGTCGTCAACTCCTGGTGAGGCCGTTCCGCGGGTGTGGGATTTAGCCACGTTTTTGCCCTATTGGATCAAGGCTTCATTGTTTCTTTAGGCTTAGGGAAATGGCTATGTCTTCCCCGGGCACAGGTCCGGTAACCTGGTTCGCCAGTTTGGCGGCTGAAAACATGCCGCTAAAGTCTTTTCCCAAAACGTTGTCAAGCTTATCTCTGTGGCGCTGGTTCCTGTAGGAGATAGTTCAAGATCAAAGCTCGCGTTTGAACCAGGAGCAGCAGAAGGCGACGACCAGCCGATATCTTGAGATTTCTGAGGTTCGACCATTTGGCAAAAGAGCAATATTGTGCAAATCACCTTATTTGGATTGTCTTGTAGACTTTCTGCAGTGCACTTCTTTCGCCTCACTCTCGTTGAAAGCGTTTATTCTTGACAAACGAAACTTGCCTGTGGTAAAGGAATAATTCGTGGTGTGGATTCCTCTACTACGCCAGAAAACTTTCTAGAAGATTTCAATCATGCCGGTGTTGGCATCCTCCCAGTTTACCGCTGCAGGAGAGAGGCTGGACGCTCACGTGTTCCAACTGAATCAGTTATAGCAACTTTTTCGAGGTCCTCTTGATCATGTGAAATCAAAGTCTGGCCCGTTGTATACCGTGTTGACCCATAGTGCAAGAACTGCTGACTTTTGGTCACAGTGGCAAATCTTGCAAGTCAGCATCGCGCTGCCGCATTTTGCGGCGGTGATCTTGCTTCAGACGTCTGCACTTCTGAGTCGTTTAGCTGTTACCTTTGCCACTCTGATCACACACCTGACGATCCCACGTGCCCGAAGGGTGCCGATGAACAGTCTCTGTTGGACATTATTCAGCGCGAACGGTGATCACGCGCAGATGCTTATGCCCTTCTTGACAGACGACCGAGCTCATACGCAAATGTTGACCGCACGACCACTGCAGATGTGGAGGCAAGCTTAGCAACGTCGGTCGTCGTGGCGGTGGAGAAGGCTGTTGCTGGTGTACTTGAACGCACGATCAGTACGTTCAGTGATGTATTATTACAACTAATTTCCGCGCAGGCTGCTTCATCGGCGTTAGGTAACGTAACCTCGTCTACCTGTTCTCCCTCCTATGTAAATGTTGACCATATTCAGCCAATCACCTCTTCTGCCTCCACGCCTGTGGGAGTAAATGTCTCTGGCCCAGTCGCCCTCTCTGTTTTCAGAGCTGATCCCCAAACGGCAGGTGTGGGGGCTTAGTTACATTGATTTCAACAAAACTCAAATTACAAGAGTATTTAAATGCTCTGAAAATTTGGCTCGAGAGCCTGATGTTGACTTTAAATGTCAACAAGTGTGGCGTCCTTCTTTTCTCACGGTCATCCCCTCTTTACATTTCTTTGTCGTATCACTCTATCCTAATCAAGTAAGTTGATTCCATTAAATAATTGTGTATAACATACGACCTGCAGTTAGACTCGCTGTGCCATAGGAAAAGCGCTTTTCCTAAAGGGCCAGAGAAAGAGGTGTTTGAGCTTGGCTTTAAAATGTTTGCACTATGTAGAGTACAGGCCGCCGAGCGGTCATGCCGCGTAAGAGACCTCAAAAGCGAGCGGAAAATTTACAATACATTTTTAAAAACTCCCGCTCTGGCACCTAGCGGCGACGCGCAGGGCCAGGCTTTCGCACAAAAAACTGGCAGATGACGTCACGTCTTGCAAATGACGTCGCAGCCGGGGCAACTCATTGGTTCACAGCGCCAAATTCTTCCAGACGTCACGCGCTACCGCGGCCGCGGCCACTCCACGCGCTCCGCCGCAGCGGAGGTAGGGGAGGGGCCGAGTGAGTGGGGCCGGCAGAGGACCGCTGCCGTTCAAAGCCACCTAGAATTTTTTTCAAGGCCTGCGCGCTGTGTCCGTGACGTCACGTACCTTTCCCGACCCCGCCGGAGCGCGCCTGCTTGCTTCCGCCCGTTCGCCTTTGAACAGAAGTGAAATGGGTGCGTCCAAGAATTTCAATGCACGCCCAGTATTTAGTGTCAATATCTTTCTCATAGCAACACGAAGTTTCATTTAAAGGTCTGCGTGTAAAACAATTTTTTAACGGTGTCATGCAAGCAACAAGAGATTGGACGACAGTAGGATTAAAGAAAAAAGGTTCATTTTCCAATAGTAGAACTGATTAAAAAAACACTGAACAATACACTGACAGATTTACTTCAAGTGCACACTGAAGAACGAAAGGGAGTCCTCACAAACACTACAATGTACTGATTACAAACATACTCTTGAACCAACCAACCTGTCTGCATTACGAAAGTGTTTTGAGCTTTCTTTGCTGTTTCTTTTGTGACAGTTCAGTGTTTAAGAGGTCTGTCTTCATATGGACATAATTTTTAAGCAATGTGCTCGCTGCTCCCCACAGCATATTGTGATAGACAACAGCAGGAAGATGTCCTTGAGAACAGGTATCGAATCCTTCATCGTCTATTACTTCTTGTGTCAAACAAGTCAGCAATTCTCTGTGATATCTGTAAGCATGAAACTGCAGAACATTTTCTTGTGTAGTCAATTTATCAAGAACTAGTTGCATTCGCAGCACGGCATCTATGACTACAGGCCTCAGGAACTTCAAACCACCCCTGGAGAGGTTCTCAATTAGTATGTTGCGATCCAGCTCCACTTCTCCTTCCTGGGCAGCAAGGTTTTCTGCGCAAGCTGTGCAAGGATTCTTTTTTAAAGCTTCATGTGTTTACAAAATCCAGCTATGTATGTAATAGCTGCCAAGCTCGACTCCTTGCTTTTAATGTCTTCTCCTATTTTTATTTTGTAGTCTTCTATGAGGCGGCTGGCATCTAATGTTTTACTGCTAGATTTCCACATGTCTCATTTCAGGGAAGATAAGCGAGCCTTGCAGCCTTTGCTTCGTTTCCGCCTCAAATATTTGCTGTATGGAGACATGATAGTTTGTCCCCCAAAGGTGACGGTATTTTACAAACCTTTCTTCGAGGCTATCAGTTTGGAATTTGCCAAGCAAGACATACTCCAAGTGAAGCTCGTCAAAACAATAGCGGCAGATCTCAATTAGGGAATAAGTTGTGAGCCTGTGTGCAGCATGCGTATCAGTTGTCAGCGCACCGGTGTCAATTCTCACCTCTTTCCATACATCTAACCAGCTGACAAAAGAACTTAGGAAGTTCACGTGCACAACAGACATGCTCGTCACCGGTTCTTGATAGGGGTCTTTTGGCCGACGGCCTTTCTTAGGTGTTTTTACGTTGATAATGTGCCACCACTTGAGTATCACACTGGTAAAGTCTGCCGTTCCTTCAGCATAGAACCGGCTAACTTTTGCTCCGAGTGACTTCAGGGCTTCAAGAACGAATGGATTGAAAACTTTCAGTGCTAGTTTTACGTTCTGTCTTTCTATGTTGGATAGGTGGAGAGCTTTGTATGTGAGCCCATAGCGAAACTTTGAGAGACTTTTTGTTTCAAATTCATGTATGTCGCGCAGTGCCTTAAAATAAGCTCCATTAATGCGAACTAATTATGATGCACTTGAAAACTCCGGATATAAAATGCATGTTCCAGGATTTTTCTCATTAAGCCAATTGTTCTTCACAAATTTTAATAAATGAACAGGATCCACTACATAAAATAGGGGCCTAGATTTATTAGCAGGGTGAGGGCATACTATATACAACCTGTTATTCGGCGAAAGCATGGACATCACTTTTCTGTTTATTGCATTGTTTGTTATGACAGCAATAACTGTGAGTCCTGCCTTCTCAAGCTCCAAGGTCACTTTTTTGAGTACATCGGGCAACTGCCTCGCTTCGATACTAAAAACAGGCAAGATATGCGCAACATCTTTGTGCCCTGACAGCAAACTCTGAGTCATAAAAACATGAGCTGTGTTTGCTGCATGAGAACAGTTTGCTGCTGTACCAGTCAATGAGCCACCTTTGTAATCAAAGTACTGCGTCAAGTGAATTTCGTCCATCATGAGAATGACGACTTTTTCATGTTGCTTTAGATGATTGGTCCCTCTTTTGATGTAGCTTAAGAAATGTTCATGTGTCTGGTCGTGCACAGGACTAGCACGATACTGGCCACTAATCCTCATCACTGTAGAAGGGCGCGGCAAAGTTATTTTGCTATTACTGCGGACGAACCTATAGGCATGTGGGGAAATGGTACAAAGGATGCTTGAAAATATCATAAGCTCCGCTGGATAACTCAAAGGACTTTTATCCTTAAGGAGCAAGCGCAACTGTTCCGTTAAAAATTTAGCTCTTTGTAACTTTCCTTGTGGCAAAAGATCCTCGTCCGCAATGTCCTCGAGAAGTGAGCACACTAGCTAAAAAGACGCCTTCGCTTTATCATCTGCGTGACATACAGATGGTGCTTTGAACATTTTTACACTTTCTAAGAAAGACTCAAGAGTGCGCATACCATCTAGCTTGCTAGGCATAGTTACATCATCAGAAGAGAGTTTTGCCTTCCTTCAGAAGGCTTTAACCTCCATAAGGTCACTCACTATAACAGAGGGTTCCACCTCTGGTTCTCCTGAATCACCTGCAATGTGCACGAAAAACACAGTGTTTTAAACTGTCTTCACCATACAGAAATCGCACACCTGAATATCTGGAAGCCGTGAAAGCAGATCATCATATGATGCCAGCTTGTTGCTCTGCTCTTCTTCAGCATGTGCTGCCAGTGATAACTGCACGGCTTCCTACAGATGGGATGCTTCAAGGCGTCTTCGTTTTTCGTCCGTGATGCAGGAGCAAAGTGTGATAGGTAAGCAGGGATATTGGGGAAAATGGTGAGTACAGCCTCTTGTCTCAGACGTGTAAGTCCCATCGGTGCTTCCACTGTCCTACCATCAGAAGCTGTGTAGCTAGAGGTGGTCTTGAGAAACTCTGGCTTGAAATGTAGCTCGCAAACCTCCACAGTAAAAAAAAAGATCAATTATTAAGATTTGGGTTCGTTCACCACACCACCGGCATTTTTGTTTTCATATTGTTACAAGTGGACGAATCATGAACGAAGAAGTGGCGGTGCGCGGAACGACGACGACGTTGACAGTTGGTAGCTGGGCGCTCGGTTCTGGGCTGAGTGCTGGCCTTCTCAGAGCAGCCGCCATATAGACTTACCGCCGTAACATCCCCGTAACATCTTTTGGTGGAGGTCGCGGGTTCGAGCCGACATGCCGACGACCCGACGAGCCGACGAGACGACGGGCCGAACCGGCGAGATGACTACCGACCCGGCCCCTCCGTCTGCGCCTGCCACGCCAACTGTCGTCGTAGCCCACCCTCGCGACCCGGGCACATTCTGCGGTACAGATGGCGTGGACGTCGAGGACTGGCTCTCGCTTTATGGGCGTGTTAGCCAGCACAACAGGTGGGACGCCATGCTGATGCTGGCCAATGTAATATTTTATCTCGCCGGCACCGCACGCGTCTGGTTCGAAACCCACGAAGAAGAGATTGCCACGTGGGATGCCTGCAAGCAAAAGCTCCGCGACCTGTTTGGAAAACCAGTTGGCCGTCAGCTTGCTGCCAAAAAAGAACTTGCAGCTCGCGCCCAAACGGCCACTGAATCATATATTACATACATTCAGGACGTCTTGGCACTGTGCCGAAAGGTCGATCCCAACATGACCGAAGACGATAAAGTAGGCCACATTCTTAAAGGCATTGCCGACGATGCCTTCCACCTTCTTCTATGCCGGGACTGCTCTACGGTTGACTCCGTTCTGCAGGTGTGTCGACGCTTCGAGCAGGCCAAGCACCGGCGCATTGCACACCGCTTCGACCGCCTGCCTAACACAGCTGCCAGTTCCACGTGCGAGGATCTGCCGACACTAAGGCAGCCTTCCAACCCCGACAACGTGACTCGCATCGTACGCCGTGAACTGGAGGCGCTGGCTCTGTTACGCCCAACGCGCCCTTGTCGGACAACACCCTGGCCACAATATCCCTTATTCAAGTTGTCGTCCGCCAGGAGGTCGCCAACTTGGGCATGCCCTCCAGCCATCGTCCCGTCGAACCTCGGAGTGCGAGCCCCATCTCTCCCGTGGTCGCTACTGCTACGGCCCGCAACACCTTCGTCCCACGTTACACAAGGTATCGCAATCCGGATGAGTGGCGTACCCCTGACGACCGGCCGATCTGCTTTACGTGCTCGCGCGTAGGCCACATCTCCCGCCACTGCCGCAGCCGTTGGTCCGCACCTCCCCGACCTTTGCCCTACGTCGACCGCCGTTATGACTATGGACCCCGCCGCTTCACGCCTCGGAATGACCCACCCAGCGCCGAGTCCACACCGCCTCCTCGTAGAACCAGCCGCTCTCCCTCCCCAACAGCCCACCGTTCCCGCTCACCTCTTCCGCACCGCAGTTACTCACCGTCCTCTGCAGGCCGCTTCGCGGGAAACTAGCCAGTGCAGCTCCCGGATGTGATGCTGCATTGGTGCCCCGACCTGAAAATCCTCTACTGACCCAGCCTTCGCCCTGTAATCTGCTCGACGTTTTTGTGGACGGTGTTCCTGTTTCTGCCCTCATTGACACTGGTGCCCAAGTCTCGGTTCTTAGCTCATCCTTTTGCCGTCGCCTCAAAAAAGTTCAGACCCCTGCCGCTTCGCCCACCGTTCGCGTTGCCGATGGCAGCACTGCTGCCGTCACTGGCCTGTGCACTGCCCGCGTCACTCTTGCCGATCGTCACATCCCAGTTTTGTTCACCGTCCTCGAACACTGCCCTCACAATGTGATCCTTGGTCTAGACTTTCTAACCGCTCACTCTGCCCTTATCGACTGCTCCAGCGGCCTTCTACGATTGGACCTGCCTCTCAGCTCAGCCGACACACCCTCAAGCTCCACGCTCCGCCTTCGCTCCACCGAGTACGCTCGCCTGCCCCCCGACTCTGCCGTTTATCTGCCTATGTCCCCATTTCCTGCGGTTCCTGATGGGTATTATCTTGCCTGTCCACTCGCCGATGACGTTCCCTCCCGCAATGTTCTTCCGCACCTCATCGTGACCGTCACCAAGAATAGCACCTCCCTTCCTGTCCTCAACTTCAGCTTGTCACCACAAGTTCTTCCTGCAGGCATATCACTTGCTACATTGTCTTCTCTCACCGACTGTACCGTCACTGCTCTCTCACCTGGACCGCCTTCTACTGTCTCTCAAGCGGCCGACATCCCGGCCAACGTTCCGCAATCCATTTCTGCGATGATTGCTTCTGACCTGAGCCCCGAGCATGCACAGGATCTTCACAACCTTTTGGTGTCCTACTCCGACATTTTTGACTTCGCTTCTGCTCCTCTGGGTTAAACGTCGGTAGTGACTCACCGCATTGACACCGGCGATGCCAGACCTATACACCGGAGGCCTTATCGTGTGTCGCTACCAGAGCGCCAGATCTTACAGCGGGAGGTGGACAAGATGTTGGCCAACGATATCATCGAGCCTTCAAACAGCCCTTGGGCATCACCTGTCGTGCTCGTGAAAAAGAAAGACCAAACTTGGCGGTTTTGCGTCGACTATCGTCATCTCAACAAGGTCACGAAGAAAGACGTCTATCCCCTTCCGCGCATAGATGATGCCCTGGACTGTTTACATGGCGCCCGCTACTTTTCTTCCATCGACCTTCGTAGCGGGTATTGGCAAATCTCTGTTGACGCAAGAGACCGCGAGAAAACAGCTTTCGTCACCCCTGATGGCCTTACCATTTTAAGGTCATGCCCTTCGGCCTTTGTAACGCCCCTGCCACATTTGAACGGATGATGGACTCGTTACTCCGGGGCTTCAAGTGGACGACCTGCCTTTGTTACTTAGATGATGTAATTGTTTTCTCGCCCTCTTTTGAAACCCACCTGCTTCGCCTTTCGTCCATCTTGGCACTTTTCCGCCGCGCAGGTCTTCAACTCAACTAAAAAAAATGTACTTTCGGCCGCCGCGAACTCAAAGTCCTCGGCCATTTGGTGAATGCGAGTGGCATACAACCTGACCATGATAAAGTTCGTGCCGTCAGTGCTTTTCCCTGTCCCCGCTCGCCCCGTGATGTCCGCAGCTTCATCGGTCTCTGTTCCTACTTTCGCCGGTTCGTCCCGAACTTCGCAGCCGTCGCTCGCCCTCTCACCAATCTGTTGCAGAAAGGCGTTCCTTTTTCCTGGGGCCCAGAGCAGGCTACTGCATTCTCCAGCCTTATCGCCGTCCTCACCAACCCTCCTGTATTGGCCCATTTCAACCCCTCTGCCCCGACTGAACTTCGCACCGATGCCAGTGGTCACGGAATTGGCGCCATCCTTGCTCAGCGACAACGCGGCCAGCACTGCGTGATTGCGTACGCCAGCCGTCTTCTTTCTTCCACCGAGAAGAATTACTCCATCACAAAACGCGAGTGCCTGGCTCTTGTTTGGGCCATTGGAAAATTCCGCATATACTTGTTCGGCCGCCCATTCACTGTTATAACCGACCACCACGCCCTGTGTTGGCTCTCATCTCTCAAGGACCCTACTGGCCGTCTTGGCCGGTGGGCATTGCGATTGCAAGAATACACCTTTTCCGTGGTTCACAAGTCCGGTCGCCTCCATCAAGATGCAGACTGCCTGTCCCGCAATCCCCTCGATCCTCCTTCTACAGACTGTGAGTCGGATGCCTGTGTCCTCTCCATCTTCGACCTCTCCCACATTGCCGACGAACAGCGCTTGGACCCCACCCTCACCTCTCTCATCGACCGCCTCAGCACCGACCGCCGCGACACTTCTCTGGCCCGGTTTTTGCTGGACGGGAACACGCTGTACCGCCGCAACATGCGACCTGATGGCGCTGAGCACTTGCTCGTTGTTCCCCGCCACCTACGGTCCACTATCCTCGAACAACTGCATGACGCACCTACGGCTGGTCATCTTGGTGTCTCCCGTAAGTACGACCGCGTGCGCCGGCGTTTCTTCTGGCCTGGTCTGTACCGCTCCGTCCAACGCTACGTCGCCTCTTGCGACGTCTGTCAGCGCCGAAAGAAGCCCGCTGTCCTGCCGTCTGGACACCTGCCGCCGATCCCCATCCCGACCGACCCGTTTTCTCGTGTTGGGCTAGATTTACTTGGGCCTTCCCGGAGTCCTCCACGGGGAACAAGTGGATTGCCGTCGCCACCGATTATGCCACGCGGTACGTGATCACTCGTGCCATTCCAACCAGCTGCGCCACTGACGACGCTGACTTCCTTCTGCACGACGTCATATTACACCATGGCGCTCCCCGTCAACTCCTTACCGACCGTGGCCGCTGCTTCCTTTCCCGAGTTGTTGACGAAATCCTTCGTTCGTGCTCCGTTCGTCACAAGTTCACCACTGCTTATCATCCTCAGACGAACGGCCTTACGGAGCGTCTCAACCACACGCTGACAGACATGCTCGCCATGTACGTATCCGACGACCACCGGAACTGGGACATAAGCTTGCCTTTTGTCACCTTTGCCTACAACTCTTCGCGCCATGATGCCGCTGGTTACTCGCCCTTCTATCTTCTCTTTGGACGAGACCCCTTACTGCCCTTCGACACTCTGCTGCCCACAGCTGGCCCTGTCACTACATATGCGCGTGACGCTATCGCCCGAGCAGACGCCGCCCGCCAGGTTGCTCGACACAAGCTCTCCGCCTCCCAAGAGGCTCAAAAACACCGCTACGATGGCCGGCACCGTGATGTGCGATACCCTGCCGGATCTCTCGTCCTGCTGTGGCTCCCATCCCGTCGTGTGGGGTTATGTGAAAAACTTCTGCCGCGCTACACTGGTCCTTATCGTGTATTACGGGCAGTGACCGACGTAACGTATGAAATCATGCCGCTGCACCCAAAGTCGACGTCCGCTCCACTGACGTCCGAAGTTGTTCATGTAGCTCGCCTCAAGCCCTATCACCCACCATCGACATCGCACGCCTAACACGCACCGGGACGTTGCCTTCAGCCGAGGGGGATAGTGTTACAAGTGGACGAATCATTAACGAAGAAGTGGCGGTGCGCGGAACGACGACGACGTTGACAGTTGGTAGCTGGGCGCTCGGTTCTGAGCTGAGTGCTGGCCTTCTCAGAGCAGCCGCCATATAGACTTACCGCCGTAACATCCCCGTAACAATATATAAGGCGCCGTATAGATTCGTCAGCAAATTGTAATCAATCATGCAGGGCAGTGTCAAGGTTCGGCAAGGAACATCAAGGAACACAGGTTCGGCATCAAGAAGCACTCCAGACAAGCACAGAAGGCACAAGTGGCTCGCCAAATCTTTAAATTCTAATTTCCAATATTTCTACCAGAAATGCACACAGAATCCAACTCTATTTCATTAATATGCGGCTAGCTCAACTCGACTTCACCACAAAGCTAGCAGGCAGCACACGAATAAAAGCAAATCTTTTTCACCATTTTTACACAGTAAACAAAATGTCCCCATAAATAAAACATGCATTGATTCAAGAAACGATAGACATTGCTTTAAAACTTGAAGCCTACTGAAGAGAGCATGTGGACGTATATATACCTTGAGATAGCGTAAGGTGCCGATGTCGACCTCGTCACGACGGATGGCTCTCACCCACTGCTTTCTGTGGGCAGCGTCAAGCGGCAACGAAAAACTCTAACTTTGGGGCCGTTATCATAATTTCCGCGGCAGTTGGGTACGCAGCAGCGCCCCTTCGCTGCTCTCAACGCACGCAGAAATCTTGCAGATCGTCTTCCCACACCACAGGTATAGGCCTAATGCACTGATTCATGTCTGGTCGTCGGCTTTACGACGAGTGTCAACGTTGTTTGGAAACTTCCCCACACCAACACTCCACTTGAAATACTATTCGTGCAGTCTGCACGCGATGTGCTGCGCTATAATCACAAAACAGTTCAAGAAATACAACATACTAGCGTAAGCGTGCGCATCCGCCGGTCAACAAAGGTAGAAAGAAAAAAAAACGCGCTGTTGACCGTCAGTATCACATATCGGAAAGCCGAGAAAGCTAGGCCCGCTTCGGCTAGGGCCAAGTGTAGTGACGTCACACTCACAAAAAACAGGAGTGCGGAGGCCTTAAAAAAATTCTAGATAGCGTTGCACCGTTTCGGCGTGCGAGAGGAGAGGGAAAGGCGCGAAGACGCGGAAGTTCAAATTTTGTCTCCATATAACTCAGCTTCCACAATACGCCTTAAAATAATTCTTGCCGGGGGTAGTTATGAACCGTCGTCTTTTAACATCCCAGACATATCGCACCTTTATTGAGACCCCTTTTCTGGGTCCCTTTAAAGGTCAGCGTGCCCTTGGCTGGTTGCTTAGGATCAGCTACAAACTTTTGGTATGCGTCGGGACGCATTGCTCTTTCTTTATAAGGCATATGTACCGCCAATTTTGAATTCAGCTCGGTTCTCTTTTCTGGGAGCCGAAGGTACAACCTTGAACCCCTGTTTGTTATGGAGCGACGCGCTCTGCGCCTTTGATTAGGTGGGTGGCGAATGTTGTGCTCTACTTGGAGGCGCGTACATCTGATATAAATTTGCGGTTTCAGCTCCTTACTGTGCGGACGTTTTTGAGGTCTTTGGAGCCTGTTCCAGGATTGGCTAACCACATATTTACAACGAACCCATCTCTATTCTTTGTACATTTTGGCCTAGGTATAAGCTTCTTTAGGTTTTGTTCACTAATTTCTTGCTGTGAAAATTTCTCTTTCAATAAATTCGGTAGTACCAGTTATCCACCGCCGCGCTGATATACATAGTCAACTTTGATGACACCCTCCAAGAGAATGCTATAAAAATCTGCCTCCCAGTTTATTAATTGCGCTTACTGAGGAGTATCTACATTATTTTCGTAACCATCTTGCCATTTTTACAGACGCCCTCCAGGAAAATGAAAAAGCAGCTATTGGCCTTTACTCAAGGGCTCTTGATCAGAGTTATTCATTTCGGGCCCATCACTATACACCTATTTTTGTCGCCGAGTTTCTGGCCATTTATATCGGCTTAATAAGGACTCCCTGCAGTACCTCTCAGGTTGCTATACTTTCAGACAGCTTTTCCGCCTTGACAGCGCTCGATAAATTAGGGGATACTTCTATGAACCGCTCCCTTCGATTTTTATTCCACCACATATTACAGAAGTACGTTTTCACTAGGTCCCTGGGAACTGTGGCATTGCTTCTAATGAGAGTGCTGATTTTTCAGCCAACTCCGCCCATGGGGGACCTATTTTCCAGTTCGTACCTAATACTGCCTTCTTGACTGCAGCACGCTTCCAACTATTCCAGCGCCTCCACTACTTGAGCCTTGAGCCTCTCCTGGTTGTAGCGGGTTTTCAACACCTGGCATTTCCTTGGAGTGTGCGGATGTGCAGTTCAAGGAAATGTGAGGTGTCCATGACCTTCCTGCGCTGCAGAATACCGCGACTAAATCTCTGTTTATGTAGAAGAGAGTTATCTCTGGCCAACCTCTATGAGTCTTGTGGCGAAATTGAGTCAACAGATCACTTTTTCCTCTTGTGCCGGTGGTTCGCTTCTCCCCGTAAAACATACTTCGAATCCACCTCGCTCAAACTGGGGCTACCTGTGTCTATTCCGATCCTCCTATCCTTTGGGGCAAGCGCCAAGGGATATGCCTTGAAACCAGTGGGCGATTTTATTCACGGATATAAAAATGCATCAGGTAGACTCTTATGCTGGAATGTGAATTCAAAGCCTTTTCATTTCTTTTTTTTTTATCGCCTTTTTAACCCAAATTCTACTCTTCGTCACAAAATTATTCAATTGCTCCACTCCTTACCCATGTGTGCGTTTGCATCAGCAATGCACCCTGGCCGATCCCCCGCCGTGGGTGCGTGTCATTCAGCCTGAGGACATCATCATGACAATCAAATCATTCCATCGCAATCTCTCATGTAGTCTTGTCTTCACCGGCTTGCCGTTGCGTAACAATATTGTGAAATTGTAAATGAAGTCATTCTTTCTTTTGCTACCTTTTGCTTTCAAAATTAAGGCGCTCTTTTCTTTTATTATGGTGTGGTGTAGCTTACTAGTAGTTGACCGCAACACTAAGTAGTGAAACAAATTGCGCTGAAAAATGAAACTTTATTCGTTACTGAACAAAAAAACGTTGGATATCATCTGCATATAATAAATTTTTCAGGCACCATGCGACGTTTGAATTACATTCATATATAGTAGAAATAGTAATGGGCCAAGAAAAAATTCGTGGGCATATACTCCTCTCATAGTATTTTTCGCAGACTGGCTATCATGTATTTTTGCTTATTGCTCCCTGCAAGTTAACTATCTTTTTTTCTCTGTTTATCCTGTACTTCGGGTTAGCTAAAACGGTAGCTTTCCTAATATTGCTTCATGCTTGAAGAATAGAAGGCTGTCTTGGTGTAAATAACTACACCCAAAGTAAGGTTTTTTCTTTTCAGGTGAATTAGTTTGTATTATTAAGTGATGTAGTGTCCGACATTTTATTCCTCTTGAGTCCGAAGTGATCCCCTGTGAGAACAAAAAGGAAGCAATTATTTGAATTGCAAAAAGTTACTGTAGAATAATTGCCTCGTGAATACTTCGTATGTAAATACCGGCCAACGTGGACATCAAAACTGATTTAGCATTCCGTATTCACTACACCCAGATTAAGCCTTTCCACTGTTCTTTTAAGCACTGCAGTCCGACAGGGAACATCATAAACACATTAATTTTATCAATGAACTTTGGCTGCCGAGTGAAGTAAAGGGAAAAATAAATTTGGTGGATCGTCGACTCGGCACAAGAAAGTGAAGTATTCAATTCATGTTGAAACGACACAGTCCCCTCGCAGTTTGGCGCATTCCAGCGCGTTCCTGCCATCTCTATCTAGAATTATGCTGGATGCACGCAATTTTTTGCACCTGTTTAAACCATTTGACCATGTAACTTCACTAACTTTATTTCACATTGCCTGCATGATAGATGGCAGTGAAGGTAACTTTAAATCTTTAAATTGATCAGAATTCTCTATAAAACATTACGCTGTGGGCTCAAGGCTGAGGAGCCGCATCAAAATTAATTCTTTCATGGAGATAATTTTCGTCCTCCACAGATTCACAGATTGCTCCCTCTGAAGCGCTAAGGCAGGGCCCTAGTGTTCAGCAAATATTCCGAGCTATCTCATGATGTAATCTATCGCATCTCATAATACCTGCATGAATTTATTTTTATTCTCGTTTCATTACTTTTTTTCTACTGATGCTCTATGAACGTTTTGATTCCGTTCCGTACAGCGCAATACATCGGCCCAATATTGAAGGTGTGCTGGATATGTACAGCCCCACGTAGGACCAGCGTTGACATCGTTGGGCAAATGTTGGCAGTGTAACTCTTCCTCACATCTAACAATGGCCCTACTTGTCCGCTGTTCCCCCACATTGGTAATACCAATCAATTACACCTCCAACGATGGCTCCGCTTGTCCGCCGTCTGTTTTTTTCATATTGTAAATGTCACTTAAATACACCTTCAACTATGGCCTTCCTTGCCGACTATTTAGCCAATGTCGGCAATGTAAATTCACAACACCTGACGGCCCTGCTTGCCCGCTGCTGATCCCGTATTGGCAATGCCACCCAATGACACCTCCAGTGATGGCTCTGCTTGCCCGCCGCTTTCCTTATATTTACAATGGCACTGAATTAATCCTCCAACAATTGCTCAACTTTCTTCTGTGTACCCGATGTCGGGAATTTACTCCACGACTCCTCCAGCGACGGCCCTACGTTTCCGCTGCTTACACCCGCGCATTGACAATGCCGTTCCATGAGACATGCGACACCGGTTTTCTTATTTAGGACGGCGATTGTTGTAAAAAAATGTTTGTTTTTCATTTGCTTTATTATTTGTAATAAAGGTTCGTCTTTCATCTTCAGCAATATTATAGCGTTGCATATATAGACTCGAAACTTTTATAGTGCGTGATCGCGATGAGCACGCGCTATCACCCCGCTATCCCCCGCGGAAGAGTCGCCACGGTTTGCAGTGCGCGACCTCACCTTCTGCTAGCTATATATATATATATATATATATATATATATATATATATATATATATATATATATATATATATATATATATATATATATATATATATACCCCAGCAGCAAAAGTAATTCGGCCAACATTGGAACTGTATTGGCAAAGCTGGTCCTAAAGAGGACCATGAATGGAACATTCTGTTGCAATATTGGGCCGATGACTTGTGCTGCTTGGATATATATATATATATATATATATATATAGCAGACAAGGTAAAGGAGATGAGGGCCTCGTTTTGACAAACTTATGAAAGCGGCCCACTGAAAATGCCTGTGGGCCGCTTTAGAGCAACGACGAACGAGTGGATACGCAAAGGAGCCAAGCGGATGAGTACCGAGTTTTTCTTTCTGCTACGGAATGTGGAGTGTAGGAAGGATAGCAGAGTTTGACCCCAAAACACAGAACATTGAATCGTTCTTGGAAAGCTTTGGGCAGTTTCTGGTGGCGAACGACATAAGCAACGAAAAGAAGTTGCCAATGTTCTTAATACTGATAGGGCCAGAAGCGTACGAGGTATTGAAGATCCTGATTGTGCCGGCCTCACCGAGCCGAAAGTCTTAAAAGCCGATGTTTCGAAGTTGCTGAAAAGATTATTACAGCCCCAAGAGCTCGGTGATAACGGAGCGCTGTAAATTTAACCGGCGTGCGCTGAATTAACATGAAAGTATGGAATACTTCATAGTAGAGTTGAAGCATTTGGCGAGGAAGTGCGAATATAGCGACTTTTTGCAAGATGTCCTGCGTGTCAGGCTAGCTGCAGGCATACGAAGTGAAGAGAGTCAGCGTGCACTGTTCGGCGCCGAGAAACAGACATTCGAAGGGGCTTGCAAGATCACACTCGACAGAGAACTAGCGGAACGGAACTCGGCGCTAATGCAAGACGGAGCCAAAGAGGCTTTGCTGAACGTGGTCAACAGACGTTCACTAGGGAGGTCTAAAGAAGTTTAACGGGACGAAGTCCACAAAAAGACATATGCGGAAGGTGCGGCAGAGGACATTCGTCTGGCGCACGTTGGAACAAAAATCTTTTGTGCCGGAAATGTAACAAAGCAAGATATCTGCAAAGAATGTTCCTAAACGTGAAGACTCGTTTCAAGAGAACTAATGCAGTAGAATGTACAGAACAAAGACGAGGAGCACGATGTGTATCATTTCATAATGTGACATTCCGTGTGTGCTACGAGGATCCACGTTCGACGGCGCGGCGTAGACGGAGACCCGTGACAGCGGCATCATCAATTACCCAGCCATGCTCTTTGAGTGACGACCAGAACAACCGGACCCGCCGCCGCCCCGGGGAAACAGGCTTTATCCTCCCCAATTTCCGGGCACATTCCAGGACAAGGGAGCTGTCAGCGGGCCAGAGCGCGCCGTACCACAGCCGACGCTATGCGCTACCGCGAAGACAACATTCTTCCCCCCCCCCTCCCTTTGTCGTGGGCTATCGCCGGGAAGGCACCCACAGCTTCCCAGAAGGGCCGTGACGGACACCTGTCAGACAGACAGGCAGTACTCGCCAAGAATGTGGAAAGACAGGCGCTAGTGAATTAGCTCCGAAGAGAGAGCCTGTGTATACTCTCACTTGAGAGAGAGTGGTGGCGTTTTTGTTGTTTATTTAGTTTGTATTGTTAACAGACTCTGGGTTCGAGGCTAAGCCCAACCCAAGGGGTGGTCCCCATCTCGCATGTTATTTTGGATTGGAGAATTGATGCTTTGGGCGGGCCACTGAAAATGACCGCCCTTAGTCCTTTGTTAATCAAGTGCTTAAAAGCGCATGTAAACGGATGCAGTCCAGTCTGAGCTGGGGCTCCATGCTTAGCATGTAATGTGATGCTACTTAGGCACTAACCTGCCCGGTCGATGAGTAAAGTAGTGCAAAGTTTGTTCTTTTGAAAATTCAGTTCTGCTTTTTTCCAGTTTAACTCTCTGCATATGTATGTTGTAAAATATGCTCTGCTGTCATCATCTACAAGCTCGCCTCCTGTTCATCTTCCAAGCCGAACGACACTAGAGGAAGGGTTTGTGAACCATCCTCGAAGAAACGGACGACTATTGAAATTCTACTGCATACACGCTGAGGACGACATCGTTCGCCAAGAGGGCCTTCAGTGCCGAAGCCCGACGGCGTGCAGCTTCTGCCAGCAACCGCTCGAGCCCAACTCCGGAGCCACTCCATCGCCCCCATGAAGTCGTCGGCACGTAAGCTCGGACGCCCCAGCCTCTGATGTATAATCCTAATCATGTGTAATTATTGAATATACCTGTTTGTTTAAACTGAGCCATACGGTGTCTCTTTGCCTCTCCGTCCCGTGTGGACCTGCGCATTATGGGGGTCATCACACTGGTGCCAGAAGTGGGGTCTCAAAAGCAAATGTCCTCTGAATGCTGTGACATTCATGACTTCAAAATTGTAATCAAAAGGGAATCACGGGACTGATTGTGGGACTTTTACCCCCATTTGAGAGGCTTGAGGCACTGGAGGGCTTGAAAAAAAAAATGACTGTATCTGAGGGAGCTCCCACTCCACAGCCGTCGCTCGGAGCAAGCATGCTGGCATTAGGAAGCGTCATTCCGACGTTTACGGGAGATAAGACAGGGGTTCCAATCTGCGATTTCTTTTCCATGATAGAAGAGATTGGGAAAATGGGGAGATGGTCCGATGCTCAAATGCTGGGAATGGCGAGGTGTAAGATGGCAGGAGCTGCTCATGATTTTGCCTGGCGAGACGAAAAAGTAAAATCCACAAAATCATTTGCGGAATTTAAGAAGCTCGTGTTTGAGCATTTCGACACTGAACCACGTCACGTGCGGGTACAGAGGTTCCGTGACGCCGGACAGATGGTAGGGGAGGACGTGCGAACATTTGCGTCGCGGCTTCAGCGCCTAGCACGCGATACGTTAAGCAGGGAGGAGGAAGGAGACCAGCTAAGGAAGAAATACGCGGAGGATATACTTAAAGAGGAAATGACCGCTTTGTTCGTGCGCCGGTTCGTGCTCTCGCGCAAGCCGAGCAATTTCGACCAAGCCGTGGAGGCCGCATTGGATGAGGAACGAAATGAGGCGTTAACGACAGCCGCAGCGAGAGTACGCGTCATAGAGAGAGCGGTGCTCAACCCTGAGGTTGCTCTCTTGACAGAGCGGTTAGATCGCTTAGAACAGCTGCTATCTCAGCAGGTAGAATGCCAGGTTGAAGCGCGCGCTCAACAGCGCCCATTCGCTGGAAACCGGAGACCGCCACAAAGCTACAGGCGCGGTATGCGAGATTTTGAAGAAATCGTATGCTTCGCTTGCCAGGGTCGCGGACACATCGCCAGGTTCTGCCAAAACGTGCGCCGTGGGGAGCCACAAAGAGAAGCAGGCGAGACACGCCCTAAGCAAGCCTACAGCGGGGCTCCAGATACCGAGACAAAAACTAGTTAGTCCTCCCCAGCCTGATGAGCGTGGGGAGGGAGCAGTAGATGATGAGGTGGTGGTAGTTTGTGTGGCCGACGAGGCATGCCCTGTTGTGCGTTGCAAGTTAAATGGTTGTTGCATGGAATTGTTGATAGATACAGGGTCAAAGGTGACATTGCTTAAGGAGAGCAGTTTTAACACGCTTCGAAGGAAGGGGGACCGCGAGGTGTTGGAAGCGTCTGGTGGTATGGCAACCAAATTTGTAGGCATAACGGGGGATCCTCTTGGCATAAGTGGACTCTACCGGTTACACTTCTCCCTCGGCGGAATTGCATTGGAGCACCCCTGCTACGTATGCCCGGACACGGTGTCTCTGCCAAACGGAGTGTCAGGTATATTAGGGCAGGATTTTTTGAGAAAAGGGAAGGTAGTAGTCTCATTCTCTGAGGAAGAGGTTAATGCGGGTGGCTCAAAAGTTCCGTTTTTGAACAGGAGAGGGGCTGAGATTCGCATTACCGATATTGACACCCGTCAAACAGTGGGATCATTGGAGAAGGTATATTCGCGGGTTGCCGTCCGGCTGGTCGAGGAGGCGGTCGTCCTTCCTTGGTCGGAGTACATTTTGTACGCGTTTGTGCCTTCAGATGTAGAGAGCGGCGCCGTGGGAGTGCTTGAGCCGGTCGACTCTCTCAGCAATGGCCTGAAGGCAGCCGCGTGCCTCGTGACAGTTAATGACGCCCACAGAGTGCCGCTACGGGTGGTTAACTGTAGCCAGCAGCCACTGAGCCTTCCCAAGAACAAAACATTGGCTTTCTTCACCTCTGCGATAGAGCAACGTGAGCCCACCGATACGGTACTCGCAACTGTAGAGCATGCTAGTCCTTCGGCTGCTCCAAAGGTGTCGTTCGATCTTTCTCACGTAAAATCCAGGGAGAGGGAGGCTCTGGCTGGTTTGCTGAACGACTACTCGGAGGTATTCGCAGCGTCCAACCTGGATTTGGGCTGCTGTGGCGTTATAAAGCACAGGATAGAAACCGGCACTTCATCGCCCGTTTACCAGCGTGCGTACAGGATTCCTTACTCCCAACGTGAGGAGATGGAGCGGCAGGTGCAGGACCTGATTGATCGCGGCATTGTCGAACACTCAAAGTCACCCTGGGGAGCACCAGCACTATTGGTGGAAAAGCCAGATGGCTCGTATCGATTGGTAGTGGACTACCGCAAACTAAATGCCGTAACTCGCATCGATCCATACCCCATCCCCAATATACAGGAGACGCTTTCTCAGCTGGGCTCTGCCAGGTACTTCACGGTAGTGGACATGGCGGCGGGATTCTGGCAGATAGCAATGGATCCGGCAGATGCCGAGAAAACGGCATTCAACACGCCCTCAGGGCACTATGAATGGAAAAGAATGCCGATGGGTCTGGCCAACAGCCCTGCTGTCTGGCAGAGAACCGCTGATGTTATCTTGGCAGGTCTTCTGGGGAGGCTGTGCTTCGTGTATATGGATGACATTATCATATACAGTGACAGTTTTGATAACCATTTGCGCGATATTGAGCAGGTTTTGGTGCGACTAAGAGCAGCGGGTCTCAAGCTGAAGCCCTCTAAGTGCCAATTCCTCAAAAACGAGGTGAAATACCTCGGGCACGTTGTTTCAGCTGACGGCGTGCGACCGGACCCTGAGAAACTAAGGTGTGTCTCGGATTTTCCATCCCCGACTAGCGTCCGCCAGGTCCGGCAGTTTCTCGGCCTGATCGGTTACTACCGAAGGCACATAGAGGAGTTCGCCAAGCTCGCTAAGCCGCTCACCGCCTTAACAGCCAAAACTGTCGCCTTTCGCTGGGACGAAAACGCGGAGAATGCTTTTGGGGCCATGAAAAGGAAGCTAATGAGTGCACTGCTGTTGCGCCACCCGGATTTTAATTTGCCCTTCGTTATGGCCACAGATGCGTCAAAGTTCGCAGTTGGTGCCGTGCTCTCTCAGGTTATCGAGGGCAAAGAACATCCCGTTGCTTTTGCTAGCCGACAGCTGAGCCCCACAGAGCAAAAGTACGGAGCTACGGAAAGGGAGTGCCTCGCCGTTGTCTGGGCAGTAAAGCACTTCAGATGCTACCTTTACGGCCGCAAATTCAAGCTAGTCACAGACTGCCATCCTCTGAAATGGGTGATGAGTGTCAGAGACCCTAGCTCGCGACTCGCTAGATGGAATCTACACCTGCAGGAATACTGCTTTGAAGTTGAGCACAAGTCAGGAAAGACACATCTGAATGCTGATGCACTCAGCCGCACAGCTGCCGTGGCAGCTATAGATGAGTTTGTCCCCGTAGTCGACCCCGCCGAATTACGCACAGAGCAGTGCAAAGATCCGGACCTGAAGCGAATAATCGAAAGCTTAGAGGACGCGCCGTCTCACCCCGAACAGCTAGGTTATTTCATTGGCAAAGACGGCACCCTGTGTCGGCGCACGAGGCCAACCAGGAAAGGGAGACCAGAGAAAACCGCTTGGGAGAGAGTCGTCATACCTCGGTCGTGGACAGAAAGGGTTCTTCGCGCGTTTCACGATGCGCCATGCGCCGGTCATTTTGGCGTAGCGAAGACACGCAGGCGTGCGGAGCGTTTGTACTTTTGGAGTGGCATGCGACAGGATGTTAGAGACTACTGTGCGAAGTGTCATTCCTGTCTCGAAAGAAAAACACCCAAGGGACGAAGACCAGCTCCAATTCAGCCGTTCCCTGAGGTTTCGGCTCCCTTCGAGCGGACAGGTATGGACATAATGGGCCCATTGCCCACGACCACTTCCGGAAACAAGTACATTTTAGTATTTACCATCCGGCTTGCAACGGCGCGGTGGAGCGACTGAACCAAACCGTGGCCGGGTTCCTGTCGCATTTTGTTTCGCGCGACCAGCGGGACTGGGACTTGTGGCTCCCGTATGCAATGTTTGCCTACAATTCCGCAGCACACGAGAGCACGGGCGAATCGCCATTCTTTCTTCTCTACGGCCGAGACCCGGACCAGCCTAGTGAAGTGCCAGAGGGCCCCCGTCGTGTCCCATACGCTTCACTGGACGACTATAAGGTTGAGCTAGAATCGCGCTTGCAAGTGGCGAGGGACATCGCAAAGGAGTCCTTAAAGAAAGCGGCGAAGCGCAGGAAGGAGGTGCACGATCGCAGTGCTAGAGACGCGCCGTTTGATGTGGGGGACAGCGTGTACATTGAAAACTGCCAAAGGCAGATTGGGCTAGCTCGTAAGTTCCAGACGAAGTGGAGAGGACCGTGCGAGGTTGTCGAGAAGCTTTCTCCGGTAAACTTCAGAGTCCGAGACGTGAACCGGCGCTTGATAAGGATACACGCAAATCGCCTCAAGTCGGCACCGGTTCAGTATTCACGAAATGAGGAAAGGGAAAGCGCGGATTTTGATGGGGACAGAAGTGAAGCGGAGCGCGCAGATAGTTCGCAAGAAACGCCCTCTCCTGCATTTGTTCGGCAGGCGCCCGAGGTGACGGCCGGAATGCCACCGGATTTACTTCATGCATTGCTAGAAGAAGAAGCGCGCGAGGTTGCCGCGCAGATAACGCCAGGAGAGGCTCCTGCCACGAGCCCTCGCGAGTCCCAAAGCAGACAAAGGGGCACAGACTTACTTAGTATGACTCATGAAGGCCGATATCCGCTGCGAAATCGGAAAGCTAAGTCGGACTAATGGCGTAAACAGAGCGGAGTTGTGAACTGGTTAGAATTGTGTAATGCGCAGCTCATAACATTGCTATATGCGTATGTGTTAAGTTATCGGAGTTAATAGTTAAACCTTTCTGTCATTAAGTAACACCTTCACAGGAGAGCATGCGGAGCGCATGCAGAACCTGCCCTACTTCCTTTCGTTATCTATATTTTTGTCTGTGCCGTGATCGTGCTAGAAGTGGGAGCTCTTTTGTAACTGTGGTAAATTTATTTCGTCCAGTTTGGACTAGAAAGGAGAGGCTTGGGTGCTGAGTTTCATGTTTATCTGTAAAAGAAGATCAGTGCTGCCCCTGGAGACGCCAGTATTGACAGCGGAGGCATATGGTGTTGTGCAGTGGTGTTGAGTGCAGCGAAAAGTGTTTTGTAGGACGCACTGTGCGAGGCGATTCAGAAAGACAAGGGGAGCTGCGTGGACTCAAATGTTCGGAGAACATTCTTCTGGAGGGTGAGCGAGTGTGACATTCCGTGTGTGCTACGAGGATCCACGTTCGACGGCGCGGCGTAGACGGAGACCCGTGACAGCGGCATCATCAATTACCCAGCCATGCTCTTTGAGTGACGACCAGAACAACCGGACCCGCCGCCGCCCCGGGGAAACAGGCTTTATCCTCGCCAATTTCCGGGCACATTCCAGGACAAGGGAGCTGTCAGCGGGCCAGAGCGCGCCGTACCACAGCCGACGCTATGCGCTACCGCGAAGACAACATTCTTCCCCCCCCCCCTTTGTCGTGGGCTATCGCCGGGAAGGCACCCACAGCTTCCCAGAAGGGCCGTGACGGACACCTGTCAGACAGACAGGCAGTACTCGCCAAGAATGTGGAAAGACAGGCGCTAGTGAATTAGCTCCGAAGAGAGAGCCTGTGTATACTCTCACTTGAGAGAGAGTGGTGGCGTTTTTGTTGTTTATTTAGTTTGTATTGTTAACAGACTCTGGGTTCGAGGCTAAGCCCAACCCAAGGGGTGGTCCCCATCTCGCATGTTATTTTGGATTGGAGAATTGATGCTTTGGGCGGGCCACTGAAAATGACCGCCCTTAGTCCTTTGTTAATCAAGTGCTTAAAAGCGCATGTAAACGGATGCAGTCCAGTCTGAGCGGGGGCTCCATGCTTAGCATGTAATGTGATGCTACTTAGGCACTAACCTGCCCGGTCGATGAGTAAAGTAGTGCAAAGTTTGTTCTTTTGAAAATTTAGTTCTGCTTTTTTCCAGTTTAACTCTCTGCATATGTATGTTGTAAAATATGCTCTGCTGTCATCATCTACAAGCTCGCCTCCTGTTCATCTTCCAAGCCGAAGGACACTAGAGGAAGGGTTTGTGAACCATCCTCGAAGAAACGGACGACTATTGAAATTCTACTGCATACACGCTGAGGACGACATCGTTCGCCAAGAGGGCCTTCAGTGCCGAAGCCCGACGGCGTGCAGCTTCTGCCAGCAACCGCTCGAGCCCAACTCCGGAGCCACTCCATCGCCCCCATGAAGTCGTCGGCACGTAAGCTCGGACGCCCCAGCCTCTGATGTATAATCCTAATCATGTGTAATTATTGAATATACCTGTTTGTTTAAACTGAGCCATACGGTGTCTCTTTGCCTCTCCGTCCCGTGTGGACCTGCGCATTATGGGGGTCATCACAATAAACTCGAACCGTTCGTGTTACGAAGTGAATGTGCAAATTGACGGGAAAGACTTATGCATGCAGATTGACACAGGGGCGGCTGTTACAATTGTGCCTGAGAGTGTGTACGCGTCTCTTTTTCCGCATGTAAAATTCCAACCCTCAAAAATGTCTCTCCGCACGTACACGGGCGAACGAATGCGTCTTAAGGGTCAGTGTGAGGTCTTTGTGAGGTACAAAAACCAAAGAGTCACTTGACCATTGATAGTTATCAAGGAACACGGCAAAAAAACTTCCTGTGCTTTTGGGGCGGAAATGGCTAGAATGCCTAAAGCTTGACTGGCCGCAAAGTGGCCAAACTACATCTGAAGATCGGGTTCAAGCACTGCAAAAGAGCTACCGTTCCGTATCTACGGATGCACTAGGCACTATACAGAAGTTTGAAGAACGGATAGTGCTGAAAGCTGGTTGCGCCCCAGTTTTGTGCCGCGCTGGGCCAGTTCCTTTTGCTCTCCGACAGCAGGTAACAGACCAGCTGAACAGCATGGTGGAAAAAGGAATTCTGCGCCAAGTCTCGCACAGTGACGGGGCAACGCCGTTAGTAGTTGTCCCCAAACACGACGGTAGTCTCAGGCTGTGTGGGTATTACAAAATGACCGTAAACCCAGTCATCAAGACCAATCATTATCCCTTACCCAGGCCAGAGGACTTGTATTCATTAATTGCTGCAGGCATGGTGTTCTGTGTTCTTGACCTATCGGCAGCGTATCAACAGGTGCCCCTCACAGCCGAGTCACGACCATTTTTGACCATTAATACCAGGTTAGGGCTTTTCAACGCCTTCCATATGGTGTGGCCAGTGCACCAGCGATTTTTCAGTCGATGATGGATGTGATGCTGAAGGGCGTTCCGCACGTTGGATGGTACATTGATGATGTAATCGTGGCGGGGTCGGCACGGCAGACTACCAAAAGGCACTAGAGCGTACGTGTCTTGCATAGGTTGTGTGATAATGGCATCGCGCTGAAAATGGCCAAGTGCCGCTTCTTTCAAAACAGCGTTACATACTTCGGCCACACTGTGACCGCCATTGGAATTTATCCCAAGGAGGCAAAGATGACTGAAATTTTGGAAGCATCCGAGGCCACCACAGTTACGGAAAGGAGGGCTTACATAGGCATGTTGAACTTCTATGCTAATTTCTTAAAGAATGGTTCCACCGCTGCAGAGCTGCTGTATCGGCTTATAAGGAAGGGTCATAAATGGCCATGGACAAGGGAATGCAGACAGGCTTTTATCGCGACAAAACAGCTGCTCGTGAGCAGCCCGGCACTGACATTCTATGATGTAGATAAGCCTATAGCAATGCTTTGCGACGCGCCCTGGCGTATGGGTTCGGCTCTGTTATCTGTTTATAAGGCTGCTATAAGGCTGATTACGTTCCCGTCCAGAAAGCTGACGGCAGCTGAGAAAAAGTACGCGCAGCGTGAGCGCGGAACATTAGCTTTGATTTTTGGGCTTGAATGGTTTCATAGCTACCTGTACGTTAGGGTTTTCACGATCTACACAGACCATCACCCGCTACTAGGCATTCTTGGGCAGGAAAAACCAGCGCCCACGTTAGCCGCAGCGCGAATGCAGCTATGGGCTATGATACTGGCAGCGTATCAGTACCGCCTCCGGTACCACCGGGGAAACGATGTTCAAGTGGCCGACGCCCTTTCCAGATTACCGCAGCCTGTCACTGCTGTGGACGTTCGGGAAAATACCTGGTGGTGTTTCAATGTCTTCCGATAACTGCCGATGAGATTGTTACGGCTACAAGGCGAAACAGGACCCTGTCTCTTGTGGCAGATTTCGTCTTGAATGGGCGGCCTAGACCGTACGCAGAACTCTAAGCCTATTATAGGTGCCGTGACGAGCTTTCACTGGAACAGGGTTGCGTCAGGGTTGCGTTACCTGGGATGTTAGAGTGGTAATTCTGTAAGAAATGGGGCATAGCGTACTGAACTTGCTCCATAAGGAACATCCAGGCACCAGTCGCATGAAGATGCTGGCTAGGAGTTGCGTGTGGGGCCTGGCATTGATCTTGCAATTTAGCAGCATGTAGCGAGGTGCAAAATCTGCAAAGCGGTTCAACCCGCTGCTCAGCCCGTACCACTGCATCCTTAAACATATCCGGTGAAGTGTTGGTCAGGCGTGCATGTATATTTTGCCTCTAAGGGTCCTCTTGTGTTTCTAGTGTTAGTAGAAGCATTTTCTAAATGGGTCGAAGTGTGGCTGATGTTCTCCTCCTTAACATGCAGCATCAAACGACACAGAAGAACGCACGGTGCAAACCCTAAGGAAAGCATGGCTCAAGCAGATTCTCGAAAGTCACACCTCAGGGGTGCAATGTTCCCTCCAGGAGAGTCCTGACAGTTTGATAATTGCGTACCGGAATACACCAAACAGCATGACGGGACGCATAACCGCAGACCTGTTATTTAAGCGACATCCTCGCACAGAAATGTCGCTCCTGAAGCTGAATTTCACAGTTTCATGCAACAGAAACAGGCACATTTGAAGGAACAGAGCGATATGAGGCGCGGAACTGAGAGTGTGTTTGATGTGGGGGACCGTGTTATCGTGAAAGCAGCGCGCGGAGAGAGTGTGTCATGGGAAGAAGGCATAGTGTGTCAAGTGGTGAGTGCGATGAGCTACATGGTGAAAGTGTTGAATCAGCTTCGCTTTGTGCACGACGACCACTTGCGTCGTATACAAACGCTACTTGGATGACATCTTTTTAATATGGACTGACACAGAGCAAGAACTCATACGTTTTATTGAAAACTTCAACCTCGTCCACCGCAACATATCTTTCACTTACACGTACTCCAACACCAAAATTAACTTTCTAGATGTTGAGATTTCGGTAAACAAAGGCTCACTTACCACCGGTGTATATAGAAAACCGACAGACCGCCAACAATACCTACACTTCCAAAGCTGCCATCCCTGTCACTCTAAAACAAGCATCCCATACTCTCAGGCACATCGATTTAAAAGAATATGTTCCCAAGACGAGGACTTCGTAAAAAATTCCAAACTCATGCGAGAAGTCCTCATTAAGAAACGATACCCCCCCCCCCCCGCCATTGTCGACGATGCCATTGAAAAGGCATCTAAACTCAACCGAGAGCAAATACTGGAGGGATGTCGCTACAACGACGAAACAGACCACCGGGCAAATCTCGTACTTACCTTCACCAGTAACCCGCCTAACGTAAACAAAATCCTCAGAAAACATTTCAACATCCTCGAACGAAGCGAGCGCCTCACCAAAATTTTCACTGCTCCCCCTCACGTGATCTACAGACGACCAAAAAACATTAAAAATATTCTTGTAAACTCAAAAACAAATAACCAGCCGGTTTTGGGGTGCCGGCTCTGTAGAAAAAGTAGATGCCAGGTCTGCAAACACATACAAACATCAACCTGTGCAGTAAGCAAAGCTTCAAGCTTCAAGTGGGAAATTAATGGCAACTTTGATTGTGATTCCTGCAACGTAATATACCTCCTAGAATGCATTGTGTGCAGTATGCAGTACATTGGACAGACCGTCAACCCTCTACGAATTCGCTTTAATAACCACCGCGCGCATATCTTATCCCTACCCAACCTTCCCTTGTCAAAACACATTAATGAGCGAAACCACCCATTTGATGCAATTAAGTTAACAGTCCTACAGGGTGGGTTCCACAACACCCGGGAAAGAGAACAACGCGAGTCGTACTTCATTTACAAATTTGAAACAATTCCTCACGGCATTAATGAAAGTCCAGGTGTATTGTCCTCCATCCGCCCCTTGCATTGTCGTTGCTGACATTACAAGAGCCAGCTTGACATACCTCGGTCGTTTCTTGCCAGCGACATCTTTTTCAAGCTCACACAAATTTCTTCATTCCCTACCCCATCCTGCCCCTATCTTCCCAGTTCGATTACCTTGACGACGGCGTACAATTGAAGAACCCTTGCCTAAGTGCTCACGCCATTCACATTTACCTCCCACACCACACTTTGCCGAACTCGGATGTTTTTCCACTTTTTGTTTTCCTTTTGTGGGTGTTTTCAGGCACAGTGCACGTGTGTGTAGTTAAGCTCACGGCGCCGCTGATTCTACCTTGACTCGGGCTGCGGAAATAGTTCCAGATGACGGAAGTCTCCTGTCCTGTCTGCATTTTATTCTGTTTATTTGTTTACTTTTACTGGCCAGGTCACGCGAGTGCAAGCATCTCCAATTTATATATGTTGGACAATTTCGCCACCGTCTGTTTTTTACACCTTACTCGCTTAAATGCTCCCGCCATTGTCATTTAGCCGCCACACGACACTGGCATGAGCTCAGATGTTTTACTGCTGTGTGTCTGGGTGTTTTCATGCACAGTGCACGTTTGTTTAGTTAAGCTCACGGCGCCGCTGATCCCGCCTTGGCTCTGGCTGCCGAAGTGGTTCCAGATGACGGAAGCTCCGGCCCTGTCTGCATTTTATTCTGTTTATTTGTTTACTCTTTATGGTTGGGGCACGCGAGTGCACGCGTCTTTAACTTTTGTGTGTAGGGCGATCCCGCCACCGTCTGCTCCTGTGCACCTTACACGCCGCCGCTCTGTTGCCTTGATGGGTAGCCATTATCCCCTCCCGCTCCGTGTTTTCCTTTTTTTTTTCCTCGTCCGGGGTCGGCTCCCCGTGGCAGCGGGGTGGGCGGCGGGAGACAACACGTTTTTCTTTTTTTATTTGTTCCCTTTTTTCTCTTTCTATCTGTATCTTTTCTAGTATTCTTTGCCTCCGTTTGTTTCTTTTGTTCATGTGTCGTACATGTGTGCCAGTGCCAACTCCTTAAGAAGAGGAAGAAGACCCCTGTAACCTCAGTCTTGAGGAAGGACAGGCCCTGTCCGAAACGTCGACTCAAAATAAATCAATGGCTAAATGAAGCGTTTTCAACTTTGAATTTTATATATATATATATATATATATATATATATATATATATATATATATGTGTGTGTGTGTGTGTGTGTGTGTGTGTGTGTGTGTGTGTGTGTGTGTGTGTGTGTGTGTGTGTGTGTGTGTGTGTGTGTGTGTGTGTGTGTGTGTGTGTGTGTGTGTGTGTGTGTGTGTGTGTGTGTGTGTGTGTGTGTGTGTGTGTGTGTGTGTGTGTGTGTTCTATGCCCGTGAATAAACGGCTTTTGTTTCTACGATGCCATCGTGATAAGTGAATTCAGTGACTACTAAAACCTAAAATATTTCTATATTTTTAGTACATTTAATGTATAATAAATATACTAAGTGGAGAGAAAATGTGTTTTTGATTCATTTCTAAGAAGGTTCAAATTATTACTTGTAGCATACTTAGGAAGCATTCGTATTACAATTTAAGCTTAGGGACAAAAAAAAGAAAATAAATATGAAATTAATAAATGTGTTCGATATGCATATTTAGTACAGCCTGGTAAGTGGGCGCAGTCATTCCTGCGCATGGTCTGACTATTTTGCGCAATTTATTTGAGTGCGAGAGCCCGAAGCATGTAATTCGATGCAATTGAGTAAAGATGCAGAGATTCATATTATGACTTATGACTTATTATGAGTACGTAAGTTACAAAACTGTGTACTGAAAAAAATGCATGCGTAATATGATGGAGCCACGCCGGTTGGTTAAGCCCCGCAGTAGCCGATGGACAACCGCCTCCGGCAATGTATCGGCTGCCCCATTTGCGCTTGCAGCATTTTTGTGTGTATAGCGCCCGCATTTCTATTGCATATGCCAAGAAGACTCCGACAAGGGAAATAAAAGGCAGTGCGCGGACACGCCCGCTTAACAGCTCCGGAAAGGCCGACGAGAGATTGTAGTGGTTTGATGTGTGCAGCCCCAAATAGGTTTAACAAGGTTTTTGCTGCTCAGAACACACATTTGAGTTCCACCTGCTATCGAGTACCATGAGAGGGACCGATGGGGGGAGCATGCTGGCGCTCCCGTTTACCAGTCTCGCCACGGCCTCTATGAGACCACAGAGCGGTTTCTCGTGGGCAGCCCCATTTGGGCTCGCAGATGTCTTTTTAGCGTGGAGCCCACATTGCCATTTACTCTGCCCTCAAGTACCCTGCACGGGACCGATGTGGGCAGCATTTGGAACGGCCGTTTTTCAACCCCGCCACGGCTTATGTGGGACCCTGCCCCGATTTCGCGTGGGCAGCTCCATTTAGGCTAGCAGAGATCTTTCGACCGTAGAGCCCACACCTACTTTTCCTCTGCCTTCAAGTACCCGTCAAGGGACCGATGCGAGCTAGATGTAGGAATGTAGCATAAGGTAACCAATGAACAAGGATAAGGGACCATGTAGAATCAGCAGGAGTGAGCCCAATTTGGGCTGGCTCACTTAATCCCCACAGGAAACCGACGTAGGGACTCTAAGGGTTGCCCCGGCTCCACGTGCCCTTGTGGGACCCACGAAAGCCGCCATTCTGTGTTACTTGGGACATGCTCCACCTGGCGTGCTCCACCTGTACTATAATTATAACTGCTTGAATAAATGCAAAAAACGAGTTCGTAGTTTAGAGATACGTAATTATGGAGTTAAATCTAAAAATATGTTCATATGTGTCAAGCACCATAATATTCTGCTTTTTTTACTTGTGCGTATTTCGGGGTATGATACGGGCATTAATATTAAAAATCAGCCAATCGGTGCAAAGCATATTTAATAAATTCAATTCAACATGGAAAGAAAAATGATAGATGTAACGTTAAGCGACGGGAAGCGGGCAGAGTGGGCGAGAGAACAAAGGCTGGTTAATGACATCCTAGTCGAAATAAAGAGGGAGAAATTCGATTGCACAGGGCATGTAATACAAAGGCAAGATCACCGCTGGTCCTTAAGGATAACGGAGTGGATTCCAAGAGAAGGCAAGTGTAGCAGGGGGCGGTAGAAGGTTAGGTGGGCGGATGAGATTAAGAAGTTAGGAGGCATAGGGCGGCAGCAGCTGCCAAAGGACAGGATTAATTTGAGACATGCAAGAGGCCTTTGCCCTGCAGTGGGTGCAGTAAGGCTGATGACGGGGATGATGATGAATTCAACATTTTCTAAATAATGTGGCGGTAATTGCTTAGCATCATTTGCAGATGGTTCTGTAAAAATGTTTTGCGCGCGTCTTTTCGTATACTGTGCGTCGCAAAATTTAGTGTGTAATTTCATAATTTTTCTCTTTCCTGTGGTGGTCGTACTTCTACAAATCACATCGGGTATCTCTTTGGAGCTTCGACGTAGTGTGAGGTCATGGTGCAAGAGCTGGACGAGGAGTTTGTTCCAAGGCAGTGCAACACGTTTCTCGCAATAGGAATGCCATTATAGTTCCGATATGATTCATCAGTTCAGTAGGGGATAGCTCCATGAAGCCCTTTATATCCATAAATTGCAGCTTACTAAGCTGCGTTGCCCAACCTGTGTCTTGATAACGGCAAAAAACTTGAATATACATGGTGCATCAGTCGAATATGCCCGGTATGATTAATCACTTAATTGTTGGCAAGTGAAACTGCAATGCATCAAAAGACTGCTTGGAGTCGTACTTAAATGTTTTATGGGAGCTAGAACAAATTTCTCATTATACAGCTAAAAATCCCATCGTATTAAAGACCACAGTAGGATCTCTAATTGCATGGGATAATTCTCTACAGGTTCATAGAAAAGCCAATGGTTTGGCATTTTGGAAAGACATGTAGGCATCCAGGCTACGCCCGTAACTGAAAAGACAATATTAGTGCATGTTGGGCCGTGGTATTGGCAGTCAACCTAGGGCCATTGTTGGAAGCCACACTGCCTGAACATCAGCTCATTCCTTACGTGAGCCATGGTTTACATCGGCTTAGGGCTGGCGCGAACGTCGGTCCAGTATTGGTAGACTGCCCGAACGTGGGCCTTGTCTTAGCTGGAATGCCGGGTCGTTATTCATATACTGTCTGCACACTGGTATAGTCATGGCGCGAAAGTTGGGCCGTTGTTCGGGCGTCAACAACGGACTGTTGCCGATGGTTAGACTGGCCTACTATAGACCCAACCGTGGTATGAATGATGGGCTTTAGAAAAACATTTCAGAATAACCAAAACCCGATGTAGGACCGCTATTCGTGTCCATTCGCGCCACCATTATGTCAGTGTGGGTTCATTGGTTTCGTGCTGCTTCGGGTTAGTGATCAATATTTTAACACTAAGCTGTAATAGTAGCCGGGTTCACAACTGTTCCCTTCCTGCGTGCTCATTTCCAAGATCCCTTGCAACATGGCGCCTGCGCCAGCTCAGTGGACATCCTTATTCTTTACTCTTTCCTTAAGCCAAGTGTTAGCAGCAGCTGTGCTTCGTCTTTTGTGTTCCTTTCTTCTGTCTGCTGTGTTCTGAGCTAAATGAGTGTAAAATAATAGCTGAAAACCAACTATCCCATCATTTAACTCTTCTCACGATCACATGGCAGACCGTAATATGTGCTTCCAAGAAGCACACTACTATATTTGGATAATTACATAAAGCATGTTAGAAATACGTTCTCTGCTAGAGCAGAGTACTTGATTACCTACGAATATCTGCTAATGAAAACGGGAGCAAAAATAAAACATGCTGTTAAGTTATAATGGTCGTCGACAAAAGAATTCCTTATGCAGAGCATGGCGCATAAAATAATGTTTTTGGTTTATTTATTTATTTATTTCTTGTGTCTGCGTTTTTGTATGTGATGCTTACCTACAAATGCCCTCGTGCACAGAGCGATACGCTGTTAATGCACTTCTGAATGTTGATTGTACCGCTGAATGTCATTGTCCAGGACTATGGGCAATTGTCAGGTGTTTGCTACACCTTTAGCCTGCTCGCTCTCGGTATTGGTATTTCATGAACCGAAATGAACAAGTTTATTATTTTTAATAATATTATTTTTGTTGATCTACGAATATTCAAGGGTTTCGAATTATCGCACACCTTTCGTAAATAGAAAGCCTGATTTCATTCTGCATGAGCTGAAGCATCGCATACAAGGTTTTCTTGCCTAATGAAAATATTACACAGTTGCTTTTCATGCACAGTAAATTCGTGCGCGATAAACAATACCTCTGATCTGTGTTCATCACATCCTAAGGACTTAGTGAAAGCGTTGTTATTTCACTGTGCGCGTGGATTTATCTGTCTATCATCACAGGCTAATGTAGCGGTGAATCGTCGCCCTAAATGAGCGTAGATGATTAAATCGTGCTTAAACAGGACAAAGGGAACGATGGACATACTTTTGCTTTCCCGTCTTAAGCTGTCGTCCATAATCTCCATCACTATGTTGCAATGGACCCTCACCGGCCCTCTTCTAAATGAGCGTGACGGCTGCTCGCGGAGAGAGCGGCATAGCCCCACTTAACACTTCCCTTCTTTCCTTCTAATCTTCTCAGCCTGTTTTCAGGTTCCCTGGGAACGCTGCTGCGTTCGTGGTGACAAAAATAGCATCTTCCCTCTGGCGTTTAGCAACAAAAAGGCTCAGAGTGCAAATTTTATTTGCTGAGCGAAGAGTGCCGACTTTGTGCGAGATTTGAGGCATTGATGTTTTGTCCCCAAATTCTAACTTTCAAATCAAGAGGTAACAATACGGAAATTTTGTAAACTCAGGAGCAACAAAATTCTGGCTGGCTTTTGAAAATAATACTCTTTTTAAACATTGTCAATCCGTTTCACCAAAAAACCTTAACAGCCACGGAACCGAAGCGGTAACTCCGCTCCTTTGCATTCAGGTCGCGGGACTTTATGTCCTTGCATCGTTCCTCCAGGCTATTTGAAGAAAGGTAATTTTCAGGCTATTTGGAGAATAAAAAGGTCATCTTTGCAAAAAAATACTGCGAAAATATGGCAGAAAAGTGCGTGCGCGTGGAGGTATTACAGAAACACTTCACAGCGCTTAAAATGCTCCTCGAGGCAGAGGCGCCCATCGAGTTCTGGATATGGCGACAATCGCCAAACAGCCCTCCAGAGAGAGCTACGATGAGGTGCTTGGCGTTAAAGTGGTGCTTTAAAGAAAACCTTTTATGCCACCATGCATGAAGCGCGCTTTCCTATGCGCAATCCTTCAGGGCATAATTTTGGCTTATTCTCAAACATAGAAAACCGATCAAGAAGATTTTAGCGCTCCATGGTTCCGAGTAGATCAAGTTTACAAGAGACACGTACAAAGTTTCTTGTTTTTCTCTTCAGGTTGAAAGCAAAAATTGTGGCTGCCTTTTGCAGCGACGCAGAATATGTCCAAAATCACTGTAATGAAATCTTGGCGAATGTTGTAGGTGGTCCTGCGTGCGCTTATTTCTCGGCGGCCCGCGTGCAGTCGGCCACCAGAAGTAGAGCAGCAATGTTCTAGCAGAGTAGTGTTCTCTCGGCGAGAGCGTCGCATGCCTTGATGAAGGCCTTATGTGCATATCCATATTGGCGTTAGCTCATGGCCTTCGGTCTTTGTTCTACGGTCGTCGTCACAAGGAACCAAACAGGCCGTAGTGTCTACTGGCTGCTGTACACTTCGCGTACAGCGTCTGTAAACAGTGTGAGTGTAGGGAATAGTAATCTCGGAACCGCCATTTCCTTTTGGCATGGCAGCCTCGCCGTATGTATGAAGACGGCGAATCTTACGTTGATGGCGCTGGAAATACCAGGCAGTCGCATTTATAGAGTACCTATCGTCTGCTATTTTTCTTTTTTCTTAGGCATGAGCTAAAGGTATCGAACTTTACAACTAGAACAGCATGCAGTATATGTCCAAATGGATGCCTTTTTCACTAGCGCCTCAGTCAGGCAAAGTGCCAGATCCCAGCTTGCAGTAACAACATTGTGCTGTTTCTAGTACAACATTCTTGAATAACTTTCGATGGAGCTTTATATTGATAACACACGTGAGTTATTGCATGACTTTTCACTTCATTTTTAGCACTTAAATGCCACATTAGCTTTCCCAACCGGACTAAATTTAGAGCCTGACGCTAAACTCAACACGTTTCACTAATACGAACTCATTGAGGCTCTATGTGTATGTAAACAGTTTGTGGGACTGTGGATTTTCTTTATGTGGGTGTGTGTATAAGGGATATTATTTACAACGTTTGAGGATTTATAAAAAATGACGATAATTGTACTGTGGATGCCGCATATGCTTAATGTGTGCTCGACTCGGCGAAAGTAAGATAAAGATATGTCGGTCACGGTTATGCAACATACTAGATGCAACTGACTGAGTATTTTTCAATTATTAATGTTTTTCTGTCAGCAGTCATCGCAGTTTTCAAGAATGTAGTAGTTGTAAGCTAATACAATATACAGCTCAACAAGAGAAAACTGGGCTAGTTGGTCTGACATGTTTAAAAGGTAAAAGAACCGCGACTTCAGAACAGGATGTTTCTTCATAATAAACGTCAGTTGCTAATTACCGCTGGTCCTGTCCACCTCGTCTTACATCCTGTTCTGAAGTCGCTATTCTTTTACCTTTTAAACAATGTACAGCGGATGCCTACAGCCAACACGTAGTGAGATATACATTAATAATATTTCGTTTTTTTTTCGCATTACGGAAACACGTTCAGCTTGCGCCGGAATTTCCGCCCGATGAGCGCTTTCGTGGGGAGCTGCAATCGTTCCACTACGCGCCTAAAAACTGCTGCCGTCAGCCGTTCGGGCTGCCAATACCGAGCCCAGCTGCGAGTGCGACTGATAAAACTTCGAGCTGGGCTCCCTGCCACTGCTGGTTTCAGCAGCGCGCTTTTTACTATCCGTTGGTGTTAGGCCTGGCGGCATCTTTTTGCAATCGGCGACCTCGAAGAGCCAGCACGGAGACCGCGCATACATTTGCAGACCGCACTAACTCAAGCAAGAACGAAAAGGTGCGCGCTGTGGCCATGTGGTTTATTTTACTTCTCTAAAAAATTGCAAAAGGTGATAACTCATGGCTGCTTTTTTTTCGTCCTTTTTGTTTGGTAGCTTTTAATCCTAAGTTATGCTCAAAGATTTTTCCTTAAGCCGCTGCGCGCTGGAACTCATTTGACTAGCTTCATAACCCGTGGGGAAGATTCGCACATGCATTGGCGGTTTTTTGCTTGAATTCAGGTCTCCCATGTGTTCTATGTCAACTACGTAGTCTTTGTTCTTAACGTAATCCGAATGAAAACGTCGAATTGTCTTAGATTGGGTGATATAAGTAGCCAAAAAATGAACCCACCACACCAAACCACAAGCCGGTGAAATTGCGGCCGATCCGCTCCTTGCGCGTGACTAATAATGCTCAGCAGCCTTGTCGTGCAGCAGCAAAGGGCCTCGGACCTTACATCAGGGTTTGTCAGACACGGTTGATTGAATAGCGTGCGCTAACAGGACGAACACAGGAAACTTGGAGAAGACGAAAGAAGTTTTCGAAAAAAGCTTTCGGCTTCTTTCGTCTTTCGCATCTTTCGTCTTCTCCAAGTTTCCTGTGTTCGTCCTGTTAGCGCACCCTATTCAATTGAAATGTACTAACTTGTCCGCCAGAAAGTTCTACTACAGGCATGGTCGCTGACAGCACTACTTCGAATGGTTGTCGTTTAGAGTTAGCTTCAAGCTTCCTACTATTATGTACGACACCGATGTTGGGTCTGTGTAAATACCACAGCACTCATTCGCCGACCACGGGAATCGAGCGTTATCTTTTCGGAGCCAGCGTGGGTTCGGATCGGACCTGTAGTGGGCACTGTGCACATTAACCATCCCGTTACGGCAAAAGTGCGTCCCGTTCATCCATCTATTGGTGTCGTCCTACAGGAGTCCGGATCTGCATGACTTTAGCTCAAGGTCCAATTATCTCAAACGTCGTATTATGACTGGGTTCATAAGGTCCTGATGCAGATACAAGTGGTGAAAACGAAAATGGTGCTTTCTAAGTGCTCCATAGGTTGAATAGTTTGGGGATCCAACAGCCTCGACGATTTGTAGGATGCTGGCCTTGGGGCACTTCCGACCGTAGGCGACAGCATTTATCTTTATTTGGCCAGTCAGGATAGCTTCATTTACCTCCCTTGGACGAAGTAGAAACCGGGGAAACATTATGCTTTAAGGCATAGAGCTCGGCGGCGAGGCCAGCATTGTCTTTCCTCTTGACGCAGGTGGCTAGCAACTTCCCCTTTTCGACCATCGAGCGTCGCCGTCGCAACTGCCCGACGGTTGCAACGCGACACTCAAAGTCGGAGTGAGTAGTGATGTGCGTTCTGTGCGCCGTATCGACAGCTGAGAGCTCCGTATTGGCCGTTCAAAATCAGGAAAGGGTATCGCCACAAGCCCGCCGGTCCCTTATGCATTATTGGGGGCGGGGATTCTTTACACGCTGAGCACGTAGTTTGGGATTGCGGTGCGAACAAGGCGAGAATTGATTTGTGAATATGAATAATTGTTGCATTTTGGCAAGTTATGTACTGCAGATTAGTCTAAGACCGCTCCAAGAACCACCACTTTCAACCTGACGACTTGAACGCACCAGGACTGCGAAATAATCGACTTTTAGGAGCGGTTTGAGCTCCGCAGTTGGACTTTCAGAGTTAAGTTAGCTGCTATAAATATCATCCTAATGCACAGACAAAACCTTAAAATGATGTAGACACTATACAAGCATATAGCTGATCGTATTCGTATGCGTTGAACAGAAGAAAGAAATCTTCAATACAGTCTAATAAAGTTAATTTGACTTCTCGAGGGTGTGCCATACAGGATCTGCACTCCTTGATATATCTTTCTTTGTCAATCTCAACCGTATTAGGTGTAATACAATAAACAAGACCGTTTATGAGGTTTATTACCTCTCCCCCATCCTCTCTTCCTGTTCCCTCACCTCTTTCGTTTGATTTCTCCATTGTGGCTGCTATTCTTTATTTCCGCTGTCCCAGCTAAGGTACCAGCTAAGGTGCTTCAGTATCGATGGCAGATGCCGGGGCGGGGAAAAATCTTATCCTTCCCTTGTATTATTATATTAATAAACCACTACTACTACTACTACTTCTACTACTGTTTACGATTCCGCCGAACACAGAGAAATTGTAGGTTTTCTCTGTTGTGCAACCGACAGATTTTTCTTTCTTTCTGAACCTATGAAATATGAGGCATAACGCAGTCTTTTCTGCTTGCTCCCATTCCTGCATTTACTGTTTTATTATTTGGGCCCCACTCCTGGCATGCCAACTCCAGGAATGGGTACACCGACGTTTTGTATACTGTCCTTTTGCTTCAACTGAAGCAAGGTTTACCTTGCTTCTGACGCAAGAAAAATTAATAACATTATCAATAATAATCACTCCACTTCAGGTTTGAATTACTAGTTGCCCCTCGATTTTCACTTTCAAGCACACATTCTTGTTCAGAATACTCAATCTATAATGGTTCGCTTTTGTATGCTATACTCAACACATGGTTTCATTTTGTGTTATTGTTGTTAGCTGCATTTAGAACAAAGCATTTATTTCAGCCAAGTATTCATTTAGTTTAATTCTGGCCTGTGCTCTCTCAACCCTATTGTAAATTATGCAGTCGTCTGGAAAATGTCAATACATTTTACATGTTCCCCGTAAAGTCACTAATATGCAACAAGAACAACGAAGGACCCAAGACGGAACCCTGTGGTAACCTTGTTCTCAGTTTGAATGTAACAGACTTAGCTCCATCGGTGCTCAAAAAATGTCACCGATCGCTTAGAAGGCTTTCTGTCTATTGCACTTGTGAATCAGTCCAAACAACGCGCCTTAATATCAAATGACTGCGGCTGACTTTCTCAATGGCATACATGAAATCTATAAATATTATTTTAACCTGTCCTTTGATCAGTTACATAATGGAATACGTACATACATAAACACATACATACATACATACACACACATACATACATACATACATACATACATACATACATACATACATACATACATACATACATACATACATACATACATACATACATACATACATACATACATACATACATACATACATACATACATACATACATACATACATGCATGCATGCATACATACATACATACATACATACATACATACATACATACATACATACATACATACATACATACATACATACATACATACATACATACATACATACATACACACATGTTTTATTTTCCACAAAGAGGTGGAAGAAGGCGGAGGGAAAAGCCGTGCATTTGCCGCTTCAGAAATCCTCAGCCCCCTTACAGCGTACATAGCAGCAGAGTGGGGCAATAAACAGAGATACAACGTCATATTTTGTGCGAAGACAGAAGAAAAAAACCCTATATTGCATCAGACAATAGAATAAGCATAAATAAGAGTTTCAATAGAACACTGTTTTTGACACCTGGAAAACTTTTTTGTCAAAAATAAATCAATGTAATGTAGTTGAGCATGAAGGTAGACCTTTGTGTATTCACAAAAAGGAGTGAGAGTGTGGCATGCACTAACTGCGTAACTGCGTAACTGATAAGTACCGCCGAGCATGCTTACATATAAGGCGTTCTGATTTTCTGTAAGCTATGTCTGTTAAACCGATGAATATCTATCTACTAGACGATTTTTACCAGTGCAGACTTTCAGAAATGACTTTGAAAATAACTAAAGCACGTAGGTCGCAGTATAGCCCCCCATTTTTCAAGAATTCATTCTTAATAATATCCACGAAAGAATATAATTTTTCACTTTGCTCTTTATAAACAACGCAATAAGACATTCCACTCAACCCTTCAGGTTTTGTAGCCATAGCAACATTACGGTAGCATTTCGAGCCGTCAGCGTGGCGCCGCCGTGGCGGTGGCGGCGCCGCCACCCCGTGGCTGCACCACCACGCCGTGGCTGCGCCGCCACGCTGTCACGTGGTTCGTCACGTGGTGCGGAGCAGCTGCTGGCGGCGCGGCGCTGTGGCTGGTCACGCGGTTCGTCATGTGACCAGTCCCGTGGCTGGTCACGTGATGCGGAGCAGCTGTTGCTTCCGGCGGCGCGGCGCGCCGGCGAAACCGAGCTGTAACAGCTGTGCGCATGCGCCGTGTCAAGTGGGACGAAGGTGAAGAATGAACGCCCAGAGAAACAGAGTGGCGAAAGACTGACTTCGCAGTTCAACTGAGCAAGTTCCACTCGTCAAGCTGTAGCTATCGCGTCATTCTAGGTTTAACCAGAGCTAAACCACCGCCAATTTGTTTTATTCCTGGAACGTCAGAGTGTAGTATGATGACGACTGGTTCTATACCATTAGCTGCTAAGACGCTCATTATATATTCTTAAGCGCACTAGAAATGCCAAGCTCTGCAGTTACAGTACAATGTTCCTATTTCAGCTCCGTTGTTTACTATTTCTTTGTGCCGAATATCTCCAAAATTTTTGGTGAAGCCCTTAGAGTGACGCCATTTTCCTTGGACTTCCTAATCATTATTTTCATTTCAAGTATAAAGGAAGTTATTTCCTTTGATATTTCGAAACAATGCGTTCGTTGCATTTGGCTCTCCGTCTTGTTAACTTCAGTATAAGTTGCAAAATTTTCTTGCAATCCCAGGTCTTCTAATGCGGTCACTTCTTTTGTTTTTAAGTTTTTAAGCAAATTCAAGAGTTGATGTAGGCTGATGAAGGCATAACTCAGTATCTGAATGGGCCCGGAATTTCGCCGTTTAAGCTCGTGCAGTAGACAGTACGAGGTCGCGCGTTTCCTTTTGCGAATACGTTTTTTGCAGGGCGTTGTGTTTTCAGTAATTTGCATCTTTTAGTTCCCTTCCTTTGCACCTTTTCGGTTGTAAAAACCGCTCCCGTCGAGGCCCTTTTTGGACTGCTAGTATTTATAAATTGATCAAAAAGTCATCTTTCTTCATATCTTGAAAACAGATTCAAATGCATCAGCCACAATAACCGCAATTATAACATGTACAGAATACATAATTTTAGCCATCCGTAATTTTGGTTTTCTTTGAACTCTGTTATTTTATGTTCACAATAACGGCGTTTTGCCTTCTTGGGTCCATTTCAAGGCTTGCTGACTGCAATAATAGTGCTATATTTTTTTCAAGGAGCTCATAATATTTAAACTGCTCTGCAGGGGTACGCTAGGATGGCAGAATAGCGCGATGGGCACCAACGAGTTGTGGAAACGATGTACGCAGCCTGATAATAAGAAAGCTAAAGCTTGCAAGATGGTGACAGGCAATCAGAGACGGGTGTCGCGCTTGTGTTCTGAGGGCGTCAAGCGTAATGTAAGCAGTTATGGAAATATCCTTGCCGATGGTTATAGCCATTGAGTACACTATTCAAGAAAATCGCAAACTGTGGCGTATTTGTTCATTCGGAAGCAGTCCCACAAGGCCTACAAGCTACTTTTCTTCGTGGCTCCTATGAACTATTGGTCGAGGAAATCCGAGAGCTACATTGTTCGCCATTAACTACCAGGGAACAGCGGCATCGCAGGCAATCGCCGCGTGGTCGGGGCCGCACGAACAGTCCTCTGCGACGACCATTGTGCGTCGATTACAAACTCGAGAGTGGGCGGAGCTCGTAGGCTTCGAACACTTGCCCAGCAGATCACTCTTGCCGCGTGGAATTCCGGCAAGTTGTTGACTCCACCTCTACAATCTCTGGACCCTGACTTAAAGCTCCGGCTTGCGCACGGCCAAGCACGAAGTGAAGCAACTTTGTTCTGTTGCCTGCGGCTTGGCGTCGTATTCATGAACCACTACTCTTTTGTTCTCGGAATGGCCGATAACCATGTTTGTGACACCTGCTGGTGCGATGAGATCATAGCACATGAACTTTGTCCGTGCCCTGCATACAGCACTGAAATGCAGTCCATAAGGCGAGCGCTAAAGCGCCTTGATGGAAACCAACTGTCGAACATGAGGATTCATGCACAGTGGCCGCGGGGATCGGCGGTGAAGACCTCCCAGGCACTGCACGGTTTCTTGAGAGTGTCAGTAGTGCGCATTGACATGAATTTGCCGAACGCTTCATGCTCTTAATTCTTTTTCTTCTCTTTGTTCATTTATATTGTCACCTAAAGGAAGGTACTTTACAGTAGTGTATAAAAATAAAACAAAGAAGAGGTACAATATTTCGCAAGATCTTCAACGAGAAACGACAATGCTATACCACGGCAGAATTTATTAAATGTGTCATGTGGTGAACAGAGACAAAATACGCGCATATTAAGCGATTCATAAACCGAAATACATGCTCAGACGCATTCATAAGAGACAAGATAACAGCCTCTAAACCACCAGTAAAAATACTGCCGGAGGAAGGTATGACAAATGGATTTGAAAGTTCATTCCATTCTTTAATCGTCCTTGAAAAAAAAAGCCATATGTGAAGGTATCATTCTTGTACCTAGCGATTGTATGTATAAACAAATTACGCGAAGTACACACAACCCGCAATATTCCGCGGCAAGCCTCATGCGCGTTAGCGCATGCTGCCTTTTGCGCAGAAACGACCACACGCTTCGCATTGGTGAGCCAAGGTCGCTGAGAAATTGCCTTTTTCTACAGCTCACAAGTGTAATGGGTGAGCCTGCTGTAAGCATCTCGAAGAACATTTAAAAATTTATACGGTATATTGCTTGTTTGGTTGCAACTGTAACGTTGGGTGCTTTTTGAGCCATGACAAAACCAGTTCGGCAAAAACACTTAAGACTCCTTTACGATGGTTTATTGGTTTATTGGGGTTTAACGCCTTAAAGGAACTCTGGCAATGAGGGACGCCGTAGTGAAGGGTTCATACTGCTACGACACAGACTGACAAAGCGCAACGGAACTAGGACGAGTAGAAGAAACACGAAACACAGGACAGGCGCTGTCCTGTGTTTCGTGTTTCTTCTACTCGTCCTAGTTCCGTTGCGCTTTGTCTGTCTGTGTCGTAGCTGTATGAACCAACTAGCCCACACCAAGGTCCTCTTAGTGAAGGGCTCCTGAAATTCCCACCACCTGGGGTTCTTTAACGTGCACTGACATCGCACAGTACACGGGCGCTTTAGCGTTTTGCCTCCATCGAAATTCGACCACCGCTGCCGGAATCAAACCCGCGTCGCTCGGGTCAACAGCCTAGCACTATAACGACTGAGCCACTGCACCGGGCCTTTTTCTTACGAGGGGAAATGCATGCCATTGACAGAAGTCGTAGACATATGGTTGCCGTTCGCGAATTTAGGTTATAACAGGCGATTAGTCTATTTATTTTGCAATTATTACACCACCTACACGCATAAACACGCGCACGACCCCACATAGAACCCTGCGCGACGAACGGTTGAATCAAAGTTTTGATACGAAAGTGTGGGGAGGCCTACAATAGAAAGTGCACACCTTTGTAATAATCCCTGTCACGAGCTCGCATTCAATTTGACTAGATCACGTAAGATATATGCAGCGAGAAATCCCATGACAGCTCCCGAAACCCTGCACGACAAACGGCTGCGTCCCAACATTGGTACGAATGTCGGGAAAACTGGTGGTGCCAAATGCATGTCGGCTAGTGCCGATTGTATATGTATAGACGAACGACACGTATGGGATTGTATGCAGTGGGGTTGTTGCGCTTGCTATTTGCGTCATACGGCCGCTTGTGAACGTCACGCTATTGTTCTTACGTTTTTCTTTCCATCGCTGGGATATTTCGGTACCAACTGCCGCCGGCTTTTCTCGTGACAGGACAACTAATGCGATCGAAATAAAAAAAACTCACTTTACGTATGATGACATACAGTAGTATTCCTTTAGGCAGAGGCCAGTATCGTAACTAATCTGATAGCAGCAAGCAGACGCGTTGCTGCTGGAACGGCAGCGATTCACGCACTACATTCCTGGATCGCATCGGAGAAGCACGTCAACAAATACGCGTACCACTTTTGCCCCTAAGCAATGCCCTCGGGCCCTTAAATATCAAATAAATTAATAGAAATCATGTTAAATCTTCTTTTTCTAGGCCAGGTTGTACGTTTCGAGAACATTCCGATCAATAATTTAATCACATTTCTATCATATTTTCACGGCTGTTCTTTTAAAACGCAGCGTTATTATAAGAAGCGTGTGGCTGCTAAGCAGACTTCTACAGAACATGCTGGAATGGTCTATTTTCGGCGGAATACAAGAATCCCGGGCAAGTGGCCTTAATCATAAGGCCTAGCACAGCGCGGATCGTTATCAGGAGTCGCTTGCGATCATGTTTCCCTCAGGTTTTGATGAAGCTGAACGACGGTGAGGAAGAAACAAATACGGCGACGAGGGGCTCGGTTTGCGTTTTGTTGCCACAAAACTGCATGCGCACGCCAAGACTTTATCCACGTTTGCAGTTTTGCAATCATTTTGAATAATTGCAATTTTTTACTACACTGCCAAAGAGTATGTGATATTGTAAATATTTTAAGACGATAGCGTTAAAGGGCTCGTGTCTGACAAACTCCGTCGTCGCCATCGGCCTCTTAGACCGTGAGGGAAAACGCCACGAAAAATCCCCAGAAAAGCAGCCTAGGAGGCAGGTGGGTCACCTTGGTCACGTGATCTTATGGCGTTGTCACAAACTGCCCACCGTATTATGAGCAAAACTGCGCACCGTGGCAGGTGGGAGGTGATGATTTGTCGCGAGAGGCTCCTGGTCAAGAGTAACCTGGGTCGCACAAGTACTACCACTGGCTGCACCTGCCATCGCGGGGGAGTGGCGCATTGCTAAACTGCTGCGCCTCTGTGTCAGGGGTTGTGTGAAGACCCTCAAAAATCTATGAATGTTAAGTAGGCAATGACCAATTTGCATATATGGGCATTACATCATCCCAGCTTTCGCGGCATACCCTTAAAGCGGAGCATAAGCGTCTGCTTCATTCTTTCCGCGAGGTTTTTCTTATTCCGGGTGACTTATAGGCAGCTTTTGGTCGAAGTATTGTTTTGCTGTAATGTTCTAAAACGTTACTTTTTTGTGTCCTGAGTTCAATGTGCTTTTTTTCACACAAATGAGTCCACTAATTTATTTACTTCAGAAGGTAATTCTGTTAGTGGTACTAATTAGTACCACAATACCTAAAGTGCCTTACTGCTATTTCTTTTGTTATTTTGTGCAGTTGTTTCTTCTAAAAAAATTATGGAAATTTTGTGTAGGTCATCCTAATGACGGTTTTTAGGCTTGGGCCTCGTTGTGTATTCCTACCAAGTTAAACTGAAACTATTGTTGCAAAGAAATACAGAACATAACCTTCAACAAAAACTACTTGAAGAGCCCTATGAAAGGAAGAAAACAAAACTCTCACAGGAATAAATAAGAAGGTATAATTACTCACAGACACGGTCTTCCCACGAGGAGTGCTCGGTGACATGCTCTGTTCCCGGGGCTACCGTTGCCACCGCTCAGAGCAGCAAATGAGAGGTAATTAGCGGTGAATCCAAGCGCGTCCTCATTAGCGGTCTGGATGGCGGCTCCTGTGATCGCGCTTCATTTCTTCCAGTGCTTCTTTTTTTTCTTGTGTTTTAGTTTTGTTGTTCCCCACGTAAACTGCCCGCCATCGAGGAAGGTTATGCGGGCTAATCCTTGTGTGCTACCGTTCTCATCGTGGTCAAATCAATTTCACTGGCTTCTAATTATTGGGCTAGTTTAATTCTCTCTTGAAAAAGAAACGGGATCATCACTCACGCCGGAAAAAAATTTATCATATACATTTGCGCACAGCTAGGTCATGTATTTCTCTGCAACTGTTTGCATTTTCAATAAACGCTTTGCTGTCATTCCCGCTCTATGCACCGCGCTTTTCGTTCTACCTGGGAGTCGCAGAGTGCCTACCGTTATACGGCATCTCTAGGCTCTATCTCAACGAGCGCCAAAGGGAGCAGCGCTGACAAGGACTACTCAGTTTTCTTGTTTGCAAACTAAGGACGGGAGACGCAGGGAGCTCAATGATATGCGTAGATAAGAAAATAGCAATTAGTCTCATGTTTCTATATGTAGAGAAATGGGCGCGAAAGCAAGTTATAAAAAACACTGTAACAATAAGTTTTATGGTTACAATAACTATAGAGCTGTCTCGAAATTTGAAGTAGCAATTTTGGATTTTGTTGTTCCAGCTTTGTTTCTGCTAAAGGCACAGCGGAAAGTGAACTAAATATATTATGCTATCAAGAATAGCGCATTTGTCATCCGTGCTCCCTAGGCCCCACTAAGCCACCGTCGATTTGCAGTTAGTTCTGCAGGCATTCTAGGGCGCGGCACTTGCTGAAAGGACCAGTTTCAAAAGTATCGAACTTTTCTGCTTCCAAAAGGAGCGGTTGGCTATTAGGTGCCAAAGAAAGTTACGAATACGCGCGTTTTTGGCATCCAAGACACCGCAAGAGCTCTCGACAATATGCTCCATAGCGACGGCTTTGTCTTAGCCGAAGCATCTCGCGGTTGTGAACGGAAGCCGCCGTAGGTATTGTAATTAAATAGGCTGACGAGGAAATCATGCGTCTCAAAATTTGCTCGTTATATTAGTCATATAAGCAAGCCCCTGCGGAGGCTACAGGCGGAATAGTTTGTGGTTTATTGTGGTTTAACGTTCCAAAGCGACTAACGCTATGAGAGACGTCGTAGTGAACGGCTCTGGAAATTTCATCTACCCGCGGTACTTTAACGTGCACTGATATCGCACAGTATGCGGGCCTCTAGAATTTCGTCTCCATCGTAATTCGACTACCGCGGCCGGGATTGAACCCTCGTTCTTTGAGTCAGCAGCCGAGCGCCATAAACGCTGAGCCGCAACTCAAAGGAATCGGAGCTACGTGTTTTATATTCTGCGCTTATGCTGAACCCGTGCGTTCCGTCTTTGGAAGGTAGCCTTGGCTTTACGCAATTTTTAGCTCGTGGAATGTTTTCTCACAACACATTTATTACAAGTCAAACTAAATCAACTCTGAAGTTCGGAGAAAGCAGTTACGGTGAATCGCCAAAGCAATTTACTTTTCGCCTCATGTCTCCACGATGCGGACAACATAAGGGTCACAAACGTTTGGGTAATCGGGTTCGTCCCTAAGCGTCATCCTCACCGCATTTAGTCGTACCTTCGTGCTTTAAATCCAGCACTGGCCGCAGGCGAAGAACCGTAGAGCCCGGCGAGGTAGACACTGTTTCCGGCTGAGTAGAAGCAAAGCGATGTGGAGGACACAGAGCCGCACAAGCTTGGCCGCATCGCCACAGCTGTCGCCGCAGGGGACATCGGCGGAGTTTCTGGTCCACCAGAAACGCAAACTGTGTCGATGTTCGCTGCGTCGCCGAATCTTCAAAGCGAGCAAAGGAACCAAACCGGCGCAACAACAACTGCCTGACTGAGGCCGACCATCGGCGGCCGTAACAATGTGCGCCTTCCGGTCCACCTCACGAACGTTGCTTCCAACGTGAGTTCTTCAGTGGCTAACCGAGTATCAGTGAGTGACCGTCTTAACAACAGAAAGGCAAGGGCACCGCTACTGTTGCGAACAGATGGCGCCAGACGACGTGGGACTTAAATCGCGCAGCAAGACGGCCAAGATTCGAGGTGTGCACATAAAGCACTGCAGCGAAGGACCGTTGGACGAGAGATGGAAAGCTCATCATGGATGGCCTCCTGCGTTGTAGCTAACAGAAAAAAGGGATTAAAACTTCTTAGAAGGCGGTTGTACAAGCCCGTCGCTGCATTTCCTGAAAGGCATATCAAACAAGGCGAGCTATATTTAAACCAGAGTAGTGATATGAGCGCACAAAAAAGCGGTAGCGCAACCTCTTCGAGCGAGGAAATCCGAAGCCGCTCCACAGCCCATAAAACTTACTTCGGCGCAGCTGCTATATCGCAAGCAGGAAAAAGGAGAAAAGAATCAAAACACTTTGAAGAAAGGCTGTAAAAAGAGGAACGAAATGGCAACTGTCTCAAACTAAAGAAAATGACGGCTGCCAACACATGATTAGTCAGACGCCGAGCAGCACTCTTAGATTCTGCGGTTCTATGTGAAAAGTTGAAATGGTACGCTAGTTAATAAAGAAACGCACAGACGTATTAACTTAGCCTTCTGGCATTTTGTGGCAGCATCAACTGCAGCATCGGGCAAATAAGACGCGTTCCTAAGGTCTAAGAAAACGAGAGAGAAGGCTGAGATATCACGATTAGTACAAATAAAATGAGTTAGCGCAGAGTTATTTCGTAGAACAATTATAAATCTTGCCTCTCGGCCTTCTGCACACCGCATGTGGATATAAATTATACAAACACTTTTAATTATTAGGATACATGTATTGAACTGGCATTATTTTTTCAACGTGAAGCAATGTTGTGGTTATTCTAGCTATAACGAGCACTCTGCTAGAGTTTCTCTCTAGAAAATGAAGGACGTGCTTGCTCACGAGACAGGGAATATATTATGCGAACTCTTCTGATGCTGCACAACTCATGGAGACGCGGAAATGCTCTTTTACGGTTTTCCGGAGAGATAACTATGAAATATAGCAAGGTATTGCGCACAAGAAGTGCCATATATAGGCGTGCACTTCCAAGGATTTTTTAGTGGAGAATGGTGAGCAAACACCAGTATGCACATTCTCTTAACATGTTTTAAAACACTGGTTTCAAGGAACTCCAGAAAAGGCTGCCAATACAACGGTGCAGGGAACAAATACTGTGTGAGTGCCTGAGTCATCTGCCTTCTGAAGAGGCTATACAGGTAGTATAAAGAAAAGCGCACAATGAGGATATTGAAGGTGTCAGCAACTTTCTTAAGGAATCCCCATAAAGGCCCCTCACGCGTGTGTCCCGTCGAAGTGAATAGGAAAGGCAAATGAGCACTGAGACGCCTAATAAGCACAGCTACTAAAAAATGATAATTTGACGATTTGAAAAATAGGTGAAGCACGAATAAGTGAACATGGCCGATTATACCAGACACTAGAGAAAGAAAAGGTTATCGGGACGCATGGGTCCCGCAGTCCCAGCTTATGCCACCATAATGACTTGGCGTTGTACCCCAATGGCCCAACCAAGACCCCTTGGATTTATCTAGATTAAGTGCCGCACCTGATACCTCACAAAACTGTTCAGTCAAATGCAATGCCTCAGGCACACTTTTTTTGTCAGAACAAAAGAGGGCGACATCATCTGTATAGGCTAAAATCTTAATTTCACACTGCGCCAGGGAGAAACCACGGATAGATGCGCAGCTAACAATACTGAGGCAAAGTGGTTCAAGATATAGGGCAAACAAAAAAGGCGATAATGGACAGCCTTGGCAAACTGATAAATTAAATGGAATAGGTTTGGTTAGCTCTTGGTTAACAATTAGCCTTGCATAGGACTCCTTATAGCACAGTCTTAGGCCCGTAAGAAAAACATACCCAATAACAACGCACCCAGTAACAAAAAAAGCTGGATAACATATCTGTGGAAATGTAAATACTGTCAAGCCGAGCACTACAGGAGCACTGAAAATGAGTGAAATGAATGTTGTGTACCTTATTTTGCCCAACATCCATCAGGTTGTATTCGCATGCCATATCAGTCAGTAAAGCAGCACTATCGTCATATCGCTTAGTTAACACTGCTCGGTCTTTATCCCTACAAACACATTTGAAATCACCCAACAGCATAATTTTACGACCCGTGGACAAATGATTCACTACTGACAGAAAAAATAGCCTTCTCTTACGCTGGTTCACAGGGGCATAAACACAAACAATTCACCACTGCACACCCGAAATTGCGAGGTCACAGCAGTTAAGTCGCCCGTTATCATCTGTGCTATACGACACGGCAGTAATCCCCAGTGTGTTGGCCAGGAATAGCATGCACCAACCTGATAAGCCTCTCGAGTGACTAATGATAACATTGAATTCTGACAAAAAAGCCTCGACAGCAGCTTAAGTCTCCTCATCAGAGTACAGCTTGCTTTCCTAGATCGCTGCCACACTCACACCCCATTTATTTAAAAGATGCCGTAACTGATGTTGCCTTCGATCATTACGCAGACCCCTAATGTTAAGGGTAGCGACCTGAAATGCTGTGACGAACGCCATTTTTGGTGTTTGTTTTATTGAAGGCCACCCCTGTACTGAGGTGACCGCCCTGCAAATCGGCGGCCTTTAGGGCAGACATCGCCCTTCGTTTTGAGGTTAACCTTTCCGATGCCTCCACACCAGGTGCCTTCTGCTCATCGCCATCGACACACACCTCAACATCTGCAGGACGCTTCAAAGGTGCGCTTCCGCCACAACGGCTCAATGTTTAACTATGAATAAAGGCGCATCTAGTGAATGCACGGGTTTTATATATTAACTCTTCCGAATCAGATGCCGCCGCGCTTTCGCTACGTATACCCTGGCCTAACAAAGCTAGGCCATTATCAATTTCTGGCAGTGACGGAGGATTTTTGTTGCGCAAAAAAAACTCTCGATCCATGAAAGAATGTTGGGGTCAATGTTCAGTTTGCTGAGCTTAAAACAGCGAAGATGGTCGAACAAGACTGAAAGTTTTCTGAAATTTTAAAAATATGCAGCGAATGAAAAATTTCTTATACAGTGTGTCAAATAAGTCCAGGGTGAAGGCAATGAGTTGCGCCTCAAGCGAAAATGATTTACAAAAGCCATGCTGATCATGAAAAAAACGAATATCTTTCAAGGATTTTAACCAGGTTAGAATATATCACATGTTGAAACATTTTCCATGGGACACTTGTTAATGATATGTGTCTGTAATTAGGGGCAGAATGAGCATCAAATAGCTTGTATATTGGTACCACCTTACTCACCTTCTAGTCCACGGGCAGCTGTCCTGAATCCAAAGCTTGTGAAAACAATGCACGCTAGTAAACGAAAGAATTAACACCTGTATTCTTTAGAAATTTTCAATCTAAGTCGTCGATTTCCTAAGACAAAGGAAACTGTAGATTAATACTTTGACTGTGTATACCAAGGCTGCCAACTACAATTGGAGCTAATATTTAATTGTGCACAGAGTGAACAGAGGGGAGCGAAACATGAACAGGCATTAACATGAATATACATGAAAGATACTGCAGTGCCACAAGTGCAGCGCTTATCTCATGGTTACATATGCTGCCGAAGCTTTCATACGCATCTCTTACTCCACTTTGTTAATTGATTTCATTCGGTCGTCTTCAAGTCTCCGTTAGTGTATTCGAACACGAGACAATGACAGTGACAGCAGTAGTGATTGCGCAGTAAAAGCTACCGGTGCCAAATTCCCGCAGAATATGTTCTGTGCACATGCAACTCTGCCAATAAGTTTCCCTTTTCTTCATAAGCTACTCCTTGCCTGTAAGGTGCTTGGCATCACTAGGGCTTCGATGATCACATCCGTTCCTTTAAACGGGGCCTCTATCTCTCTCTATATATATATATATATATATATATATTGTAAGGCAGAAAATTGTGATTGGATGCCCCAGAGGCCAGTCCCGACGAAGGCGAAAATGCAGACGGAATACGAAGCTGGCGAAGTTCAGTTTTGCGCTGAAAAACGCTTGACTACTGAGCTGCACTGCGCTAACAATGATTGTGACCGTACACATTTATTGCTTGATTTTCGCCTGTACACTATATTGAACCAATTGAACCAATATATTGAACCAATTTATTGGCACTACAATTTAAAAATATTGAAACATTCCACTATGCACCTCGGTTTCGGTGACTTGGCTTCCTTCACACACACACACACACACACACACACACACACACACACACACACACACACACACACACACACACACACACACACACACACACACACACACACACACACACACACACACACACACACACACACACACACACACACACACACACACACACACACACACACACACACACACACACGCACGCACGCACGCACGCACACACACACACGCGCACACGCACACACACACACACACACACACACACACACACACACACACACACACACACACACACACACACGCACGCACGCACGCACGCACATATATATGTATATATATATGCAAAGTTTTGAAACGCTTCAGTTTGCTATAGATTTATTTTGAGTCGACGTTTCGGACAGAGCCTGTCCTTTCTCAAGACTGCAGTTACAGGGATCTTCTTCCTGTTCATAAGGAGTTGTCATTGGTACGCATGTACGACACTTGAACAAAAGACACAAACGGAGGCTGGAAAGAAGATCGGCACAAAGGAAAGAATACTGGAAAAGAGATAGAGAGAAAGAGAAAAACACGCTGTCCCCCGCCGCCCACCCCGCAGCCGCGGGGAGCCGACCCGGGACGAGAAAAAAAGAAAGAAAAACTAAGAACGGGAGGGGATAATGGCCACCCCTGAAGGCAACAGAGCGGCGGCGAGTAAGGTGCACAGGAGTAGATGGTGGCGGGATCGCCCAACAGACAAAAATTAGAGACGCGTGCACTCGCGTGCCCCGGTCATAAAGAGCAAACAAATAAACAGAATAAAATGCAGACAGGGCCGGAGACTTCCGTCATCTGGAACCTCTTCGCCAGCCAGAGTCAAGGCCGAATCAGCGGCGCCGTGAGCTTAACTAGACACACGTGCACTGTGCATGAAAACACCCAAACACACAAAAGAAAAAGAAAAAGTTGGCAAAACATGCGAGTTCGGGCAAGTGTCGTGTGGGCGGTAAATGTGAATGGCGGGAGCACTTAGGCAAGGGTTCTTCAATTGCACCCCGCTCGGCAAGGTAACCAAACGGGGAAAATAGGGGTGGGATGAGGTGGGCGATGAAGAAATTTATGTGAGCTTGAAAAAGTTATCGCCGGCAAGAAACGACCGAGGTATGTCAAGCTGGCTGTCGTAATGTCAGCAACGGCCCTGCAATTGGCTAATAGAGGACACTACACCTGGACTTTCATTAATGCCGTGAGGAATTCTTCCAAATTTGTAAATAAACTACGATTCACGTTGTTCTGTTTTCCGGGTGTTGTGGAACCCACCCTGTAGAACTGTTAATTTAATTGCATCAAATGGGTGGTTTCTCTCATTAATTTGCTTTGACAAGGGAAGGTTGTGTAGGGTTAAGATATGCGCGCGGTGGTTATTAAAGCTAATTCGTAGATGGTTGACGGTCTGTTAATGTACTGCATGCTGCACACGATGCATTCTAGGAGGTATATTACGTTGCAGGAATCACAATCAACGTTGCCATTATTTTTCCACTTGAAGCCTGAAGCTGCGCTTACTGCACAGATTGATGTTTGAAGGTGTTTGCAGACCTGGCATCTACTTTTCCACAGGTCCGGCACCCTAAAACCGGCTGGTTATTTGTTTTTGAGTGTACTAGAATGTTTTGAATTTTTTTGGCTGTCTGTAGACCGCGTGAGGGGTAGCAGAGAAAATTTTGGTGAGGCGCTCGCTTTGTTCTAGAATGTTGAAATGGCTTGTGAGGATTTCGTCTACGTTAGGCGGGTTACTGGTGAAGGTAAGTACGAGATTTTCCCGGTGATTTGTTTCCTCGCTGTAGGGACGTCCCTCCAGTATTTGCTCTCGGTTGAGTTTAGATGCCTTCTCAATAGCATCGTAGACAATGGCGGGGGGGGGGGGGGGGGTCGTTGCTTAAAGAGGACTTCTCGCATGCGTTTGGAATTTCTTACAAAGTCCTCGTCTTGGGAACATATTCTTTTAAATCGATGTGCCGGAGAGTATGGGATGCATGTTTTAGAGTGACGAGGATGGCAACTTTGGAAGTGTAGGTATTGTTGGCGGTCCGTCGATTTTCTATATACACGGGTGGTAAATGAGCCTTCCTTTACTGAATGAAATCTCAACATCTAGAAAGTTAATTGTGGTGTTGGAGTACGTGTAAGTGAAAGATATGTTGGGGTGGACGAGGCTGAAGTTGTCAATAAAACGTTCGAGTTGTTGCTCTGTGTGAGTCCATATTAACAAGATGTCATCCGAGTAGCGTTTCTATAAGGTGGGCTTAATGGGGCAATCGTTCAGAAATTTGGATTCAATAATATGCATGAAGATATTGGCGTAGGTGGGTGCCATCCTTGTACCATGGCTGTGCCGTTAATTTGCAAATAGTGTTCATTGTAAAATTCGAAGTTGTTATATTCGAGTACAATTTTCACCAGTATTTCTAAAACACGTGGGGTAGGGGATTCCTCCTTTCTGTTTTTTTCATACGCTTCGATCAGAGATTTGATGCCATTGGAATGAGGAATGTTTGTGTAAAGAGAGACTACATCTAGTGTTGCCAGGAAGGCTCCTTTCGGGAGTTTGAGACCTGCCCTTGCGCGAAGGAAATGGTTTGTGCCGCGTATGTAGGATGCGTGTGTTGTTGGAATAGGTCTAATTAGTGTGTCAATGTAACTGGAAATTGGTTCTGTAATCGTGCCGATTCTGGATACTATAGGGCGGCCAGGATTATTCTTTTTGTGGATTTTCGGTAATATGTAGAATCGGCCTGGCGACGGGTGTTGTGCGGTGTGGGCTTTAGATAACCGTAGGGATATGTCGCCATTCTTCGCAAGTTGATCCAGAGTCTCCGCTACAAAATGCTGGTATTGCGAAGTTGGGTCTGCTTCATGGCGTTGATAGAAACTAATATTAGAAAGTTGTCTCAAGCCTTATTCAATCTATTTTTCGCTCTTCATGACAACTATACCACCTCCCTTATCCGCTGGCTTTATGATTATATCTGTCCTTCTGCTGAGAGCCTTCAATGCATTCTGTTCGTTTTTAGACAAGTTCTGCCTCCCTGGAGTGTGATTCTTATAGGCGTAAATAATGTCCCTTTGGACCGAGTTAATGTACATGTCCAAGTGTTTGTCCCTTCCTATATTAGGAGTCCAGTGGTGGTTAGTAATGACGAATTCTCTGCTATCTGCAATAACCCGTGCTCGATCAAAAATGTGTTCAGCCAGTCGTAACATTCGTGCAAAGTTGTCCAAATCTTTTAACATCGAGAATTCGTTGTATTTACCGGTAGTAGGGCAAAAAAAATAGCCTCGAAATGTATATATATATATAGATATATATACATGAAGGGAGCCAACAGTCACCGAAACCAAAGGATCATAGGGGAATGTTTAATTTTTTTTATGTGTAGTGAGATAATAATACTTAGATTAGTCTATCGCTTAAAGAAAATTTCTTATAAAGCAGCTAGCAGAAAAAAAAAATATCTATGCCACCGGTGGGATCCGAGCCCACGACCTTCGAATACCGCGTCCGGTGCTCATGCCAACTGAGCTACGGCGACAGCTTTTCAATCTGCTGCTCTCGTGGCTATTTATGTTTATTGGGTGTAAGCGATACTTCAGATTGTTCACCAGCGCCACCCTCGTCCATTGCGGCTGTCGTAGCACGTCGTGTAATACCGCGAGTTTGACGTGGAACGTCATCTAACGGCGAGGGCGGAAAATATGTTAGAGCCCTCTTATGCTACCTATGACATCAAGACTGCCGGAACAGAGACACTCGTTGAGCTATTAACAGACAAGGTAAAGGAAATGAGGGGCTCGTTTGGGCTCGTTTATATATATATATATATATATATATATATATATATATATATATATATATATATATATATATATATATATATATATATATATATATATATATATATATATATATATATATTCTACTGACGAACAAATGTTAAAGCTCGCTGACGTGCACGTTGACTTTCAACTGTTGTACTTAGCCCTCCCTTTCTCTTTCTGCTCGTCCAGCTGTTCGTTCGGAAGGGGTGAACAATTGTTGAAAAAATACGTCTACATCTCCGGGCGCTTCCTAACTGGTACATTCCGCTTCTGCTTAATGTAGACGATGTGCACTGCGCGGAAGGCGAAAGGGCGATTAATGCAAATCAATCAGAGTCAACTTGCTTGCCATCCGTCCACAACTTAATTGCTTTTCTTCGTTACGCATTAACACGCGTACAAATTAAGTTGCTTCGTGTTGTCGCATTACAGCACTCGCCAATAAGTCTTTCCCTCATCTGGAGTGTTTGTCGCAGGCGAGTCTCGTTCCCAGCCATTTTGTGCCACTTGCTGTTGGTATTGTTTACCCCATCTTACGCGGCGTAAACGAGGTAACACAGTAGTGGTCATGCTTCATATTAGGACTGTAACAGCGAAGCAAAAAGGCACCAAGAACTGCGAAATATTTTGGAAAAAGAAAATCCTTCTCCCCAAAAAAGGAATGACGGACGACGGCTCGTGAAGTGACCTCTAAGAACGGAGTATGGAAACTATCACAGTGCCACCCGTTCCATGTTCGATAGTGCTGCCTACGGAAGGAATTTTCGCCCTTGGCAGGCTAACGGCGCCCGGCAGGTCAGTGGCGACAGTCCCCTGAGGTGGCCTAGTTTAACGGTGAGATAAAGAATGGGAGGAAGAAACGGTCTTTTCGGGATGCGAGGCTCTTCACTTTGTGGTGGCGTGATACCAAGCCCAGAGCAAGTCAACGCCAGCATCATGCCCTTACCTGCATGAGCCGCGGTTCATTAGAAACCTCACGCGAAGCAGATAACTGTACCGGAAAAGAGATCGCCAGAGGCATCGTTCCTCACGCTCTATTCAAGGGCAAGAGCGTGTCTAGGATGCGAAGAAAACAAAAAATGTGTTGCGTTGCGCCAAATCGCGATATGTTTGTTACAAGCAAACAGCCGGGAACCTTCACCTTGAGAGCTATGCTGAGAAAAGTATGCACCACAGAGCGCCTAAAGAGTAGTCATTCACTAAAAAAGCGATAATCGAAATAGCAAGGCTTGCTTCGAACTGCTAGAGGATGGCATTTGAGCAGTGGGCCCAAGAAAATGGAAGCCAACTGATCGCTGGCTGGATTGCCCTAGTTTGTCATCGCCTAGGAGCTTTAAAAATCGCGTATTTGCTTCGCCGCGAAGAGCACCACAGATACCTTTACATCGAAATGAGATTCCTGTAGCCTTATCTCTCATTGTATTGAAAGCGGCGGACAATACTGCAATGGGCAAAGATCAATTCGAATTGGCAGCCGAAGAAAAGCGCTGGAATTTAACCGACAAGTGCCGCCCATTGGTGTGGCTTGCGCCAGCGCTAAATTTTGTAGTGGCCACGATTGACCCTAAGAAGGAAGTTTCGTCTCAAATTTTTCATCGTCCTGCATATCGAAACCGCTCTCGAGGATGTCCTTTTCTTTCCTTGCACTCCTCTCTTTACGCGCATTCCTCCTTAACGCTATCCTACCCCTGTGAGCTGCTGATAACTCTCCCTTACTATGGCCGCCTTCTTCGGAAACTCGCATTTCCGCTCGGAGCGCTCCTTCCAGCCCATAAAATTCTCTTCTATCACCTGTCATCTATCTCTGCTTTGCTTGCGGTCTTTCAGCATTTAGATCTAGAATTTATGGGCAGCCTTTCTTTAAACTTCCATTATTGCATTTAAAACGCACTTGTGAGCCTACGCGTCTATGCCCCTTTGGGATTTTCTCCTAAGCTCGGAATCTCCTTTTGATAGCGGCGAAAACTTTTTTTTTTGCAGGGCTACATGTTGGTGTTTCTCTCCTGACTTCGTGTCGGTTCTTTTCGCATACTTTTTCCTGCTTCCTTGAAACGGTACAAACAAAGATTCTGCTGTTTGGCGATTTCGAGCCGTTTGGTGGCGCACGTATGCTTATCTGTCCCTGCGCGTAGTTCAATCTCGCTGCAACAAGGCTTCGCCGTTTTGAGTCCCGTTGCTTGCGTCAGCGTACAATCCTCGCGAGGAATAAAAACCACCAGACTTCGGCCTCTCCTATTGCTGTTCTTATTTGGTCTGACTCACGCAACGATAGTTCCCTTTGAGCCCGCAGGATGTCATCCCTCCTCTAGCTGTCGGGTTTTGTCGGTATTTGTGAATCAACTGCATTTCTTTATACTTTCCGGTCTCTCATTTTGAGTTATCTGCCATTTCCGTTCCCGTCTCTAGGAATTCCCTCGACGCTTCTAAACTTTCACTTTCTATATTTGGATACCTGCCAACCATGACAGGTGGCTCGGGGTGATTCGGGGGATTTAAGTCTCTGCACCTGCCAACCATCCCCACACCTATCTTCTCTCCTTGTCAAAGAGAAGAGGGAGCCGTCGGACTAAGAATGCTTCAGGAAATATGATAGGATTGAGGATTACTCAGCAAAAGTGAAAAAACACGCGATTACGAATAGAAATGGGATAACAATACAATCAGGATACAATCACAATTGCAAGAGTTTGCTGAGAGAAAGAGAATGGAATCAGAATTAAGTTATAATTATAACTATAACATATTTACGAGTGAAATAAAAATGCTATCGCATCAGTCCTATTGATCGCCCCTGATTTTTTTTAATTCGGGGATCAAAACTCAGTAGCACCTCCTTGTAAAAACAGCTCCGCGTTGTGACCATACAAATGGGACTAGAGTAAGCGGAACACAAAGAAATGTATTGACATATCCAAACAGGATTTTCTTTCGATTTCATTCCCTAAGCATCCTTTCATGGCACCTTGGTTGTGTGGGCCATCCCTAGCTCTTCTATTCTCATGAATGTTCACTTTATCAGAGACTGAAATGTGGCAAAATGGCATCCATCCCATCATACAACTGCTCTCCTTTAAGGCTTTTTTTTTCTGGCACGAGTAGGAGCCACGAAATTAGAGAGCCTCCGACTGATGTAAAAAGTAACATGCCCCTTTAAAGGTCGCCAGTTGCGAAGCTCTCGCACCAGGCGCATTCATTTCGGTTTTTGAAATCTTTATTTAGTACGCTGAGTGCTTCAAAATGCGAGCCCTGCAAGCCGAGCAACTGACTAGAAAATACTGCTCACGACCTCCGATGTCCGGCGCTCTGAACGTGGATGGCACTGGTGAACGCACTCAAGGTCCGGATGAACTACACATAAATACCCCCGAAAGCAGAAGGTTGTGCAGCCATTGCCGTAGCTCAGTTTGTAGGACACTGAACTCAAAATTCGGGCATCGTGGGTTCGGATCCCACGGGCGGCATGTGGTTGTTTTTCCTCCTACTTTCATTGATCTCCCATTGACGAGAACTACAAATTAAAAAAGTACATCCCCTGTGCCCATTAGCTTTAGGTTACTCTTGACTTCCGTCATTTATGTCATAAAAGGCCCCTGTTTCCGCGGCATTGTCTACTGAATAGTTTAACGAGGGCCTCAAATCTGCCAGTCTGGATGCCATAGGCAGCAAAAGAGGGTTCTCGGGCAGGTTGCGCCCTCAACGTTCGACCACGTCCCTACGTGGCAGAGGTGATACATGACGCACAACGTCCGTCGCTATGGACGAGGGTTCCAATGCCTGCTGGACAGGAAATGCTAAGTTGTGTGGAACGCTGTACAAAAAAAAATCAGCTCAAACCTACATGAATAAGGTGAATAAGAAAAGTGTTTTATATACCAGATGTTTTAGCCCCTAAGTTTTAAAAAGCAGTTTTTTTAGGTAAATAGAAGGCTTTTTCGTCAAAGTATCAATGTTGGCGGACGTCTGGAAACAGGTGACCCATCTACACTAGGAAGCTGTTAGCTAAAGTATAATGTAAGCTTTTTGTCCCAAATTGCTTTTGTGACTAAACCTCTAATGGCTTGAAATTAGTGAATTGTAGATGAAGGTTAGTAATAACCATATCTGTTTCCAGAATTGGCAAAAATCGCACGTCAGCTGTGTACGCACAGTGAGGCCCATTAAAACGTGTCACTCCGCGGCGAACATTCCACATGATCATCCCGTCCCCATCTCTGCAGAAGCAGTGCGTAGCGCGGGTAGATTAGGCAGGACAGTGAAGGTCACGCAGTGAAACGTGCGCTAGAGAGCATCGGATTTTGATTGACGTCACTGTGCGCACACAGCCGGAGTTCCATTTTCCAGGGCTCGCAACCATAGAGAGATGGCGAACTTCCCAAAGGTCTTGAAGTGATTCGCCAAGACGCGGCCTTTCATAAAAAAATGAACTGCGCTATAGACCAAACTAAGTCTGTGAAGAACCAAGCTGTCAGCCTTAAAATAGATTGCAGTGAAACATAAAGTTTGAGATAAGGGATTCCGAAAAATTACGGAGGGCACTTTAAGAACACTTTCATGCTTTAAAGGCGAAAGCAGTATTTATAATTTTTATTTCTTTCCTTCCTTTCTAATGACACGCTTACTCATTAGAATACAGTCGTAAAGCAGTGCATACTCTACGTTCCCCTTTATTCAGTGGAAAGAAACACGCTTTTCTGGCCTTTGGGTTGCGTGCTCGCCTCGCAAAGTATATGTCCTTAGTTCAATTCCCCGCTCCTTTTTAAGAAACTTCTTTCTTTGCTGATGTGTTCATTGGGGCTTTTTTGAGCCACTTTCTATAGACGCCGACCACAGGCTTGGTTGCTAGTGGGCCATATATGGCCTTTTCTTTAGAAATTATGAAATTCATTACTCAGTCACTGATTCCGCCGTCGATGATGCACTCGGTACCAATTCAAAAACGTGTAACAGCACGCTTTCAAAGTTCTAGAAGTGGTGTTTGTATCGTTGCGTAGAATCGATGAATATATCACTGAAAATGTTTTCCCGAACCACACAATTAAGTCTCTGTGGGCTTGCCTCCTGTAATGCCCTGTTTTCTGTTTTACGCTTTTATGTTTTCTTCAATATATCTTCAGTTTTCATGCGCAAATTAGTTCCGATAAAATTATGTTCACTTTTTCTTCGTTATTGTTTTTTTAAGAGTTTCTAATTTCGGCTAACTGAAATTTTGTGTAAAACTTTCCTTCTTTAAATCTGCATTATGCCCTAAAGACGGTTTGCGCAAAATTTTTGTTTCAAGAAAACACCTAACGATACATGCACACCGTTGGGCTGTGCAGTGACACTACTTGTGCAACAGCTTTTCGTGGCAGGCAGTCCTAGTTATTGCAGACCCTGACTTCATACCCTGACTCCAAATACCCGCAAATCATAAGGCTATCCTGGAAGGAAAAAACAGGCTCAAGTTTATCCTAAAAAATATCTACCCCGTTTCAGTAAAATACAGAACAGCAAGTTTATTAGAAAAATGACTGATACATACAAGTACGTACCAGCGCCTTTTGTATTCAGAAAAGGGAGTGTCTTTTTAAAAACCAGCAAGTGCGAGGTTATTGTGAGGACAATATTTTGTAGCCTACATTTGGTGCTTATCTAGATTTTTACCAGTTCTATTACTTGAACTTGCACGGTGGGAGTGCAACCTAAATATTTACTGTGGCCTGGTTTTAGATTAAAACCTGATTCTAATATTATTGATATGAAGACGCAGAAATCTTTCCTATCCACTCTGTGAGGTGCCAGGGCTGGGTCTCAAAAGGTAAAGTTTATTAAACCTACACGCGACAACCAGCAAGTAAAAATCATCACGCTAAAAAGATTGGATTGGTTTGGTTTGGCTTATGGGGGTTTAACTTTCCAAAGTGACTCAGGCTATGAGAGACGCCGTAGTGATGGGCTCCGGGAATTTCGACCACCTGACGTTCTTTAATGTGCACTGACGTCGCACAGTACACGGGCCTCCAGAATTTCGCCAGCATCGAAATTCGACCGCCGCGGCCGGGATCGAACCCGCGTCTTTCGGGCCAGCAGCCGAGCGCCATAACCACTCAGCCACTGCGGCGGCTCACGCCAGAAAGAGCATTCCAGGTTCCTATTTACGGCGATTGTTATGCACTCGTCAGAGGGCCTATAGGTACAGGCAATGGGAAGCGGTAATCGCGAATGCGCGGCACTGCCTTTGGGTCGCATGGCTGTATATGTTTTAAAAAAACCGACAAGTGTTGTCTTAAGCACAACGGTGTTTTCGTCCAATTTCTCTAATAACCGCAGGCCTCGAACGAGCTTTTCGGCATATACCGATGTGGTGCTTTCCAGAGTGGAATGCATGCACCTCTGACAGCGCTCTCTCACTAAACTTAAAGGGGCCAAAAAACGCAGACGCAGCCTATGAGCCACGCGCTTTCATGCTAGCTTTCCGCTCCTACGCATCTCCACTCCAAATACGAGAGCACGCGCAGACTTCAAACCGTTTCAGGGCAAGTACTCATGGTTGGGGCCTTTCTAACTCAGTCGCGTCGTCTAGTGCAATCCTATGCACCGAGGGATATACGATAAACGATAACGACCACTACGACAAACATAGACGCGTGCAGTAATGCACATAGTGCTGCCAATCGCATGTATTTGTACTACGTGCTGAATATCCAAAATGCCGAACTCCAGGAGCGCGTCTTTAATGTGTTCGCACGTGAGTGAGTGGCATAAGCATACTAAAGACGTCACTAGTGGAAAGTAAGCTCAGATAGAATTAAAATTTTTGATGGAGACATTGGCAGCAGTTTTTCTAATTATTTAAGCCTTTAGCCTGGCCTAATTGGGACTACTTAGGGCAAAATGCAGGGTGAGAAGGCGAACTTTGCAACTACGTGTCCAACTCCAACCGCATTATCGGCGTATTTTTCTGAGATATCCACCTCTGGAAAGTTAATCTTTCGCTTGGCGTGCAGTTTTTTGGGCAGCTATTATTTCTAGAAGCGAAAGGCAGTGTAAAGAACTATTTTTATTTATTTATTTTTATTTATTTATGTACCTACTGCAGACCATGGTTAGGTCCAAGCAGGAAGGGCAAGTGCACAGAAAGCAAAAGTATAGCAACCAAAATACAACAATACAGCAAAGATAATGCAGTAAAACAACAATACAGCAATGCAAGACAAAGCAGAAAAAAATACATTATACGCAATATCAAAGATGGCTGAGGAACGCGTCTGTTTTTCAGGGTTGATTTGGTACGGTTAATGAGTTCCAGTCAGATATAGTGCGTGGGAAAAAGGAAAACTTGATGATCACCCCGAAAATGTCATATATGTTGAAACTGTGGTTATGATAGGTGAGCCTGAGAAAGCAGCTAGAGCTTAGCTGAGCAATAAATAGAGAAATTTACGGTAACTAGATAAAACACGTAATAATGAAATTCTTCTCGGCTTCATAGTGTAAGTGTATCGAAAACATCATCTTTAGTCAGCAGAAACAACATACCTTCAAAACAGCGCTTAACTGCATTCATTACAGAGATTTGGAACATAATTGACCCGCAAATAATTTGTGCCTTGCCTTCTGCAAAAGTGCTAGCGCTCTGAAGAAGAAAAATGAATTGTGGCACATGTACTGAAAATTTAATGACGTGCTAATTCAGAAGTAATGCTTTGAAACAGCCTCTAAATTAACGCGGAAACCAAGTTTTGCTGAAAATATACTCCAGAGACTGCCAACATCGCTTTGGTACCTGCTTGATCACGCAAGGCGTAATTTCGCTTTCTACGCCAATATATTCAAGTTATATAACACTGCGGCATGTGCGGCATCTGCGGCATTTGCAATATAAGCTTTAAAAGCACCAAGAATGACGCAGCGAGGGTAGCTGACCGCAGAAACAGCTCTGGTGTGTCGCTATAAACAGTCTAGGTAAATTGAGGTTTTTCCCAGCTCTTCGAGATAGCAGCGCATCAAAAACTGGCATTTTTTGTCATATGCTCAACAGATCGCAGTGAATCTTATGGGCAGGTTCTCGGATATTTCTAGAATAGACAGTAAGCAATTAGTAATGTGCGTCCTTTTTTTTGCCGATCATCACTACTTTTCCCGCCATTCAAACCTAAGCTCAAAGAAATACGCATTGTGTGTTCGTGTCGGAACCAGTTACCTTTCATCCTTTCATGCGTTTCCTGCCATGCAGCCGCCGCGGTGGCTGAGTGGTTATGGCGCTCGGCTGCCGGCCGGAAAGACGCGGGTTCGATTCCGGCCGCGGCGGTCGAATTTCGATGGAGGCGAAATTCTAGAGGCCCGTGTGCTGTGCGATGTCAGTGCACGTAAAAGAACCCCAGGTGGTTGAAATTTCCGGAGCCCTTCACTGCGGCGTCCCTCATAGCCTGAGTCGCTTTGGGACGTTAAACCCCCCATAAACCATAAACCGTTTCCTGCCATGCTTACTTTGCCTTTAATACCTAAGCGTTTTGTAGCGATAGCTATATTACGGTAGCATTTCGAGCCTTCAGCGTGGCGGTGGCGGCGCCGCCACCCTGGGGCGACGCTGCCACCCTGTGGCTGCGCCGCCACGCTGCCACGTGGTTGGTCACGTAGTGCGGAGCAGCTGCCGGCGGCGCGGCGTTGTGGCTGATCACGTTGATCGTCACATGGTAGGTCACGTGACCAAGTTCCGCTAGGCCAGCTGTAACTATCACGTCACTCCAGGTTTAACCAAAGCTAAACCGCCGCCAATTTTTATGTTTGGCTGGATATTTGCTTTTAGACATAAAGACTATCCCGCCCCATTTCATTTCTCTCCCCACCGAACACTCCCAAGGCAAGGGATCGAACATCAAAATGGATGGGGAAAACAAATAGCAATACGCTCATCGTGTTAGCGCTCGCAGTTGGCGATGTTTAACTTCCATTAAATGTCAACAAGAATACCTGTAAAATTAAATACTCTGAACATTCTCAACAACTTTTTCGATTTGGCAACCTTTGGCGACAATTAGTGAATATAGTTTTCATTGCTCTCTTGCTTTTACTGATTAGATCTTCCGTCCCGCTAGACCAGTTCACCCGGAGACCAATATTGAGTAGGGTTGATTATGTACAGTGTACCTTTTTACTAACAGTACCGTTCATGTCAGTTCAAGTAACTTTCCTGCAAATTTACCCTTTTTTGTGGACTCAACTGCTGAAAAGTATTCAGAAGGATTTCTGCCGGAAATTCTGAAAGCACTTCTAGCTACTTTGCTATCTCCGTAACCGGTATTCGGAAGAAACTATAACCGTGTTACCGCTTATTTCAACATTATTTCAGCTTGACTACTGTGCATTTTGAGACGAGTCACCTGCAAGAGCTGTTGTATGTTTGTAACTTGATTCCTCACCAGACGAGTGAAATTAGCTTTAAAATTCAAGAAATATAGCTCTCCAGGAAGCGGAGCTTACAAGACTGATATTTAACAATGCAGAATGATTATGGCTTAATGATACGGTCCATGCGTATGTTCACAGGAATTTTCACCTGCCCGCGGGCACCGTAGAGGAGCTACTTTGTTGATTGAATTAAAATCTGAGGCAATGAATAGCTGCTCGGTCTGCCACTGTAACAAAGTTCTTTAATTTAGCTTTAGTGTTAAAAGAATAAGGTCATTATTGATTGCGTACACGCAAGACGTAAATCACATGATGATGCTAGCGCCGTACCTTCACATTTGTGATGTGCATGAATGGAAAACCACAACTTCAACGAGTGACGGCAAACAGAGACAATGTGCTCATTTAACTTGGAACGGAGCTGACCACCTACCGTTGGATTGCCCATTTCCACAGTGAAAGCAAATAATGAAGTGGCAATCCATTTCAGAAAACCTCCGTCTATGCGATGAATACAGATCGATCGAATACCGCACATATTTGCGCAAAACGTCATAATTTTCAAATCTTAGATCTTCATTTTTATAAAGTTTGTAATAGAGAAGTTTAAACGTATACGCTTCGCCTACGTCCACGATCCTTGCACAACTCGCAGAGGTAAAACCTACGGTGCCTTCTAATTTGCATTACAGCAGCGTCACCTCAATTTCGTGAGAGAATAAACGAATAGAAGCAAGGTAGTGTATGTTAAAGCATGAAAGCTATATGCTGCTTTATAATAAAATAACAAAAATCAGCGCCTTTAGTCTCGCCGAGGATTTTTATGATCCCCTTCTGTGTCCATCTTAGTGTCGCTAACCTTGTTCTTTGCGCTCTTCAGTTTTTGCATTCTTTAGGCTAAGAATAATGCAAGGAATGAGACAAAGATATGCGAAAAAGTGCTCACACGATGGCATAAGAAACCATACAACTTGAAGGGTTTTCAAACCTTGTCTTGCTTTCTAGGTCAGCACGAGTGCTGCGATTAATAGACTTGCGTGAAGAAATTTAACAAATGGCAACAAGAGAGGTTAAGCGCATTAAAGAAGCGCAGATGTCGCGAAATGATGTTTCACAAGCCCGTTCACAAGCGCTTACCTCCAGCACTACTATTTGTTTTTTCGTTCAATTTTCTAGGAGATTCTGGATTGATACCACCACCGGACAGCTTCACCGAAGCGTGTTAGGAGTTGTTCACCGAAGCGTAGTTATGTACGTTGTCAATGCAGAAGAGAGCCTGCCTGAGGCACCTACTTTTTTCCTGTGGACAACCGAAGCTTTTTTTCGCATTCAAAGGCGGCGGGTCTTTAAGGAGATGTCTTCAGAAGTACAGCAAAATTGTTCTTTTACGAGTTGGGCGCTAAACAGCGGTATTCCATTTAGAGGTAGGCATAACATAAATAAGAATGCTGGACCATAATGAAGGCTCACACCGATGAGTTAAAATACAGACACGGAAGCAGCCAACGCTATCAACGGGGACAGTGGAGACTGCGCAAACAGGAAAGAGCGAGAGACCAAGAAACCACTGCAAATGATTTGTAGGCTGCAGACGATTTTACTGGATAAGAGAGGCTCGTTTAGCTCTTTTAGTTTCTTTGTAGTCGGTGATTTTAAAAAAAGTGCGCCAAATTAGACGGCGAAAGGCAAGGAAAATAAACACACAGCGCCAACTTCTATATTTCATTCGAAATTTTAAAAAGGTGCCTTTTTTATAATTTTCACACACACAACATAAAAAACCAGGGTTATCTATCGGAAGAGTCTCATAGCGAATCACTGCGCAACACATTGCTAAAGCTGCAGCAACCCCTAACAGAAGAGAAAGCATGAAACCACAACAGAACTATTCTGCAAAAGTCAAAACCAGATGACGGAGACAGCGTGGCTAACGAAGCCTTTAACCAGCAAAACCTCGAACAGAAGACGAAAGTGCAAGCCGTGATATGCCGATATAAGTACAGGAGAAAAGTGGCAGAAGCTAAAATCGAAGGAAATTACACTGAAGAACCTATCGAGGGGAACAAGAAAAAAAAGCAAACCGGTGAAAATATACATCGCCACGCGAAAACTCAAATTATAATGAGAAAAATAAAAAAACACACAGTAAAAGGAGAGTGGAGCGAAACAGGCTGAATGGATGGTGCAATGGCAGAGACCAACGACTAAAAACTATAAAAGCAAGGGAGCAAGGAACTTGAAAACATGTTTTAGAAAAATGGGTGAACGGACGGGAACGACAAGTTACAGAAATGAGAGCAACGATCTTACGTTCTTACGACGACCAGAAGTAAAATTAAGGTTCGAAATGGTAGTTTATAAAAACATGATTTATTTAGCTGAAAGCATAATGGACGGCATGCTTCCATAATTGTCCACATTCTTCTCAGTATGAAAAGCCTCAGTTGTCTCCTGTTCAGATTTACGTCAAGCCATGGCGAGGAAGTTTGTGTTTTCTAGTTCCGGATGAGAATCTCATTTTTTCTGATTTATGCAATGTATCTCCTTTTTTTCAAACTTGTTCTATAAAGACTGATCCTGTTCACTCTCCATTTCACTTTAGAATCGGCGATTTTGGATGATGTATGTCCTTCCAGTGGATAATGAATTTGAATAGATGACCTTTGCGGCGCATTTTGTGTGCTTATAGCTGTCGTTCGTTGTATATTCTTTGCCTCTGAAGTGATTGGCCATCAGTAATGGTATTGAAACCAGTCACAGTGAGTTAGAAACGTCTGTTCAATGGTGACCAACGATTTAAGAGGCCGAGAATATGGTAGAAACCACAAACACAAGTACACATAATGCGCCTCGGAGGTCGTCTATGAGATTCCGCTATTTTGGGGAAGGACGCACAACGGTCAGTCTGAGCGATGCTTCAAAGAAAAGGCATGAGTAAAATACAGCACGTAGAGCTGTTCTAGCCCCCATTTAGGCGAATATCTATAGTTGATCGTCACTCAACCACAAGAAGGGGAACGAACGCAAAGGTATGTAAACGCGAAAGTTCCTGATTTCTTTCACCACGATATCGGTAAGAGAAACAAGTTTTCAGTGCTTTTTTCAAATATTCCTACCACCGGTGTCCTAAACCAAACTTCTGACCAAAGCGCTTTAGACCATGGCACAAAAAAGGCTCACAAAAAATTGGCTCGCTTGAAACAGATGTCTGCATTCTCAGCTAAAGTAGTAGCAGCAGCGTGAACAGACGGGTGATGCTGACCCTCTCCTGCAATGACGGAAAGGAGAACGGCATAAATTTTCGCCTTTGTTGGCATCCTTGAACCTTAATCCTTTTTTCCGCATTAAGGCGAATGGAAACTGCGCCATTATATCGTTATTTCCATTAGTTCTACATCTAATTTTCCTATAAATTTGTTCGACGGCTGCAGCCCTTGAGCCATAAAATAAAGGGGAGCGTGGAGAGCAAAGAAGCACCTTCCTCACAACTGTTTGACGCCAGAGGAGGGAATTGTTCGACTATTACCGCAGAAGCCCCTCAGAGAGGTTGAGCGCGATATGAGAACGCGAGAGTGAGGGCCGCATGCGAAAGCGGAGAATAGTGCCGAATGTCCGGCCCAGCTAGAAGAGAAAATAGGGCGAATGCGGTGGCACGTCAAGTAGCGAAGAAACCTGGCCGAAGAGCATATAGAGATAATGGGTTGCGCCGACAGTGACATGTACTGTAATATGATACGCCATTCCTGCAGATTTCATGCTTACACAGACTTTCAAAGAAGAGATAACTAAAAAAGTGAAATAGCAAAAAACCGCTCAAACCCTTACCATTCGCTGGCGAAGTTTGGCCGGCAATTTTAAGCCGATTGCATATTTTCCTTTTTTCTGTTCGTTTGACGGCGTCTAAGAGGAGGCCAAGCCTAAAAGCTGAAAGCCAGACGAGGCCTTGTCCCTTTGTAGAAGTTTTACATCAATGTACCGAGTTCGCAGTTCGGTCCGCAGTACAGATATAGAAAGCAACTTTCCAGAATATCTAAGACAAAGTTCTTCTCCTCACATCAGATACAATTATCTAAAACAGTAAAGACAGAACACGACTTTATGTAACATAATTAGGTCAGTATACAAAAGGTGAAGGCAATTCAGCAAGTGCTAAACCAACACTACATACTTAAAGATTTTGACAAATAGGTAAGCCCACAAGAAAACGGGAACGAGCGAGAGAGACAGGAGAAAGGACTACATACTCCAAGATGGAAAGAAATTGATCAAAAGTTTTGCTTTAGAAACATGCTAACATTTTTTCATCTAATGGTAGGCATTAGATACACTTTCAAATGAGCAACCGCAGAAATAACTCAGATTTGATGATTCAGCAGATCAGGCTGCAAAACTAGTTTGCAATAAATGTCACTTAGTCACGAACGAACAGCTGAATTAACCAACGAATGTCTAGGCTTCTTAATACCTCATTTCAATTTTCTTTTACTCAATTTAGTTTCAGTGCGAGAAGGAACCCCATCTCATGTACAATTCCTTTTCAGAATCGTTGACATCGGTGCGCATAAAACCTTGCATTGCCACTTTCGCACTTACGTTCGCACATCATCATCTAATTCCGTATGTTAAAGCATGAGGTGGGCTAGTTGGTTATGCATGGATAAATTAGCGCGAAGTATGGTTTGATTTCGTTTGTGCGGTTTAACTTTCCAAAGCAAACCAGGCTTTGAGGGACGCCGTAGTGGAGGACTCCGGATAATTTCGACCACCTGGGGTTCATTAACATGCGCTGACATCGCAGAGTACAAGGGCTTCTAGTATTTCCCCTCCATCGAAATGCGACCGCCGCGGTCGGGTTCGAACCCGTGAAGGACGAGACCAGAAGAATAGGGACGACACGAGCGCTATTAACACCTGAAGCTTTATCGCAAACGAGCAATTTATATAAGCGATGCTGAAACGTTCCGACAGCAACAAAACTGGAGTCGTTCAAAAAGATGGAAAATTGGTTTTTGAGGAAAGGAAATGTCTCACATCACGGTAGGCACCCGAACCTCGCCTTAGATGAAGGGACGAAGGAGGGAGTGAAAGAAGAATGGAAAGGCACTACCCCGTTCTTTGCGCTAATTTAATCCGTACGTTAGTATGTACGAACTTATGAGTCCTACAATAAAATAATGAATCCAGTCGTTATATTGTTGGCTTAAATTGTCCTCACGCGTCTTTGTTCAGTCTGAATTTAAGAAGTGAGGTTCCACAGCGGCAACTTTCATGTTTGCGTCATGAGCACGGCTTATGGTGGTAGCGGCTACAAGCACGGGCTGGTGTTGTACTAAATACGACGTCAGACAATTCAGTCATTTACCATGAAGCCCTGCAGCCTATCTTTTTTGTGAGTGTGTGCATGACTTATTGGTTGTCTATATCTTTGCACAAGGATGTTAGCCTATAATAACAACAAACTGCAGCGACGCAGTAAAGTTCCTCTAAACGTTCAGAATCCCAAAAACGATATAAATACTCAGAAAGGACAATAGAAGCCTTATCATAGCGTTGTGACTCGCCTCCACGCGCCGAGATGATGCCGGTGAAACAGAAGCAAGAAAAAACCATCTAGAGGGCTTCTAGCTACCATAGAGGTGTGCGACACAAGGGACCAGGGAGCAAAGGTACGGCAGAAGAATTTCGAACAAAAAAAGCAAAGCAGGGCTGAGGAGGGCAGGGCTAGATTAATGGAGCGCATTAGTTCCTCTGGCGTATGATAGAATACAAAAAAAAAATAAATGCACTCAGTTCCTCCTAGTGAGCGCAAGTTTAGCTTTTTGTGTACATATTTAATTTGTTTCCTTTACTTCCAACTCCCCGGTGACTAGGTGGCGTTTATGCTGCGGCGAGTAGAGGCTCCTCGGGAACGAAGGTTTCTGTCGTGGCTCTTTGGGAGCCGTTGCGTGAAGCGTCCATGGGGACAACGTGTTCCCCCGGAAGTGATTTTTCCGGGGTCCACTAAGTGCTGGATTGACAGACACACGGGAATCTCAGACGCATCCGGTAGGAAAGTTGCTCAGGACTAAAGTAAACAACTGCTTCACGAGGCCAAAACGGCTCACCGAATTTGTGAGAAGCTTGATCTTGAGAGTGACCTTCGCCACACCATAATAAATATTCCCGCGACTGGGATTCGAACGCGCGACGGCGCGAAAAGATCAGCTTTCCTGGCCACTGCACGAGAGCTCTATGCCATCGCCGCAGCCGATCACGCCTTGTGCTAAAATTTAGCATTCGGGCGCTGTTCATTGAACATCGTAGTCTCATCAACTAATACTACAACAGAAATTGTCGCCAGACGTGCCGAAAAAGCAGCAAAGCAAATCCATGAGCCAGTCAGGCTAAACGCATGCTTTCGCACGTCTACTCTGCTTATATAGGTTAAAAGCGTGATAATTTTTAGTTGATTTCATGTTTCTGTTTCGAATTTCCTAAAGAAGGCGACAAAGTTCACAAATTGCCTGCGACGTCTTCGAAACAGATAAATAGTCAAAGTAAAGTGCGCACAACGGCAGTGAGGATGTAATCAGGAGTAGAACACTTGCAAAAAAAAAGAACTATGTACTGCGAAAGCTGAGCGCTACCCAGAGCTAACAAAGCAAAATTATTAGCCTAGGATTCACTAGATATCAAACATCTACTGTGCGAAGTTATTCCGTGTCGATGTACGCTAAACAACAATGGTTTGCAACCCTTTTGTTGACGGCAAGTGCTCACTTTTCCTGATTGCGAAGTAAACAAAATCGCTTTTGGTTTTGAATATATGATATTACCTCCAGCTATCCATTGCAGAGCAAGTTTTCAGATCTGTACGCAAAGCCCTCAGGCTGTTCACAAATGTTGTGTGCAGCGATGGAAAGTTATTTTAATGAAGGAATGCGTAGAAATGAAAATAGGTTTTTAGGAAAGGAGATGACGCATTAACTGTTTTACTTATCTCAGTGGACACCTGAACCGCGCCGTATGGGAAGGGATAAAAGAGAGAGAGAAAGAAGAAAGGAAGAAAGAGGTGTCGTAGTGCAGGGCTCCGGAATATTTTCGACCACGTGGGGACATTAAACGTGCACTGACATCGCACAGCACATGGGCGCCTTTGGCACTTCACCGCCATCGAAATGCGGCAGCGACGGTAGGGTCTGAACCCGAGTACGGCTCTCTTTAGAAGAACGAGTCTAGCCGCCGACCGTCCGCCTAACTCCCTCTTATAGAAGATGCATAAGTGCATAACGTGCTGCCGGAACGAGGTTTCTGAGGTTTCCTCTTTCTTGAAAGTTTTAGTTCAATTTACGTCGAATTTAGCGGGGCCAAATGCGCAGCTTTTTTTATACCACTTACTATAAAATTGTACATATACGCACGATGTCTCAAAAAGATTTTTGTTGTAACACCAGGCAACGGTAGTCCGGAGATGCTTCCACCGCGAAAGCACTGGCGGCGAGCAGTCAAGTAAACAAGAGCAGCCATGACGGTGCCAGATGGCGCCACGTGCCGGCGACATGTGCGCACGCAGGTCGCGTCAATGCCAATCAGTGCGTGCGGATTGCCTCCTCGAAAGTATCGCCTGATGCTCGAGATGGAGCAGTGTTTTCAATCGCCTCTGAATATTTCACAAGCTATCTGTGTTGGTATGATTTGCCACATTCTAAAAATGCCGCTGCCGATCGGCGAAAACACGATCGCCTAATCGCCGGACGAGCGCTTTGACAACAAAAGACCAGCATGCATTACCTGTCGTACTTCATCTATCACAAGCCGATGCTAGCCGTTTTGGGCAACAGCAGAAAACACAGCAGAAAAGAAAAGTACATTTTCTTGGAAACCCGTCTTCCCTTAAGGCAACAAATGAAAGGCCAGCCCGTGCGCATTCCTGCAGTGGTGTAGTGTAGGCGTACCACGGATTACATCGCTACTTTGTATATCGAAAATGTTCTGTTGTCAACAATAGAAAACTGCAACTTTGTGTTCAGTCTCCTATCGCAACAAGTACAGTCATATACGCGACATTCGGATGGGGTGGATTTGGCTCTCATCGGTGGCATGGCGTTGTAGTTTGTATCCAGATTTATTCTTGGCACCCACTTCCCAATCCTAACGAGCGCTAAATAGTGATAATATATTTTAAATGGAGCCTGCTTTGTATGAGAGCACGTCATATTGTTTCCAGCCGCTGAGCGCGTACTCAATAACTGAAAATTGAAGTTTTACCACTCTCGAACAGATGCCATCGGATTCCTGCAGCGCGGCACATATATTCAGGAAGCAAAGCCTTCAGGTAACTGCGCATGACAATTTTTTTCTCCGTTAGCATTTCTGCTGCCATCACCGAGAAATCTCCCTGGTAGTGTAAGTTGAAGCCTCGGGCACAGAGTTGAGAGTAGATGAGAGTTTAGGAGCATAATGCGGAGAGGATGCATGGTGCAGTGGGAGGAGTGCCAGGGCGAGGCTGAAATTCACGCGGGCAGTCAGAGCTGCGGAAAGGACAAGAGTGGCGAGGAGGATACCGCAGCTTTCTACCAGAGCCGCTGTGAGAACAGGAAAGTGGCAGGAAGCAGTGGACAGTGGCCAAGAGCAAGCGCAGTTAAAAGGTGGTTTGGGAGAAAAATGTAAAGAGGAGAGTCTGAAGAGGAGGCATGAAGTTTGTAGTTCTCCACCAAGTAAGTGTGTTTCACTTAGGCAACCAGTGACTCATAGTCGGTTACAACCTCTCATGTGGTTAGCGTGTCTCTCGTCGCGCGTTCGACACCACGGCGGTGGCGCCTGCTGAGAGCATATCTATCCGTAATTTTGCGCTGTATGCAACGTTGTCCTGTGCCGCATGCAGCGACGACATTTGTGTGGAACAGCGTTGTCACCAATTGACGGCTCCACTCTTGCCACTCCCGCATGCCCGGTCAGAGCGCGGATAAGGGAATTCAGTTTATCGACACAAACGGCCACGAAATCAGAATTACAATTCTAACGAAAACCCCTCCGCAACAGTAGCATTGGAGGTCTGTGAACCTTTTTTAAACGCGTATTTTTTTTTAGTTACTTCAGAGTACGCTAAAGGGCCCGCAGCGAATTACATAGGGGGAGGGGGAGGGGGCGGAAGCACTGATGAAAAAGCAGGATCATAGGAAACAAAGCAGAACAAAGGTGCACAGCATTTTTTTGCAAAAGTAAAGAGTAAACAATAGTACAGATCTAAACACGGCTAAAAATCTCAAAATATTGAATCGAAGCAAGAAGCCACAATAAAGAATCACGAAATATAAAGTGTCGTGGCACAAATGAAAGTTAGTTATGCAGACTGAAAACAGGGCAGATTTGCCAATAACTCGATGCTGGATGGCAAGGAATTCGACTCGTTTATGGCCAGAATGAGAGGTGGGTTTTGTTACTTTTTAGGCAGAGAACAGTAGTGGAACGCTTGATTCAGGAGCTTTTCGCGAATTGGTAGCGCATCCCCGACTTTCCGAAGAGGAAAACTATCACCTGCAGGTTCGAACAAGAAGACAAGAGATCAAACAATGCAAAACAGAGCCGTATGTATAACTTAAAGGAAAAGGGCCAATAAGAAACGGAAACCAAAAGAAGAAAAAATGGCTGTTGCTTAGCTCGGCTATGCCAGGATATACGTAGGGAAAGCAAGTATGAAACTCCTCAGTTGGCCTTATTCACATATTCCACAACTTATGAAGCACAGGCATAAACGTCCAGTATGACCTGTAGGAACATGTTTGATTTGAGCACCGAGGCTATCCAAGGATTGAAGGGGTCGCGTCACTCTTACGCCTGTTCTCTAGGCTAACGGCACCTTGTTTTTCGGATTTTTGAGCCCGCTGCAGAAGTCTCTTGGTCGCATTCCATCGTTCATCACGGGCCGTCTTCAGTGAAGCAGGACTCAGGTCTCTCCTCCGGCTGCTGTCGCTGCTGCTAGCGGTCGAGATACCGGACGTTAAACGTGCCTGTCTCGCGGCGGCATATTCACGGCGGCGTTTAGCCAGTCGTTCGGCGATCTGTTCGTCTGTTTCGTGGGCGATTCCTTTCCTCTTCATCTTGTTCCGCTGTCGATTGCAGGCCTCCTCCAGCTTATCAGAATTGTCGCCGTCCATACTGTCGCCTCAGCTGGGGTTGCGGCACATGCCAGCTCTCCTTTTCAATCCTGTGACATCTTATCACGCATGCGACGCAGCTGTCGAAGCGAGCGGAGGCCAGCGCAACGACGAGGAGCGCGGTGTCACGTCCTACCAAACGACGGCGGCGGCGAGTGGCGCTGTGTGACGTCATGCCAGATGCACGGCGAGCGCGCGAAGCACAGTAACCTCCCGCGGTGAGACGCGCGTTGTGACGTCACGTGCCTCGATGGAGTACCGCCACGGCGAAATTGCGAGTTTGCGGCCAATAACGCTTTCGCTTTGAAAACACACTCAACATGCGCACAACACTACTGAATAAAGGAAAAAGTTCACCCGGTACTGAGCGTCCCAGGTGAAGCGGGGAAGCCTTGTAGACAGAGCGGAACGCGGGTTGATGAACTGCGACGTGTCGCTGGCGTTGCGTCGACGGAAGCGGTGAAAGAGAGCCAGGTGGTATTAGGAGGGGTGAAAACTGCGGGAAGACGCGGGTGGTCTCCAGTCAACAGCCCGAAGAACTTGGCAGTGGCAGGGAAAACGTAAACAGTTCTCGTCGACGGCGTCACGAAACACCGGAGGTTAAAAGCAGGCTATCCATGTGTGCCTTTAGGCAGCACGGACCCTCAGTCTATCGGCTTCCACCTCCACACTTTCAACGAACGCAGGAGGCTTGCGTCGGTGATCAAAGGGAGGTCACGGCAGCACGGACCCAAAGTCTGAAGGCTGCCACCTCCACGCTTGAATGAACCGATCACCGCTGCGTTGTCTTCCTTTACACCTCGGTTTGCTGTCATGTCCGTTCTCTGATCCTCGTGCTCGCCACGCTCTCTGTCGTCGTCGCCTCGCACATACCATTACCATTCGCACGCGTACACGCGCAACGCTGGGCTGGAACGCGCAGCGCTCCGCTGTCCGAAGCACCATTGTCAGCGCGCCGCGCTCAAAAATCCTCACAAGATTTGTTGTGCACTTCACAGAGCTATAGTCACGATCACTCTTGTTGCGCTTGCCAAACCAAAAAAATTACATACTTTCAAGAGTAATTGCGGTGCGCATAGTCACGTTTACTGAAACTACGTTGTCCGATATGGCATCAAGTCTTCAAATATTTCAGCCGGAGAGCTTAGAGACGGCAGACTAAATGTCGTGCAGACTGTTGCACACTTTATAAGCAGTTTAGGGAATCTCAGTGATATTATGGAGACCCAAGGAATTGTGCGGATGAGGTAGCCTGGATAAATCATGTGTATAATGAGCGATTTGCAAAATATTTCTTAAAGACAAATTATTGAATTTTTTTTCCCTTAATGCATAACTAAGAGGCTCTCTACAGTGTATCTGAGAGCTACCCTTCTTAAAGTGGCCATGCGAGCAATGGCGCCTTAAAATACCAGGAGAGAGCAGGGTCAGGACGCCACTTAATGTTACAATGAACTATTCTACCTATTGGTGCTCACAGGAAAGAAAAACAACCCAACAATAAAATGTGCACTGAAACGTCACTACTACGCTTCTGAGCACTTTGGCACTTACAACGAAAGATGCGATCTCTTATCCCTTTGAAATCTGGTAAAAACTTGAGCTGTTTATTGAACTGTTGTTAAGAGGAGAGGAATATCGCGCGCATACTGAGACACCTATCTCTTAGATTTCATGCGTGATGTTTAGAGGGGAGGAGGGTCAAGTCGCTGAGAGTGTGGCGGCCTTAGTTGAAGCCCTATAGTTGAGGCCCTACGACTAAGGCTCTGCCAACGGGATTGTGAGAAAACTGCCCACCGTGGTAGGTGGCAGCTAAATGATTGGTCGCGAGAAATTCTCGCTTCTCTAAGGACCCCTCAACCGTGCCGTCAGCGAGGGGAAGAAGGTGGGCAGTAAAAGAGGAAAGAGAAAAATACCAGCCAGAATGGAGGTCTCCGGACTCCGGGTTTGAACCTCGGTACTCCGGCTCAGTAGACGAGCGCCCTAACCACTGAGCCACCGCGGCGGCTAGGAGTGGTATGAGGGCTCCCATGGATCTATGAAAGTAAAGTAGAGAAGGGCCGATGTCGCAGAATTAAGAAAAGATGATGAGAACAATGATGGCAAGAATGAAATATAAAAGAAAATAAAAATATATCGGTGTGGAGTGAATGAACGTAGTTCATAACGGCGACCACTGAGCATTCTTTCTTGTCGCCCAAGTGAAGGGAGTAGGGCTATTTTTCTTCTTTCTGGTGCTTTTATTACCTGTCGCGGTGATTGGCCACTACGCCTTATTACTTGAGCAAGTTCAAAGTTCGGAACACAGCCAGAGCGCACACAGTGGACACTCTATTTCTGAATAGTTTTTAAAACTACTTACTGTCGAATTTGTTGGTAATAATTTTTTTTTCTGGTCACTCCGCACTCACAAGTCGGCAATTTCGACGGGTGCTTGAAGGCGCGCTGTGCAGAATACCTCTACTACGTCAGTGTTAGGAATTGTCTTGCACTATTTATTTTTGAGCAGCAGTGCCGTCGAAGCACTGGACACAGCTCCATTTTTAAAGGGCAAGCAGCTCAAGCAGTCACCTTACCATTTTGGTAATGGGTAAAGAACCTCCAATACAATGGCAACATGACACCTTAATGCTAGAAATTGTTTATCTTTGTTGAGGAAAAGTATGGCAGGTCAAGCAACGGGACTACCACAGCCAGTTAATTGGAAGGTCACTTATAGAGCATATATGAAAAATTTCCAGGATAGACTAGGTCAGGAAGGATAGCTGTACAGTGATTAGATATAGCAAATGCATGCACGAATGCAGGGAAGGAGGAGCGACGCTGCGAATCCTCGCGTCATCCTTCCTCGAGTTTCAGGTTACTAATCTAGCAAACATTTGATATAGCATATTAAATTTCTCCTTTGATGAAACCACGGTTTATCTCATCTATAGAAAATGAGCAAGTTGTGACACTGAATGTCATTTGAGCGGCTGGAACGCAGGTGTCACCACATTTAATTCATTGTGGATACCTGCAGGAAAAAACTTTAGCAGCTGTCGGTGAAACGACGGACGCAGCCGGAACAGCCATGCGGGCTGATCGATATCAGGGGTTATGCGCTCACTCGCGCACGGCCAAATTTTGCTTGTAATTTCTGGTCAACATCTCTGGTGAACGTTTCAAAGACATGTTGCAAAGGCGTGAAAGCTTCCAGCATTCCGCTCCGATCTGACGGCCGCACTAAGCGCACACCAAACTTAAAGAAATCTTCTCACCGGAAAGGAAAATTCATAGTTGCCTGAAATTGAGCGAAATTTCAAAAATAGGTTCCTTCACCTTATCCCAGGTTAGTAGGGACAAGTGGCATTCCCTGGAAGATGATTTCGACAGCTATACACAGTGAAACAGACGTAAATCCCCTAACTGTTTCCACCCCACGCGTTATGCATCCCCACTAGTTCCACCCGTTCTTGCGTATATTTTTGCCTTGCTGAACTGAGGATGGAAAGATAGCGGAGCTCTTACACGACCAGCGGCTCTGGCGTAGGGGTTCAGAGGGAAACTTGCTGCCGAAGGTAGTTCTGTTTTGACCGTATTTCAAACTCTGGTTCCAGAACATAGAGACAAAGCTTCTTATAGCCTCCTTGTTTGATTTGACGGCCAGATCTTCGCCACTTTGAAGCATCAGAGTAAGAAAAACAAAAACAAGACACAGAACAAACAACATAAAAGTTATACACGCCACTACCAATACCGAAAGTTGGTTATTTTCCGTCCATCATCCATCATGAGGCTTAGTACGCCCACTGCAGGTCAAAGGTCTCTCCCATGTCTCTCCAATTAACCTTGTTCTTTGCCAGCTGCATCCACCCTTTGCCTGCAAACTTCGTAATCTCATCCGCCCGCCTAACCTTCTGCCGCCTACTGCTACGCTTAAATTCTCTTGGAATCCACTCCGTTATCCTTAAGTACCACCGGTTATCTTGCCTTCGCATTACATGGTTTGCCCAAGCCCATTTATTCTTCTTAATTTCGACTAGAATATCATTAACACGTGTTTGTTCTCTCACCTACTAAGCCCGCTTCCGGTCTCTTAACGTTACACCTATCATTTTTCTTTCCTTGCCTCGCAGCGTGGTCCTTAACTTAAGCTGAACTCTTTTTGTTAGCGTCCACGTTTCTGCCCCGTAGGTAAGTACCGGTAAGATACAGCTGTAGTACACTTTTCTCTTGGGGGAAATTGGTAAACCGTCATTCATAATCTGAGAGAACCTGCCATATGCGCTCCACCACATTCTTATACTTCTAGTTATTTCCCTCTCATGATCCGGATCAGCCGCCACTACGTGCCCTAGTATTCCTTTACCACTTCTGCCGTCGCTGCCAATTCCGAACTCCTGTGCCCTTGCTAGACTGTTGAACACTACCTTAGTTTTCTGCATGTTAATTTTTTGACACAGCGTTCTGCTCTGCCTGTCTAGCTCATTGATCATGATTTGCAGTTCACCTCCTGAGTGACTCAGCAAGGCAATGCCATAAGCGAATCGTAGATTATTTAAGTATTCTTCATTTACTCTTATTTCCAGCTGTTCCTAATTCATGCCTCGGGATACCTCCTGTAAACAGGCGGTGAACAGCATTCGCGAGATCGCGTCTCCTTGCCTGACGCCCTTCTTTATTGGAAATGTTTTGCTGATTGTTAGGAGGACTATAGTAGCTGTGCAGTTGCTTTTTATATCTTCCAGTCTTTTGACATAAGGTTCTTCTACACATGATAACGCAATGCCTGTATGACTGCTGAGGTTTCCATTGAGTCGAATTCTTTCTCGTAATCAATGAAGGCTATATATAGTGGCTTGGTTATATTCTGCGCATTTCTCTATCAGCTTATTGATAGTGTGAATATGATCTATTGTGGAATAATCTTTACGAAAGCCAGCCTGATCATTTAGTTGATTAAAGTCTAAGGTTGCCCTGACTCTATTTGCGATTTCCTTAGCAAATACACTTTAGGCAACGGATAGTAAGCTGATCGGTCAGTAATTCTTCAAGTCCTTGTCGTCTCCCTTCTTATGAATAAAGATAATGTTTGCATTTTCCAAGCTTCTAGAACGGTCGAGGTCATAAGGCATTGCGTATACAGGGCGGCTAGTTTTTCTAACACGATCTCTCCTTCACCCTTCAACAGATCTGTTACGTGATTTTCCCCCGCTACCTTTTTCATTTCCATTACTCCTAAGGCTTTCTTTACTTCCTCTTTCGTTACCGACGGGATGACGCATTGCTGTGCGCTACTGTCTCTCTGCTTAATGCTCTGATTACACTGGCTACTGTACAGATTTATGTAGAGCTCTTTGGCTACTTTAACTATCTTATCCATATTCCTAATGACATTGCCCTCCTTGTCTCTTAACGCATGCATCTGGTTTTTACCTATGCCTAGTTTCCTCTTCCCCGCTTTTAGGCTACCTTCGTTCTTTAGAGCATGCTCGATTCTCTCCATATTAAACATCCTTATGTCGGCTACCTTGCGCTTATTTATTAACTTCGATAGCTCCGTTAGTTCTATTTTATCGGCAGGGTTAGACGCCCTCATGCTTTGGCTCTTCTTAATCAGATCTTTCGTCGCCTGAGATAGCTTCCCGGTATCCTTTAGAACTGTCCTACCGCCTACTTCTACTGTGTACTCCGTAAAAATGGCTGTCCTGTGCTTTCCCTTTTACCGCTAACTCATTAATGGACTTCCTCTTCACTAGCTTCTTCCGTTCCCTCTTCAAGCCTGAGCTTATTTGAGACCTTAACATTCTGTGGTCGCTACAGCGCACCTTTCTAAGGACGTCCACATTGTGAACGATTCCAGGATGAGCGCAGAGTATGAAGCTCATTTCATTTTTAGGGTCACCATTGGGGCTCTTCCAGGTCCACTTACTGTTTACGGAAGGAGGTGTACGGAAGGAGGTTTTCATAATCCATAAATAATTTCTCTCTGCATATTCGACTAATAACTCTCCCCTGCTATTTCTAGAACCTATCCCAAAGTCGCCTACCGCGTTGTCGCCAGCCTGCTTCTTCCCACGTTCGCATTGAAATTACGCATCAGTACAGTATATGCTGTTTTTACTTTGTTCATTGCCGATTCCACGTCTTCATAGAAGCTTTCAACGGTGTGGTCAACACGGCTGGTTGTTGGGACGTGTGTATGCCCCACAATGAGGTTGTACCCCCTATTGAGCCCAATTATAATTGCTGCTACGCTCTCGTTAATAGTATAGAACTCCTCTACGTCGCCAGCTATATCCTGATTAATGAGGAATCCCACACATAGTTCTCGTCTCTCCGCTAATCCGCGATAACACAGTGTGTGTCTGTCTTTCAGTACTGTACACGCCTCACCTGTCCTCCTAATTTCACTAAGTCCTATGACATCCCATTCAATTCCCGCTAGTTCCTTTAACAGCACTGATAGGCTGGCCTCACTAGATAAAGTTCTAGCGTTAAACGTTGCCAGGTTCAGGTGCCAAAGGCGGCCTGTCCGGAGCCTGAAATCCTTAGCATCCTCCGCTGCGTCACAGGTCTGACTGCCACCGTGGTCAGTTGCTCCGCAGTCGCTGGGGACGGAGCGCCAAGCGTTAATTGGTTTGTAAGAGGCTGTGGCCAAGTACTACACCAGGGTGGCCAAATCCTGTACTGGTGAGGGAGTGCGTTGTCGGTTCTGGTCACTGAGATCAGGCCGCACCCCAGGCCTGGCTATGCAATTCTGTCGACACGCTGATTTCTTTTCTTTTTTCAAACCGAGTGGAGAATTGCGCGTCACCAGGATTCGAACACCGGTCCTCTTGCACGCGAGGCGGACGCCCTACCTCTACGAATCGCTGCATCGCTTGGTTCTTTTCATCCGTCGTATTTAATTGGCGGTGTTCGAATTCTTTTAAGATGAATACACATTACCTTTTGAAGAACACGCACTATGGAAAGCCGCACAGCATGAGGCCTATTAGTGCACACACGTGTTGCTGTGCAATTGCTTGTTTTTATTCAAGCTTTATTTTTTCTGTATTGATTAAGCAATATCCAAGTGTATCAAAATTTTAGAAACGCCAATTGAAGCCCTAACTCTGTTTTTCAATATCGAGCTGTTCAAGATGAGGAACAATGCCGGGCTTTGCCCAAGGGTTTTCTATTTGTTACAAGTGCAAATATTAATTTTGTTGGAATAATGCAGCCCCCCCCCCCCCCCCCCCGCCACCAAAATATGCATTGCCGAAAAAGAACTTTATAGAGAGATTTCAACCACAGGACTTAGTCTGGGTGCTCTTACCTGAATATCTTTCTTTGTGCATGAAACAAGGAGATGTATATTTTCAATACAATATTCTCATTCACAGCACAAGGCCTGTCAGGCCGACGAACATTAGGCGTTGGAGGTTGTCCTTAAATCGGGAGGGTTAGGTCTAGTTGATCCAAAATTTACATCGTGGGAGCTAAGATCGCAACAATGATCAAACACCTCTTTGTTCTAGAGAGAGATAGGATGTCATTCAAAGGGAATATTGTGATATGTTACGGCATTCTATGTATGTAGAGTTTAACGTCCCAACAGGGGGTTTCGAAAATTTTTACCTCCCATGGTTCCTTATCCTACGCAGACATTACAGATTGCACAGCTGTTTTTGAATTTCGCCTGCATCAAAATAGAGCCGCCTTGTTTGGGTTCTATCCCGCGACCTTTGGCTCAGCAGTGCAATGCCTTAGACATTAAGCCAGAACAACGTATCTTGGAAAACGAAAATTGTTGATGGGATACTTCCGTAACGTGATATGACTTCAGCGCTGCCTGTTTACCGAGTCATGCAAGTGTAACGACGCCATGATCATACACAAGGTCTTTACTTGATCACGAGATCGATTAAATGACTCACATTTTTCCGAACGGTCCACCAGGCCACTTTCAAATAGATCTTACGAAGGAAGAGACAATTGATTTGTCATGAAACTGAGAACGACACATGTGGGGTTTTTATATAATGCCGCCAGTTTAAGCGAATGATGCGCATTACATCTCGGGGGAGAGGGACTGGCATTTGGAGGGCGAAAAACGCAACATATCGATCGGTCTGTATGGCCATGTTGACCGCCGAGGTCCTGTAGGAGAAATGGGGCATAACAGAGATTATAAAGCAGGTGTGCCTTCCAAGTCGGGCTACTCTCGATAGCAGCTTCAAAACTGTCTCCATCTGTACAAAAGTGAAACTCTAGGCTAGGCTTCGTCTGTCACGAAGTCCAGAAAGCCCCGACACACCTCCATGCAGTCGCGAAAGAAAACGCGCGAAAAAACAACGACCGCCCAGGTCTGGACGCCCACCTGAAATTGACTCTAAATGCAAATTGATGGCGGTCTGTGTTAATAGAGGACGACGTTCCGGGGACCAAGACACCACTCTTGCTGAAAACGCAGCTTTTAGAATGTTGAAAAAACCACTAACCTAAATACTGCTCTCGTCATCACCAGCCCATTTCGCGAGTAAACTGCGTGCACTGACACTGATTTTTTTTAGCCAGTATCCAATGGGATATTCTACACCTGCCATTTTTTTCGAAACGGAGGCAAGAAGACTTTCCCTGTGTAGACGTCACAAGTTATAACCGAGAGACAGAAAACATTTTTATTCAATCTCCTGAACCATATATGGATTCTACCGCAGGAGACTCGTTAACAAACCCAGAAGAAGGCACAGAATCTATTTTTACAGAGAACAATTATTGGGTGGAGTGGTGCCTAGTGTCCATTTATTTGGGCTCAGCTTATATCCGCATGAGTGAGCGTAACATTTATGCACAGTTGTTCCTCTTACAGAGCATTAACTATGGTCCTCCACGCTTCGAGGAATATGGTTAGCAGTGAGTCTGCTGCGCACGGTGCCATGAGGGCAACGATTGCAATATATAAGAATACTGAGACGCCCGTTCTCATATCCTCACCTTCAACCCTTTAGGTGAAACCGCTGCCTTATCCCAAGCAATCTTCATTCATTTCTCAAGCTTGAGTTGCGCATCTAAAACTTATGTGACCTCCACGGCCTTAACCGTTGGTGGCTATCCTGTTTTCTTTTCATAATCTAAAACGGCGTCTTATTGCCTCCCTGTTTATTGAATATTTTATATATGTTTCAATAGAGCCCAGCGTTAATTTGACTGAGAAAGACCGAAAGCTCAGGGTGAACTTTTAACTTCCATATCTAATGCAGGACGAAAGGCTATGAAACCGGTATTAGCGTTAATTGGGGCATGTTAAAACAACAATAACAAGAAATTAGCGGGAGGCTGGAGGGCTGCTTAGGTTTTATTACGTAGTAAATTATTACTCAGTGTTTTATTACTCAGGGTTTCACTATCCACGCAGCGATGACGTAAAAGTAGAGCGTCCGCCTCGCGTGCAACAGAACCGCGATTCAAATCCTGGCGCCGCGCAGATCTGAACCAGGTTTAAAAGTAAATAAATAAATAAGAAGCCGCGTGTAAAAGGAATTGCATAACTAGTCCTGCGGTGCGGCCTAATCTCAGTGACCAGAACCGACAACGCACTCCCTCATCAGGACAGGATTTGGCCATCCTGGTGTAGTACTTGGCCACAGCCTCTTACAAACCAATTAACGCTTGGCGCTCCGTCCCCAGCGACTGCGGAGCAACTGACCACGGTGGCAGTCAGACCTGTGACGCAGCGGAGGATGCTAAGGATTTCAGGCTCCGGACAGGCCGCCATTGGAATCTGAACCGGGCAACGCTTAACCCTAGAACTTTTTCTAGTAAGGTTAGCCTAGCAGCAATGTTGGAGGAACTAGCGGGAATTAAATGAGATGTCATAGGGCTTAGTGAAGTTAGAAAGACAGGTGAGGCGTATCCAGTACTAAATGACGAACACATACTGTGCTATCGCGGATCAGCGGATACAAGAGAACCAGGTATGGACTTCCTCATTTACCAGGATACAGCTGGAAACATATAGGAGTTCTATAGAATTAAGCTGAGGGTAGCAGCTATTGAATTCAGGCTCCATAGGAGGTAAAAGCTGAAAGTGGTGCAGTCCTACGCGCTTACATCCAGCGATGGTGACCAGACCCTTATGAATACTTGCAATCGGCAAGTAATAAAGTAAAACCACACTACACTAAGGAAAATGCAGCGAGCCATGGGAAGTAAAACATTTGGTGTAACGTTAATAGACCGGAAGTGAGGACAGTAGGTGAGAGAACAAATGGGGCTAATGACATCCTAGCCCAATTCAAGGGGAAGAAATGGGCTTCGCCGGGCATGTAACTCAAAGGCAAGATAACGGTCGGTTCCTAAGGGTAACGGTGTAGATTCCAAGAGAAGGCAAGCGTGGCAAGGGGCGGCAGAAGGTTAGATGGGCCGAAATGAGATTAAGAAGTTTGCCGGCATATGTTGACCGCAGCTGGCAAAGGACAGGGTCAATTATAGAGACATGAGAGGGGCCTTTGCCCTGCAGTGGGTGTAGTCAGGCTAATGATGATGACGATGATGATACATGTAGAATTACTGTGAATTTGTTCGCCGGTGTCAAGAGTATGGGAAACTTATTTTTAGTGATTTCCTCATTGATATTGTCGATTACACTGATTGAGACTGGCGCACCGCCGAGCATGATGACTATACGGGCTGACAAACCATCCATGGGAGTTATAGCCCGCAGTGATTCCAGTGCAGCTGCGTGGTGGACGTCCACTGCAACGATGTTTTCCCGCTTTTTCACCGGAATATCTTTAATTTCGTTAGGTACGAGGGCCTCGAGCCCGACGGAGACGGTTTAGTTGTTGAGCCGCCTGATGTCCGCACAGGAGAGAGGAGTCTGGTGTGTGCCGGTGAGCGGCTGTTTCTTTCACAGGGGACTCAGGGGATGACGATCCGGGTCTCAATAGGCTTCTCTTGGTCGTCCAGCTGAGGAAGGTCTCAAAGTAATCTTCACTGCGGACCTAGCTCAAGTATTGGATGGTGTCATCCGTGTCTAGGTCACTGGGAAGGCTGCACCGCTTCCTAGATGAGCTCGAAGAGAAAGCCGCCTGGTCACTCAGATGCCCTGGAAAATCCAGTGCCATCACCTTATTGCACACAATACAAGCGCAAAAGTGCTGAAATAAGCTGGAGAGTGTTGTTTTTGTTGTTTTTACCCTCATACAATGGCACATGCCCACATAAGGGGATTGGCCAAGAATTGGGGAACACAGAGAGTTTTTCAGATAAATATTTCCTGGGCGAAAATAAAATAAAGGCTGAGGAAGGAAGAAGTGAACAAAATAGGAACAGCGGAATGAAACGGGAAATGCATAACGTACGCAGGAGATCGAGAATGATGTTTATAGCCGAGTGGTTAAATGATAATTTTAATTGTAAGATTAAAAATATTGAAAAATATTTCAAGGTACCCGATTTGATTTCATTAAAAAATTTTGGACGACAGTAAAAACGGACCTATTTGTTCCTCTCTTCTTTCACTCCCTCCTTTATCCCTTCCCTTACGGCGCGGTTCAGGTGTCCAACGATATATGAGACAGATACTGCGCCATTTCCTTTCCACCAAAAATCAATTATTATTATTATTAAAACATACTTGTGGTTGTACCTAAGTAAGGTGGCTCCAAACGACAATATGACTGGGCTGCTCAAACAAAGGCCAAGCTGTTGTAGTGGTTTCTCTAAAAACCGCCTTCTGATCATGGTATACCGGCGACAAAAAAACAAAAAATGGTCTATGGTTTCAAGCTCACCACAGAATACGCTGTCGGGATTAAGCGCCAACCCAGACCTGTGCAAATAAAAATTTAAGTTTGGGATCCGGCAGCGGAGCCTCTATAGAGATACTTCAAGCTGCCGTGAATGGCATGATTGCCTGCTCCACAAATACCTCAAGTGCAGGTAATCATCCTATTTTAAAGGAGATCCAGTTGTCATTCTTAATAAATTCTGTCTTCGAAACCTCGCTGCTGTGATGTACGCTGTAGCAGGAGCGATAGGGAGCACGGGGCCATTCAAGGACGCCTTTGCCAGGCAGTCCACAACTTCATTGGCTGTCACACCGCTATGACCTGGCACCCATTTGATGTGAAAAGGCTCGAATGCGGAGGGAGTAATGCATGGAAGGTGTTTATGATTGGTGAATCCACAGCCGAAGCAAGGGACGAACGCAAAGGAAGAGAGTCTTTAATGGCAGCCACTGAAGAGAAAGCTGCCTCTAGTTTTCGAAGAGCAAGCACCAACGCCAGAAACTCCGCTTGGAAAATTGGTGTGTAGTCGGGGAGCTGCCCAGAAAAAGACCAATCCAGAAGCGGGCAATATAATCCCGCCCCTGCCTTTTCATCCCGTTGGGAGGCGTCAGTAACTATCGTTAAGCTAATAGGTATGCTTTGTAAATGGTATTCTAATAATCCATTTAAAATGCGGGGTGGTAAATGCTTCGCGTTTTTCGGAAAAATCATCATAGACAATTTCTACAGAGGATCCACTGTTTTTCGTAGGAAGGATGTAATACAAAAGAACATTTAAAGCATCAAGCAAATTTTGTACCATGACTACCTGCGGGGTATGCTGGAGACTGATCGGAAGAGTTTCACAAGGATGCACTTCGTCATTTTTCCCTGTATTTCTGAGAAAAAAAAAGCTGTGTGACGCAGTTACCTCCAACAGGCTTCCTCATATAAATGCTTACGATTTGTATATTTTTGACATTTTTACGACAAATATATGGTTTTGTAAAATTGATTGACATTTGTATGACATCTTAATGATAATTCTGTCATTTGTATGCCAAACCGTATGATGGTATTGCATCATACAACCTTTTTCAGTAGAGATATGGGATGTGACAGTCTTATTTCATTACATATAACACACGAAGGAAGCAAACAGTGCTCCTTGGTTTTGAGTTAATGTTGGCTTCCTTTGTAAGTACATCAAAATGAGCCTTGGCTTTACCCTCGCATCTTTGGTAACCACATGGAAACTGAATTTTGAACTCATAATCAACTGTGGAAGGCAGTTATTAAATATTTAATACACTAAATGCACAAAGATGAATATCTATGGCTGTTTTAATTTTGTCTGGTCTTCCTTTTAGGGAGTTATGATTAACGGGGATGCGAATTTGGAGTTAATAAAGTAATGCCTGCCGGTAGGGGTGCTGGCTCATCTGGCAACATCTGGGTGCCCGCGCACTCTTAAAACCCTAGCACTTGAGGCCACCAATTTTTTAGCTAGAGGGCCTAGAAACCGCGCACAGGCGGACCTCACGGGGGCTTCTCAAAGAGCTTGCGTGTACCTTCGCGGAACTCATTGCGAATGCTCGTGCCGAAAAGCAATTTAACCAACCCACCGACTCTTCCCTCTCTGCCACGGAGCAACACCTTTGGCGCCGTCTGCAAACAAGGTGCATACCTATCCCCTCTTTCCTCTCCCACTGCCAACCCATTCCACCTTCCTGCCCTCTGTGCAATGCACAGAAGGCAAACCCGACCCACATCCTCCCGGCCTGTCCGGCTTCGCCTCCACCCGGCGGGCCAGTGCCCCTCCAAACATGCGAGTACTGGGAGACCTCACTGCGCTCCATCGACCCGGAAAGACAAAAGATAGTCGCCAGCCGAGCTGCCAGCGTCATGGACCTTTCAGGCATGAACGCTTGAGTGTGGGTGGGGTCATGCGGGGACGCAGGGGCCTGGGAGCCCCGAATTCCTCTCTCTCGCTCCCTCTCTGGTTTTGAAATTAGCGCCAGATCGGTTGGAGATGAAAATGGTAGTGTTCATTTAATGCAAAGACCGAAGGTAAGGGCTGTCGTAGCCAAGAACAACACGTAATCTTCGAAGACGAAGCTGTTTCTACAGCAAAATTTCGCTTCTTCAAAGTTAGGTAGGCAATCGACACTTAACTTTTCAATTACAATACCAAGAATCGAGTACAATTGCGGAAGACAGATATTTGGTAAGCATTCATTTTTTTGGGAGTGTGCAAAATCTAATAAAGGGTTTTTTAAAGTGGAAACATGCTTTTTGCGGCATAGTAATTGCCACTGCTAGTGGCACGTGCAACAACAGGCGAAACATTTTAACCAGTTAAGTGATTCATCATATCCTAGTAGACTTTTTAACTATTACCTATATGCACCTGATTGCAATTAGAGAATTGTAGCCGGCCACTCATATTATCCACATCAATTTATTTTAAATTTCGGAAAATGGACTATCATCGCCGCTGTGGCTCAACTAGTTGGTGCCATTTCTTGCTCCATTCGAAAACTGAGGGAGGGCGCAGAGCGACATCAAGCAAATTTAACAGACCGTGACGCACATACAAAGAGCAGCGAAGTGGCGAGAAGCGGTAAGCACTGCAGCATGGGCATTGTCGCATTCTACGTGTGTAACAGTGTGTCGCGATTTGATTGACGTGGCTCTGCGCCTCCCCTAAAGCGCGCACTTTTCGAATGGCACGAGAAATGGCTGAATTTTGACCCACAGTGGCAAAGGTAGTCGAGTTTTGGAAATTCTAAAAGCTTATATACCCATTATTAACGGCACGCTACAAATCTCAAATTGCGACCAGCTGCATATCGGCAATATAATTGCTTAACTGCAGACAGTCAGTTAAACAGTTAACTATCATAACTTAGGTAATCAATTTAGTAGTTCACATGATTCACCTGTTTTTTTTTATCCCTGGTACTACTATGCCACAAAAAGCTTCTCTTTATCTCAAAAAACCTATTTTGTTATTTTGCACCTACCAAACTTCACCTAGTATACTGCATGCATATTTCATCCTAATCCTGAAGAATGCGACTTGACGAGAGCTGCAATTTTGAAACTGTGAACTTCTTGCACGATTGCATTTCTTCGCTGTTTCCTTCTCACTATCAGACTGTGTGGCATCACGTGTTGCAAAGCTTTTTTTTGTATCGTATCACAGATGATCACCATGAATTCTCCCCACACTGAGTAGATTAATTGCCATGGTCGCCTATAGCGTCCCGATATGATCACCAAAGATACGATACCAATAGGGGTTTCACAGAGTAACAATGTTACCTTTATCAATCAGCGTTGATCACCTGTTGGAGCGTTGCTCATTTTGCAAAAAGGTGCAACTGCCTTTTAAATGTGCAAACCAGCCGACAGCGGGGTAACAAAAGCATTGCGACAGCCGTGTATGTACCTTGGGCTCTTTCAAGTCAATTTTGAATTGTTAATAAGTGTTTTAAAAATGCCGCTTGTCGACGTCTATGACTCAGGCGAAAATGAATAGGCGCGTCGCAACATGCTTGGGTTCTGTCTTCGCACCGCATTACGCCCTACTAAGGAACTTAGGCTCCGGTACTCTGCGCAAGAACGAGGTTTCGTTACGCAGCAGTTTTCTTCTTAATAGTTATTAAGTTTCTAAACTTTTCTCTTGACCCTCGTTTGCTGCCTCTCCCTAGCTCGGAGGGAACGAGCTTCTTGCAAACGCTGACTGCTTATATCGTATTCGTTTTGCCGCAATGTACACTTTTTCCAGCTGAGTTCTCCGTTCTACCAAATTTATCTATCATGCTCTGGCTATGCAGGTTGCGCACCCCACAGGTGCACAGATCTAAGAGAACTTGTGTTAACGCATGCAGCGAAGCCGTCATCTGTCATATATGTGAGAGGACCTGTGTAGCAAGGGGCCATGAATTGTGAGAGCTACTCTAAACCCGTGCTCTATTCGAAGCATTAAATACACCCTGAGACCTGTTTACGATTTGAGTTCATTTTCTTCGATGTTACATTCGTCCTTTACCCCTGCCTTCCCTCCTGCTTCCTCCCGTGCATGCTATTCAGTTGTTCAGCACACCACAAATGTCGCTGAGCTCGCTCTGCTTAACATCCTCCGCTCTAAAGACTGCACTAAACAACTCTCATTTTTTGTCGGAAAAACAGTGCCGCGTATCGGCATAAGGCATCAGTAGTTCCATTCGAGAACAGCAGCCACCACGAAGCATACAAGTTCAAGCTCTGTGCACGCATGTGGAAGCGAAAGCGATTAAAACTCACGCGGTGGTAACGGCCGTCGTTTCCTTCTTGAAGTTAATGCATCTTGGCTGGCACGCGTCGGTGCCTCCTAGTTGTATTCACTGGAAAGTAAACTTTAGGTCGCAGGCATGATATTTGTGAGGAGTCTTGTGAGGCTGCCGCGCATTGTTCTCTCTGTCGTGGCTGCAGCAGTTTTATTCAGGCATAAGGCTTTAAACCTCGAGGCTAATTTGCCGGGAAATAAGCCCGCAATACAAATTCATTCATGCCTAACGACTACCGGTCGTCAGTGTCATTAAGAAGGTTTCGCTCTCCTTAAGTCCTGGCAATGCGGCTCTTAACAAAAATTTCCGCAGCCTGCCAGGGATGGTGGTTCACTGGAGGAAACGTGTTCAGTTTGTTCTCTACTGGTCACAAAAAATAAAAATACACTATTGTCTACGCTTTTGTTTGGCAGTGTTCTGAATATAATACTTTCTCAGCCAAGGAGCTTTAACCAGGAAGGTCGACCGCTACGGTTCTTACAATTCCTCAAGTAAAAAAAGTCGGCAGAGACACTGAAGACTGCTTACTTGTGAGATAAGCCCCGTATCTATGCAATTTTGCATTATGATGACCTGCTCTGTTGAGCACTAAAATCTCTTGTATATTTCCGGTGAGGTTGTTCCTGATGTTCATTGTGAAAGTTCTGAAGCTAGCGCCCTTTTTAAAAAACCAGCCTGTGATTCCGCGGTGTCCGATCTCATGTTTCGGCTCTCGGTAGTCGTGTACTATAAATCGGCGCTACATGCTAATCCTCTTCTGAGCCGATATACTGCTGCGTCGCAGTGCCATGAGTAGGGCTTAACCATACGAAGTTCGCAGCCCTTCTGAGGAGAACAATATCGAGCGATCAAACCCTCTTCACTGCAGCCGCTGGTACCAACAAGATACGCAGAAACACGCACATGAAACGGCAGAAATTCGTGCGCGTGCTTTTATGGATCAGTAACGAGCTACAGAGTTGCAATTTAGGGACCATATGGCGGTGACTGGTAGCAGCATTTGAATTCTATATTCACCTGCGCGCACTTCACCGTAGGATCATTTCCTTCTTCTGTGGTCTTGCACCACCCACGATACATTAGTGGTGCGGGGAGTCTACTTCAATTAGACTCATCTACATTGTGTAGTCTTGCACAATAAATATCACAAAAAGACGCCTGAACATAGTCTAGTTTTGCAACGTGAAATATACGACAAAGGCCTTAACACCTGCGCAGCTCATCTTCATTTCCACCGTCGCATGAAACAACAGGTAATCAACGCCCGTTTAGCCACATCAGCCGCACTGCTAGGAGCAATCGCGCTTTCGAAATTCTTAAAGCTGAAATGGGTTTTACCATTGGCCGGCTACGAATCCCTTGTAGCAATCAAGCGTCTGTCAGTAATAAGCAGTGAGTTAACTATTAGAGTTTACTCAATGATTAACTAGTTAGCATGATTTTCCTGCGTTTTGAAGTCCGCCAACTTCATTATTATGCCGCAAAAATATGCTCTTCCCATGAGAAACCGTGGTTTTTAAAAATAATTGCGTGGTTCTATGAAAAACCTGTTGTTGTATTAAGGCTTGCTATTTAGGTAGCATGAAAAAAAAAATGCCTGCCAATTTTGAATTTATTCAACCTCAGTGGAAATTTAAGATTCAATTTTCGTCGCCTAATATATTCGACCGAATTGAAATTGAACGTCCTATGCGCAAGAACTGAATGCTTATAGCCCCTATACCGGGGCTATACGCACTCACTACCTCGTGCGGAACTCACAAAATGCATTGCATTGTTCAGGCGTGCAGCGTAGGACTGCACTGCAAAAATTCTTCAGTGGAGTGGGCTCGGGGGACCCAGCGTCAGCATTTGGCTACAGAATCCTTTCTGCCGGCTTGTGCAGGTCATCTTCTTGGTCTGACCAGGCCTTATGCACAGCCTTATCCATCATCAAGTCACGCGTGCAGCATTGCTTCAACCACGTCGTCGGCATATGGACATCTCTACTACATACCCTGTGACGTCACATCTGCAGCACCACCTTTAGGACAGGTGACTTCGTCAGAGCTGCCTTTAAAAGACCGGTGAGCAAGTTCGTGCTTCAGTGGGCTCGGTGGAGCCAGGGTCAGCATGTGGCTACAGAATCCTTTCTGCTGCCCTGTGCAGGTTGGTAGCTGTTATTCTGCCATGAAAAGCAACTCTCGCAGCCTTCTGGTCGTGCCGAGCCCCAAACAACTTCTTTGTTCTGTGCATGATGTTTACTGCCTATGCACACTGATTTTCTGCGGAAACGCCGAAACAAGCCCCGGTCCTGGTCTAGACGATACCAGTACTACTGAACTCCTAAAAAAACTGCTGCTAGGACAATATAAACTGACAAATAAGATAGCTGCACTCAGGACGGAATAAACAGAGATGAGAAAACTTATTTCCAAAAGGAATCTTTGGTATACGGAGCTAGAAAAGCGAGCAGCCGTTGTAGACGCCCTGGAAAAGAGAGTCAACTTTCTTCAGGCGAAGGTTACAGAAATGGTGGATCGCTGTAGGCGCTCAAACTTAGTTATTTTCGGCATTAAGGAAGATGAAGATGAGGACCCACTACATTAAAAAGGAAAGTTATCACCGACCTTTTTTATGCGACACCACTTAATGTAAATTGCACTTCGGTTGGCAGGATTCATAGGCTAGGCAGAGGCAGTAACAACCGACCAGTAATCGTACTTTTCCAGAATTAGAACGAAAAGCGAGAAGTGTTGAATAACTGTGATAAAATAAATGGTGGAAAATATCGGTGACTAACGACTATTATCGAGATACGCTCTGGAAGAGAAAACTTGTCTGGGAAAGCGCTGAGGAAGAAAGACGGCTGAAACAAAAAGTGTTTTTAGTCAATGACAAACTGAAGATCGGAAAAAAATATCTTCATATGAGAAGACAATAAAAAAGGAAGAGTTAAGCTGGCCAGAACTGAAAACAACTCACCTAATCAATGACGTGTCGCCCCGCAAGTCAAAGACCTACGCCTGCTGAATTTAAATGCGCGAAGCATCGTGAACAAAAGCGAAAAACTAGAAGCTATTTGCTTCCAATATAACGCAAATATAGTGGTAATAACGGAAACTTGGTTACATGAGAATATTGATCATGGTATTTTTCTTAGCACTTTTCGCCTATTTCACCGTGATCGAGAGTCAAGAGGGGGGAGTTTCCGTTCTAGTAAAAAAAAAAAACATTGTCTGCATTTCTTTTACAACGGATTGGCAATCATGAGAGTGTCACCTTAAAATGTCATTTTTTTGGGCAGAGTATTTTGTTATTTGCTGTATATAGAGCACCCGATTCTCACCCCCAATTTATGAAAAATTTGTGTGAACGTATGGCTGCATTCACTCACAACAAAATAATATTGACAGGGGATTAAAACTTGTCTCGCACTATATGGAACAAACCACCCCTTGACAGCATGCACAACAGTCATTCTAGGTATATGTTTGAGATATGCTTGCTAAAAACATAATAGAAGTAGTTAACGAGCCTACTCGTATTACTGACTCCTCAAGTTCTGTACTGGATCTAGTCTTTGTTAGCCGTTCATTTGAAAATTTTGAAGTCACTGTTAAGCCTGGCATATCTGATCACAAAATGGTGTGCTTTACATGTGTTTTAAATGCTTCACGCGACTTCCTGTGCGTACAACCTGAAGCTGTGAAAGATTTTTCATGCGTAAGCGACGAAAGTGTGGTGGACTATCTTGATCTTCGACTAAGTGATTTTCATTGGTCTGACGTCACTTTACTATGGCACCAGTTTAAGGAGATATGCAATCATTGTCTCGAAAATTTAATCCCAAACAAAATCAGTACGCGTACAAAACCAACACATTGGATTACAGGATATATCTTACAAACCAAAAGGAAACTGAAACGTTTGGAACGGAGTGGCGCCTGCCAGCGCGTAATTGATCGTACACGGGCCACAATTACTCAAGCTGTGAGCAGAGCCAAGCGGCACTTTTTTCAGGTTACTTTGCCTACCTTTATAAAGAATAAGCCTGATAAATTTTGGACCCATTGATCTAAAAAGAGAAAGCAAGCAGATCAAATACTGTATGGCGGTGCTATTATTCACAACAAGCAAGTCATCGCGAATAATATTATTGAATATTTCCAGATTGTTTTTTTTTCCATTCCAGTCAGACATGGGCAAAGCGATGCTCCACCAACAAAACGACGATAAGTCTGACTTGGTGTCTTTGCCTGGTGTCTGTGCAGCTCTTCTGAACTTAAAACTACGTTCGTCTCCAGGGCCAGATAACTTCCCCAATGTATGCCTGCACCGCTACGCTGAAATGTTACCAAAGTTCTTTTTCGTTATTTTCCGAGCGTCCAATTCGTCAGCAAACCTTTCGTCTCGTATAGTCCTTGTGCTCAAAAAAGGCAACTCCACTCTACTCCAGAATTATCACCCCCTTTCACTGCTATCATCACGTTGTAAAATGTTATAACACATCATTGCCAATTACGTAACTGAATATCTAAATAACAAAGGTTTTCTAACTCCACTTCAGCATGGTTTTAGGAAAGGTTACTCAACTGTAGCTCAATTAACTTCAGTTTGCACAGCTTCGCAGAAATCCTCTATAGATCAGGCCAAGTAGATGTAATTTTTTTAGTTTACGAAAGCGTTTAATCTTGTTTCACAGAACAAATTAATTTGTAAACTAAATATCGCTAGTCTACCTTCTTTCTTAATCAAATGTATTACTGCATACCTCAATGACAGAACCCAATTTGTGTGTGTTGGTGGTCACTCCTTGCGCTTCCTCCCGGTAGCATCTGCAGTCCCTCAGGGAAGCGTCCTTGGCCCGTTATTATTTCTTATCTATATAAATGATATTTTTGACGTTATCACAGAACCATTTCAAATTAGGCTGTTCGCGGATGGCTGCGTTTTATTCACAGAAATTAAAACTCCGCAGGACCAAGTAGGGCTTAACTCTAAGCTCTACAGCATTAACGAATGGTGTTGCGACACGATATGAAACTAAATGCTGAAAAAACAGTTTTCATAAAAATAAGTAACAACAAACACAGCCTATCTTATTAGTACCGCCTGTCATCCAGGTGCCTATCAGAAGTAACGCAGTACAAGTATCTTGGTGTAACAATAACTAATTCCTTAAGTTGGAATGCTCACATTTCTAACATTTGTGCATCGATCATCCTTCCGTAGACTGTGTTTTCATAGATATAAATTAAAACGAGCCTCTTCCACAACTAAGCTTTTAGCTTATACATCAATCATTAGACCAAAATTAGAATATGCCTGTACAGTGTAGGATCCTTTCACTAAAACTAATATCCACGTGTTAGAAATGATTCCGCGGAAAGCAGTTCGTTTTATTTTTTTATGAATTCCGCACTACCGATCCTCTTACAACGTTAATGGCATACAGACACAGAAAACTCGAAGAAAATTTTGCGACTAAAATTTATTTTTTTTTGAAAAATAACAAGTTATCAATGAGCCTGGACCCTTAATAAAAACCACTAGTGACGCGATTAAAGAGACATTTTCACGCCCAGACCTTAACACCTTATCGTGCCAGAACAAACACAAATAAATATTCTTATTTTCCCCGAACAATAACTGAGTTGAACCAGCTTCCGCTGAGTAAGCTAATCAGCACTGAGAGCATTGCCAATTTGTTATAAAGACTTTTAAATTTTTATGTCAAGTTTTGGCTGCAAAAAAATGTGTTCAATTTACCTATTTTCTGTTCGAATCATGCATGTGTTGTCTTTGATTTGTTTATCTCTTATTTGTTTGTGCCAAATGTTACCTCGCCTTGTAACTCGTTGTATTGCCCCTCCTGCCCGAGCCTATCAGGGCTGGCAGTATTGAATAAATGAAATTATATAAATGAAAAGCTTATTCATTCATCGAGTATTAACTGGTCGTCTGGAACATTCGTTATTTTACATGAAATCATCAAGCTATTCTTTAGCCGCTGGGGTACAGAGGGGAATTATTCGATTGTGTAGATCAAAAATCGGTTCAAATTTCAAGTTATCAAAACATATCATAATAGGCTAATACAGAGTGTTTGGATGAACGTTTCTGCATGCAAAGGAAGTGAAATAAGTTCATACAACGCGATTCTGTTCAACTATTTATACCAATATTCCTGCTTCATCTGGCTGCAACACTTCTAACTGCCCAACCATAAATAAGTGCTCGGCAATCGGTGAGTTCCTGATGCCCGTATTCTTATTTATTTAGACCTGGTAGGTGTCCTATACCGCCCGAGCAAGGCAGTTATCCTTAAAGAAGATTGTGGTTTTGAAGCAAAGGCTTCCGCCGGAGGCATTCATTACACCGATTCACTAGTATGGAAGCTGGCGTTCTTCCAACACATCGACTGTGGTCTGACCAGCGGAAATTTAAGCATCGGCCAATCGCTCCAGTATACATCTCGGTGCTTGAGAGTCCAATATAGTTTACGGCTGCTGTTCTACATGGACTTGGGCAGGGCATGTAGGCAATATAGCCGCTAATCCTTAAGGGTAACGGAGTGTATTTCAAGAGAAGGCAAGCGTAGCAGGGGGCGGCAGAAAGTTAGGTGGGCGGATGAGATTAAGAATTTTGCGGGAGTACGGCTGCCGCAGCTGGCAAAGGAGATTGTTAATTGGAGAGGCATGCGACAGGCTTTTTTCCTGCAATGCGCGTAGTCTGGTTGATGACTATTTTACATCCGACGTACCGAGTTTCGTGCTTCACCAAACATCAGTCTGCTATTTCGCAGTGTTTGTTGACCATTGAACAGATTGTGCCAACTTATTGCGGCGCCTCAAATGCCAAATGAATGCAACGTCTTTTGTCCACATTTTTGAGTTAACATGAAAACGACGAACGTAAGGAGCGACCCTTATGTAAGAAATCTGCACTTTAAAGCGAAAGCTACCGTAGGTTTGGTTAAACCACATATCCCTGCATTCTACCCTGGAATCTACAGGGTAAGGCGTAAGACGTCAATTCTTTCTAAATTAACCTAAGTTCACCCCATTCATAGGATTTCACAAATTTATGCGAATGTATTTCAACTGAATTCACTTTCACTTGCCAGCCGTTGCAGGTGGCAGGCCTCTGCCCCTGCTCACGGGCTGGCAGGAAGGCGAATTGAAGAGAGGGAAATTCCCGTGTCGACGCTTAGCCAGGAGGCGGGAGAGAACAAGTGCGGGAGGAATGGAAGAGAGGGTGGCGACAGGTGTCAGATCAGGTTTCGCTGATTCGCACGAGCACGGCTAGGCTTTCTCTCACGGCTTACGACGGTTTCTGCGGCCAATTGCGGGCTAAATACAAGCTACAACGCCTTTCCCTGCTTAATGCGCTAATCGGGTAAGCTTAGCTCCAGGGCTCTTTTTCTTAAATTGAACCTCAGTGGTGATTACGCGCTTGTAATGTCAACTTATTGTTTAGTTCATCGCTATTTCTGTTGTAGTTATCGAAGATGCAATAACAATTTACTGAAAGGACAGCTTTTATTTATAGCTTGCAGTATAAAAGTCTTTAGGTAGAAAAGCCGAACAAACTAGCGAGTGAAAGTAATTTAAAAGTAGCAGCAGAGAACTCAAAGGCACGTTTCAATCTTGAGTATGGAGCATCAGCTAAAGCGACACAGAGGCGAAGGCCAAATTTTATTTCTGGTTGTTGATCGTGAAAAAATTTTCCAGCCGAATGATTTTCAGTAATTAAAATACAGCGGTGATGCTTTGACCAACTTGAATTTCAGAGGAAGTGTCTACGTATTTCATCCATTTTGAGATGAGGGAAGGGCGGTAGATAACGGTTAGTGCCAGGAAGCTGGAAGTCGTATCGGGAAACGTGCCGCTTTGTTGCTACTTCACATTGAGTTTGGGGATGAGCAGTTATATAAGAAGGTTAAGGACAGATTGCTAAGGTATATTTCACTGAACAAACATACCCGAGAAGCTGGTTTGCGTAGGGCTAACAAATGAAGATTTGCTTTAAATTTTAAAAAATGCATTTGTTGCTCAAGTGCCCCAGGTTGCGCGATACATAAAGGGTGGGTGGCCACAGCATGCCAAAGTTTTCTTCCATTACAGCCTATTATTGCACTGAATTAGATTCTGCAACTACACCACGCTCTACGTTCTACGGCTTTGCCTGGGTTTACCAAAATCAGTGCCGATTGTGTCCTCTTTCTGGAAGCTCCCATACGGGACTTGAACTCTCGCTTTCAGCTTCTCACAGTGCGCAACTTCTTACGGAGATTTGAGCCAATGCCTGGAGTGGCTCCTCCGATTTTTTTTACTAACTCAGCTTCGTTTCTAGATAAGCATTGGCCGCTTTATAAACAGCCTCAATTTGTGTTTACTGAGCACCTTTTGTCTAGAATAGAGGTCTCGCTTAGGTCTGTGCAATGCGTCAGCAGTTTGCAGGCTGCACCAACTGTTTGCTTCGACCATACGCTGCCGCTATATGTAAAGCCGTTATCTGCCAATGTACTAAATGGTCTTCTGGAGGAATATCTGTTTCAGTGTTCGAGTCGTGCTGCAATTTTCACAGATGCCTTTCAACAAGGCGAAAAGGCAGCAGCAGGCGTTTATTCCCACACACTAGATTGGAGTTATTCTCTCCGGGTCCCTGATTATACACCAATTTTCGCTCCTGAATTTCTCGCTATTGGTTTGGTCCTTCAAAACATTCCCCGCAATATTTCTCAAGTTATCATTCTCTCAGACTGCCTCTCAGTCTTGGCTGCACTGGAAAGTTCGCAAACCAGTCTCCTGTACCGTTCCGTAATGTATTTTGTGCCACGTCATGTCCTAGAGGTGCGCTTTCAGTGGAACCCAGAACACTGTGGCATTACTTCAAATTCGATGGCCGATCCCTTAGCGAAATCAGCCGTCAATGGGTTTGTTGGCCATGTCGTTCTGAAACTCACCCTTCTGACCACGTCCCGTTCTAAACGTTACCAAATAAACCATTGCCTGAGCCATGAGCTCATCCTTGGTACAGCGGATTTCGAACATTTGAAATTTATATGGAACATACGTTGTTGCGCATCAAGACAATGTCAGGTTTCCATGACACTGTTGCGCTCTAGGATTCCTCGCCTTAATCTATATTCATGCCATTCTGGTTTCGCGCCGTCGAATCTATGTGCGTCATGCGGGTACGTTGAAACGATAGATCATTTCATCCTCTACTGCCGGCGGTTCATAGGCAGAGAATTCAGACTTTGGGAAACCTCTCGCTCAATTAGGGCTGCCGTTTACTCTTCCCGTCCTCCTTTCCTCGTCAAAGGGCATGCCATTAGACAGGTCTGTCAGCTTCTTAACAAGTATATCACTGAAACAACACTTGTTACGCTTCCTTCGCTCTCGCCACGCAATATTACCACTGTACCTACCTTTCAGATGATACCAGAGGTAACCACCACCCAGTTATGCATTCCTTCCTTCTCGCCATAGCCTTACCGCTCTTTCCACGGTAACCGCCTTCGGAAGGTTTTCATGGTAGCCACGCTGCGGTTATGCATTCTTCCTTCTCGCATATCCTCCTCCTTCCCTCCACGGTAGCAATACCCCCAAGGTTGTTAGGTGGTATGACGGCGTGCCTATACGGCGTGTTTCTATCAATAAAAGAATCAGTTGTCAGTTGCGCATGGTCCTGACCGCCGTTCTTGTGAGTGCGTCTTATTTTGCGCTAACGTTTGTACATTGAACTCTGAATAAGTTTGGTGACGTTGGAACATAAAGAAATTAATCAAAATCCAATAATCTGGCTGTGTAGTTCTTGATAGACTCACGAGCGAGAGAAAGCTTTGAATGATGAAAGTCCCAAACTGAGCATGCGTCTTCTAGTTTTGGTTGGACGAGAAAGACGTAAGTCAGCACTTTTAGAGGGAGTGGCGCTGGTTCTGGGCTACTTCGAAAAAAAAAAGCAATCACGCATGGCCTCTGTAGCGATGTTCGAAATGTCGGTTGGCTCGTTGATTGAATGAGTAAGAGGGAACCTAGTTATTTGTAACTTCCTGCAAGAAGTTTTGAACAAGATATAGTACATAGGCGGCAGGTACAATTGCCTGCTTTAAAATGTTCTTAGTGACAAGTTCTATGCGTTTATTGATATAATTGGGTTTATGACGGCTCTAAACCCAACACGCGCAAGTGAAGAAATCCAAACAAAAAGAAAAACACAAAACACAAGGGACACTAAACAGAATAATCATCAATATCTTGATGGAACTTTTTGGTTTCAGTTGTTTGGTTTGGTGTTTTGTTTATTCTTGTTGTTTAGCTTTCTGCCCCTGCGCGCGCTGGTTTTAAAGCCTTTAAAGACGCGATTCTTTGCGAATAGTAATTTAATTCAAAGTTGGCGCTTCGCGTGTCTGTTTATTTTTCCGTCCTGGTCATTCCTACGGTGTTCCTTATGGTAATCGATGGTTCTGCAGGAAAAAGCGTTTTGATATCCGGACGCACAAGAGTATTCTTGTTTGGTTGTTACTTCGTGTGATTTTGCCTCGGGCATTGTGAACAAATTGTTCTTTTTTCTTTTACACCCTCACTTTGAAGTTTATGCTTCTGAAGGCCATTGTTTTCATTGCCACTCCTCTGTTAATGCCAATATTTTCAGGGAAGCAGTGAGCAAATAACCGACTTTATTTACTGCAGTCTGCGAAAACTAAAGAGATTTTTTGTTTTACTGGATGGCAAAAACAGCGGCGGCAGTTATCTCGTCATCTGCAAACAAAAAAATAGCAGCCCTGAGTTGCCTTACCTTGCACTATGCTTCAAGAAACAACGCCTTTGTCTTTGATGCCCGGCAGGCACTACAAGTTTGATTAATGATCTGTTCAGATGTGTTGCTCGTCCCGATCATTTAAGAGACATGAAAAATAGAAGCTTAGTCAGAAAGGCTGCTTGCCGTTATCCAAAGCGTCGTTTGATATCAAGCCCGGAGTTCTAGTAAGCAGCCGGAAACGCTGTGGGGCGTGATAAAAGAGGAAACGTCAAACATATACTTTCTTGTTAGGTTTCATGCTATTCTTGCGTATTCGAGTTTCTTTGCTTGCTTATTCTTTCCTTACACGCAGAATAATTTCTGAGAAACTAAAATGTCCTCCCTTTGTCTCTTATCAGCATTGCAGCATGCAATTCCTGATGATCGATGTTATGCGAACAGAAACGTTCTTTCCAATGCCTAGGAAGTCAGCATCCTTCTTGGCTTCCTTGCACAGTTATTTCTGTCGCTCCCTGCTGTGTGCCTTGCGCCCGCATGAGGCCATCGTAAACAATCAGCTCGCATTCGCTAGAAGTGACATACGAAAGCAGGGCGGTGCAATCAGAAATTTATATATTATAAAAAGAGGCAACACGCCGGACAAAAAAAAATCTCCTGAGGCCGATGTATTCGAGCGTTCACAGTGCAGCTTTCTTGTCAACGAAGGGTTGAGAAGACGTGAGAAACGTCTGAATAACGCCGAGCTGCCTAAACAATGTTTAAAGGCTTTTGAGGAGCGGCTACAGTCATTTTCGTTAATTATGGCACTGGACAGTAAGATCATGCGCAGAAAATATTTGTGAGCTTACTTTGATTGCCTTCAATGCCAAAGCAATTGTGTAGCATACCAATTACGTACAGTGTGTTTCACCTTAGCACATCAGCAATTTTTAAAATTAGGATTTTGGAGCTATGTTACCGCTCTCTTCGGCGTAGCATTGTTAACGGGGCAGTGCTTTTGAATTCAGCTAGGACGTGTTACCTAGCACGGTAGCTAACTCATATCTGAAAATCAACATTTTGTGCCCACCATAGGTAACATTCATGTCTGGTTTTAGATTGTTGAAATTCTCATTTTAAGTGACGCTGCAGCGCAAGGAATTTTCGGGCCACACACGAGGTCAATCCTCCTTATACACAGCGTTGTGCAGCCATTGCCGTCATGAACGTCAATTTCGTTATTAGCGAAAGGAGAATTCTCTTATTAGAGAAAGGAGAAGATCTAACTACAGCATGGGTTCGCTGTTATTGCATCCAGCCTTTGAAAAATTGCGGGATGGTGGTTCCCCTGGAAAGGGAGGGCGGGGGGTAGGAGAGAGCACCGCGTGGTCGACTGATGATTCTTGCTTGCTGAAATCGCGCTTGCACGTTTGACGATTAGTCTAAAACCTAAGCAGCCTCATGAGCGTTTTGTGAGGTTATTTACGAAGTCCTTATTAACCATGTATAGAGCCCCATATTGAGAAAATGAGTTTAAATAACTCATTTTAAGCTCATTCCGCATTCTAAAACACTCATAAAGGAATGTGAAAGACCGAAATTTGGATTTCAGAAGTAGACGATAGATAGGTATATTACCGTTCGGTAACAATGCGCAATAATGGAGTGTGGTCTAAGTTGTGGCGACTGCATAGCAAAGTCGGTTTCTTTTTTAAAGCTAAGGCGCAGGCTGCATTTCCTACACATAACACGCGTTGTTCCCTTGAAGTCAGACATCTTGCACTATCCTGTTTATTCGGTCATTATTGACAATCGAAAAGTACCGACTCCATCAAGGTGGGCGTCTTTGAAATGCAATCACATAAGTGGAACTCTTGTGCGTCGTGGCCTCAGACTGGGCCGCACCTTCCTTTCAGGGCCTTTGCGCCTTGACTTTTCTTTTTTGACTGCTTTGCGCTGAGCTTCTCAACGTGTGCCTTGGAGACCCAAAGTAGAAGGGTGGCCTTTTCCTGGAGGCTGCCCGGTTTCTTTTCCTGCCAGCCAGATGTTATCAAGCAGAATGTGGACCAGCGCCTGAAGGCGCAGATGACACAGAAGTGGCAGGCTGATTGCTGTGTTCGGATGTGATGCAGCATGCTGCAGTCCATTCCTCGAAGACATCAGCCGGTCCTGAATGATCCAGTGGATCGCTTTCTTCGGAGTGCGATGCATAAGGTTATAATAAATGTCAGGAAAGAGCATGCATCTGATGGACACGTCAGGGAAAAAGATGTTTGTTGATAAAAAAAGAGCAAAAAAGGGCCTAAACACTTTATCATTCCTCTGTCTACCATTGAAAAGCTGTTTTGATTTTTGTTTCCAACACACTGTGAGGGGAAGGAGTGCAGTTTAGAATACCGCACGTTAAACGGAAGAAAAAATAGACCCGGCGGCATTTGGGAAAAAAGAAACTCTAATGTAATCCTTAAGAGGGAAGAATTCCCTAACTCATTAACAGGAAAGCAAACAAACAAAAAACAAACAAACACAACACTCGCGGAAGACAAAGGATAGCTTGAGGAAAAAAAGGACAGGTTCACTCAGCGTTCGATGTTCGGCGAAATATTCAGCGTTCGACGTCTGAGCTGGGTATATTGCGTCAGGCGAGGAGGTGTGGCGGGGCGTCGGCGTAGTCTATGGGTTCCGGTCGAGGCCCTGATGGCACACAGGCGCGGCCCCCAGGTCAGGTAGCCCGGGTACGCAGCGGTGGAGACAGAGGCGGCCCGTGCTCTTAGGCTGCCTACAGGAGGGGAACAGCGGCGCCTGGGTCTGGTGCCTCAGGCTGTCGACGACGGCTGTCCAGGTCTGGTAGCCCGACCGTCTGCGGCTGAGGCCCAAGCCTGGAAACTCGGGGAGACAGCAGATCTCGAACACGTCCGTCGCCGACCGCGCTCTTCCTGTTCTCTCCCGCACGCGCTCTTCGCCGTGTTCCACTTCCGCTTTTTCTTCTCGAGCGTCTTCGTCAGCAGCAGTGTGGCGCCAGTTCCTTACACTTACCAAGGCACAAAAAAAAATGGCAGTTGCCTAGCTACGCTATATATGCCAGGATATACGTAGCGATAGGTACGTTTCTCTGGCGGAGCTTGTGGTCACTGTACGTATAGCAATGAGAGACATTGGGCTCCATCTTGGCGGCTATGCGTCGTCTGTTATGCTCGGCAGTCTGGCAACTCCGTTTGGTAAGACATTCTCCTCTCTGTTAGGACGTCTCCGCTGCACTCTTATACTTCCTACGCTCATTCTTTCATTGTGGAGTAGCCAATAACTGCCAGGCGACAACTTCAGGATTGGAAGAGTTATGCTTTTCTTGTCTACCTTTCTTCGTAAAGTTTCAAGACTGATTTATTTTCTTCTCTACAAATGATTCCCCAAAAGAAATGTTGGTGCTTATTTTTAGCGCCATCTTTTCGAGCTAACTTGAGCAATTTATGTTGATTGCCCTGGCAGACGATAGATAGCACTACATGCAGAAAAATACGCTGTCACTAATTGTCTGCGCATTCAACTGTGAGTGAATGAAACATAAAATTCTGTTTTAAGCTTGGCAAGACAGCCACACAGACCTATGACCTCTTTCCTGGCGCTTAAGGCGAGATATTATCACGGGTGCGAGTTTTCGAGTGGCAAAAGAGGTTCGTTTCGGCGAGAACGTCGGCGGAAGACGACACAAGGCAGGGGCGCCCTTCAACATCACGGAAAGAAAACAACATGGCTCGGATGAGGGAAATTGTACAAGAAGACCGCACCATTACAGTCAGCATGCTATCACATGCTTTCGACATTAGTAAGACAACATTTCACCAAATTTTGCGTGAGAACTTCCCGATACGAAAGGTGAATGGCAGACTTATGCCGCACTCCCTCAAACAGGACCAGAATGGCACGCGGGCTTCAGTTAGCGATGATTTGGTCTTCGAGGCAGAGAAAGATGTTGCAATCGCCGAGAGCAATCAATACGATCTTCAAACAAACAGGTAGAGCGCCGAATGGCGGTCCACAAGCTCTCCGCCGTCGAGAAAGGTGCGGTGACAGAAGGCCAAAACAAAGACGATGCTGACAGTTTTTTCGATGCCAGAGGTGTCATACACAACGAGTTCGTCCTCCAAGAGCAGACGGTGAATCAGGAGTTTTTTATCCACATGCTCCAAAACATGCGTGGTGCACCGCGACGCCGTCGCCCTGAGTAATGGGCATCTGGACAAAGGAGCCTTCTCCACGATAACGCAATGCCGCAAACTGCTCTCAGCTTGACAAAATTTCCCGCCAAGCACAGCATTACTGTACTTTCCCAAACGCCATTGTCGCCTGACCACTCCCTATGCGATTTTTTCCTATTTGCTTGCGTGAAAAGAGCCCCGAAAGGTCGCTGGATGGGGAGCGTGCAAGCCATACAAGACGCCACGACAAAGGAGCTGACAGCTCTCTCAAAAGAAGCGTTTTCCAACTGTTTCCAAGATCTCAAGCAGCGTTGGAAGCTGTGCATAGACTGCAAGGGAAACTATTTCAAATGGGTGCTGCACAATTTATTTCAATGTTAAACGCAATTTTTTGTTAATAGACTCAGTCTCAGAACTTTACGGACAAAGGTTGCATATGTGTACCTTCCACTAATCAGCATACGGGCTGGTTGGATATTCACGCGGAATAATGGTTGTTTAAAAAAAGAAGGCGTAGCCGTTAATCTATCAATGGGCCGAGCGTTAGTACTTACGTATGCAAACTGTACGCCTCACAGTGTGAGCGGTTTCAATATTCATTGTGGTCAATGAAATAAATTTAGATAACTCAGCACTTTTTTGGTGGGCTGTAGTAGACTGAAAGCCCAAGAGTTAACCTCGCATCAGAAATGAGAAAAATCATATGTGCATAAAACCTAGTAACGCGCGTTGATGACTCTTACCGTCGCCATCGACTACAAATGAAGCTTGCACTTCAGCTGGTGCGTGTAGTCGCTGCCTGTGAAATGGTCGGAGAAAAGGTTAAATGTCGTTAAATTTGCTTCAGTATTTTCAGTCAAGCGCTCACAATTCACCTATTTCACCCACTTATCGCACCTGCTGCAATAAAACGATTGGAATAAAAAAAATCGCCAAATTTTTCTTGTATGCATCGCAATCCCCGGTCGGTAGTGCGGTTTATTGCTCCACAGCCCTTAAAAAAAGTGCTTCAAAGGGCGATTGACATTGAAACCGTGATTTCTTTTTGACCGGGACAGGCTTTGTGCTCCTTCGCAAATTCAGGGGTCTGCTCTGAATCGCCGATGGTAATGCGTTTTTAATGCTTGCAAATGACGCGACAAGAAATTTTGGCCACGCGTCCGAAAACACATCGGTAAAACAAAATCGCCCCGATGGTCGACAGTTTACTTTTCTTGTGCTCCTCGTCTACCACCCCGAGGTTGCGAGTTTGCCGTTTTCTGGCCCTTGCGAGGCACATATTTATTCAGCTCCCCACTGGACAAGACTTCGATGTATATTACGAACCATGGTGACGCACTCGCAGGTCTACAATGTTCCAATCTTCGGTCCTTTAGCTACCAGCCGCCAGTCTAGGCACTGATGTGACATTCCTGGACCACGGTTCAAAGAAAGCGCGTCCGTCAGCAGCAGCGTTGTCACAGGCTGTCGGAGACTCGCGTCAATCACGCTCATTGCTGTCGCTGTCGCTGCTACTGTTGTGGAGGATATTGAGAGATAAATTTAACAAAATGAAGGCAAACAGTCCGGCCAGAAAGATTGATATCTGGCCGTCTACTCTGGTCATGCCAAGGGCACAAGGAGAAGGAAGAGTGTCGTGATGGCTGACGATGGGTTGAGAAGGGAGATGAGAATATGTGCATGCACATCTAATGGCATCACGACTGCGAGTCGAGGCCCTGCCACTCAAACAAAAAAACGTGAAAACGGTAGCAATGTCTGGGCGGCTTACAAACGCTGCGGCCAAGCACATGCGACAGTGGCCTGCTTTCCAAACGCTTGAAGGAAGCAGCCAACGTTAGTCTTCGGCGCGATTGTATATTCTTCACGTTTTCGGGTATACAACAAATAGAATAATCCGGGTGTCAGCTCGTCCAATTAAATGTAAGTACTTTTGCGAGAAAGCGACGTCTCAACGAAGTCTATGCATCGAGCACGCATAATGCCGTGTAATTGCGTGCGGTAGCCAAAATTTCATACCCGAATCAAGTATTTTCAGGCACATGTGCCGAATGTCTGTCTGAGACCAGTATCTAGCCTTCGCACTCTTTATAATAAATAGTCCGAAGAAAGGCAAGTGGTCTCCGGTCTACAGAAAGGCACAACTCTAAGGAGGATAACATTTCAGTGAACGGTGAGATATCAGGCTTAAGAAAGGAAGCTTACTGCCTGCCTTCTGCCTGACTACGTGTTCTCACGTCGCGTGAAAATGTGGAGCGCTCATCAAAACAGAGCGTCCTGCCGAAAGAATTTTTTTTCGCATTCTATAATAAAGTTTTCAATCGTCTATAGAAGTCGTAATAATTTTGTGCCTTGCCTGAAAGACCACGAAAAAACCGTTCCAATATTCATCCCACGAGGTAAATGACTCCATTTCTGTAAGTACCATGCACCTTAGGCACATGTAAAGAATAAATGGAGCATAACAGCATAAACGTACTGGGCCTCCATATTACGATATGTTGCAGGTTTTGTGCGGTGTGTTCCTGGGCTTAAGGCCTCTTCAAAGCCCATTTACTTGGCGGATATAAGTGCTCTTCGATTGTATAAGCATGCTTATGTTCACAGTTTCCTTCGGTTAATGTTCATGAAGATAGCGCGGACTAAATTGTTTTCGTGCTGAAGTAAAGCGGTCTGCCTCATGTAACGAGATGGTAAACCTTTTGTAGTTTTGACAATAATATTCATGTCACACAACACGAGCGCACGTCACTACTGGCGCATATTTCTTTCAGTTTGAATCGAAAGAACTTGGCAGAGTTTTACAGCGATAGCTGATAGGCGCCCGTCACTGGCTTTCCCGTCGCCGTCGGCGTAGCCGGTCAACTTGGGTCGCATAAGCCTGTGGGTGGCTTCCTTTGAAATAACTTGTGCAGGGGTACATCACTTGACCACTACACCAGTGTGATATGAGGTCACTGTATCTTTTCTAGCTCAAACTATACCCAAAACTAAATGTGTAGCGGCACTCGCCTCACCAGCGGCGCTGATGAAGATGAAGCTGGGAGCTTGACCTGGCTCGCCCCGAACAGAGCGTTTTTCGGCAACTGCCCTGGCCAGCAACGTTCACAGCCCGCTCCGCCGGCTCACCAGCCGCGGCTACTGGGACCTCCAATAAATGTGGATCACCTTCCTTAGATGCCTACACAGCTATCGCTGAATCTCGCGTTACACATTTTTTTTTGGTTCCGGTGTTCTTGTACCACATTGCCGCATATGACACCTTAAACCACCTCAGTGCCATGGCACTAGTGCAGGAGTGCTTGCGTTGTATTTGAACGGGAAAACTAGGCACAGGCAGTATTAGCGCGGACATAAGTAAACGAAGCACGTAATTTCGTTCTATGTGCAAACACGTCTTCTCTACAGCAACTGAAGGAACATTTTCGTCCTTGAGGAAGCACACTGGCGTCCCCTACCAGAATGCACACACCATTTCCGTCAATTTCAATTAAACAGCACGCAAAAAACGTTGGAAGCCAACAGCGCGCTCCGTTTACTTTTTTTTGTCCACGCCTGTACGTCTTGCACGGCGGACTGCGAAGGCGCTCAGAAAGACGCGCCACCCACACGCTCCTCGCATTTTCCGCCGCTCACAGCAGCCACGGATGCGCGCAAGCCCACCTCTTCTCGCCCTCAATACACAAAAAATTGTGCCTCGGGCGAGGAAAACAGTTACGGAAAGGATAAAATCGTGACAATTTTAAAAACCTAAAGGGACCACGACAGCCTATTTTATGATTCTTGCAATTCGTAGGCAAAGAACTGATGTGTTCGTTATATGAGTGCGACAAGGTAAGGTAATAGTACCCAATTTACCATTTATTATGGGTGCTCAAGAATGGCCCGGAGTGCGGCGATTAGAATTGCAGCCCCGCGCTTAGGTTAATGTTTACATAGCTGCAGACAAACAGTACTGCTCGTTTGCAAGGCATAAAACGCACTGTGGGCTCTCCTTATCTTAATAAAACCTACTCTTCCTCACAAGCAGTGGTTTACTCGTTATAAACAATACTATAACACTGCCATAAGCACCGACGATGCCATCGCCTGCCTGGGAAACGTATGATGTAGGTGCTTCTCGCTAATTATATTTGCTACTCAGGTGGTTCCATAATTGATTTTAAGTCGCTTTTTCTAGACATAAGTTGGTAGACAATATGCATTAACTAAAATAGTCAGATTTGTTCTTCAGATTTTATGCCGATGACTGCTGCCGGCTGCCTTCAATGCATTCTCTCCATACAGGTTCACACCGGCACCTTTATTGTAGCTACGCGCGTCCTGCGGTGTAAGAAATTGTCGCTTTCAGGTGACTAAAGCGAAACCTACGCTAGATTGCTACTTGCATGCTCTAAAGCTTTTCAATTCGCTCGCCTTAGTCGCCAAAATCGCACGCACGAATCCTGCGGGCTCGCAGGCCTCGTCACAAAGGGGTCGAAGGTCCGCTGTCAACCGAAATTTAAAAATATGGCAATTCACTACTGATTAGTGCTGTATTTGAAATGCAGCCGCTCGTTTCGCTTTTTTTCTATCCGGATAGGCAGGTACAAGACTAGCTTTTCAGGCCGTCGCCCACTGGGCGTCACATCTTTGCCCGTCAGAATGAAACGTCAGCGGTGGTTTCAATCAAACATGAGAGAGACCTCGAGAAGATGTGCACTATCAATGACGTCTCTGATCTTTCGTCGTAAGCTTTTGTATAAGCTTTCGTTCCTGAGTCATGGCGATTCTTCCAGAAGATCTCAAAAAACAGTTCAAAATAACCAAGCTGTCAACTGGTTCAAAATATTTCATCTAAACGCTAGATCTGTCCGACAAAAATGGGTTGACATACTGCTCCTGTTGGAATCATGTAGCACAAAGTTCGATTTACTGAGGTTCACGGAAGCCTGGGGTAGTGATGATTCAGAATATTTATTGTTACCCGACTACAATTATTCCTTCTACAACAGAAAAGACAGTAAAAGAGGCGGTGTTGCTATACACAATTTATATCCCGGTTTTAATATCGTATATGAGTATAGTACAGTGAATATCAATTACGAAATGTTGTGCATCCTGAAGGGAAAGATTATGCTCGCTGTTCTGTACAGACCCCCCAGGGAAATGTGGCACCTTTTCTAAATATCTTGGAGGATGTGCTCTCTTTCCTAAATATGAATGAATATTCACTAACTATCGGCGGTGAACTAAATATTGGCATTTTGACAACTTCAAACACTGCTAGAGAGCTGTCAATAATTTTAGAGTGCAATAACTGGCGCAACAGTATAGCAGCTCCCACTCGAGTTACACCCGCGACATGTTCCTTGATTGACATGTTTATACAAATGCATCCGATGATTCCTTCATAGCTAACGTCCATAGGTCGGACATCAGTGACCATTTACCTATCATTTTACTCTCGAAACAGCATTTGTCATATCAAAGACACACGAAGCCTGAAGTCACGCACTGCGAATTATCTTATCACACGATGGAAACTTTCAGAGAAAACATTTCATCTGAAAAATTGAGTGTAATATTCTTCCTTAGTGGCGCCAATGAGTCATATGAGAAATTTTTAAACATCTTTAAAAAAACACTGTTATGCATTTTTCCTGAGAAAAGCACATTGTGTACATAAAAAGTCGCGTAAACAATGAATTACCAGGGACCGCTTAAAACTCATTTATGTGAAAAATAAGACGTATAAAACTTCCATACACTCTCGTGATGAGCAGAAGGGGCGCGAATGCAAAGCCTTTATAAACAAATTAAATAAGTTCATAAAACATTCAAGAGAAAATTACTAGAAACAAATATTTGAGGCTTTTTGCCGTCACAAAAGTGATATGATGTTTAAGAACTTAAATAAAGTTCTAAATAGGCAATAGGCAATTAGCAACAACAACGGTATTTTATTGAATGGTACATAAGTCACTGGCGCTTGCCTTGTATATATATTCAACGACTTCTTCGTCGAAATAGGCAGCTCTAA